>NW_026870610.1:0-330631 GCF_963576545.1 Limanda limanda
CCCCTACCCTAACCCCCTAACCCTAACCCTAACCCTAACCCTAACCCTAACCCTAACCCTAACCCTAACCCTAACCCTAACCCTAACCCTAACCCTAACCCTAACCCTAACCCTAACCCTAACCCTAACCCTAACCCTAACCCTAACCCTAACCCTAACCCTAACCCTAACCCTAACCCTAACCCTAACCCTAACCCTAACCCTAACCCTAACCTAACCCTAACCCTAACCCTACCCTAACCCTAACCCTAACCCTAACCCTAACCCTAACCCAACCCTAACCCTAACCCTAACCCTAACCCTAACCCTAACCCTAACCCTAACCCTAACCCTAACCCTAACCCTAACCCTAACCCTAACCCTAACCCTAACCCTAACCCTAACCCTAACCCTAACCCTAACCCTAACCCTAACCCTAACCCTAACCCTAACCCTAACCCTAACCCTAACCCTAACCCTAACCCTAACCCTAACCCTAACCCTAACCCTAACCCTAACCCTAACCCTAACCCTAACCCTAACCCTAACCCTAACCCTAACCCTAACCCTAACCCTAACCCTACCCTAACCCTAACCCTAACCTAACCCTAACCCTAACCCTAACCCTAACCCTAACCTAACCCTAACCCTAACCCTAACCCTAACCCTAACCCTAACCCTAACCCTAACCCTAACCCTAACCCTAAACCCTAACCCTAACCCTAACCCTAACCCTAACCCTAACCCTAACCCTAACCCTAACCCTAACCCTAACCCTAACCCTACCCTAACCCTAACCTAACCCCTAACCCTAACCCCTAACCCTAACCCTAACCCTAACCCTAACCCTAACCCTAACCCTAACCCTAACCCTAACCCTAACCCTAACCTAACCCTAACCCTAACCCTAACCCCTAACCCTAACCCTAACCCTAACCCTAACCCTAACCCTAACCCTAACCCTAACCCTAACCCTAACCCTAACCCTAACCCTAACCCTAACCCTAACCCTAACCCTAACCCTAACCCTAACCCTAACCCTAACCCTAACCCTAACCAACCCTAACCCTAACCCTAACCCTAACCCTAACCCTAACCCTAACCCTAACCCTAACCCTAACCCTAACCCTAACCCTAACCCTAACCCTAACCCTAACCCTAACCCTAACCCTAACCCTAACCCTAACCCTAACCCTAACCCTAACCCTAACCCTAACCCTAACCCTAACCCTAACCCTAACCCTAACCCTAACCCTAACCCTAACCCTAACCCTAACCCTAACCCTAACCCTAACCCTAACCCTAACCCTAACCCTAACCCTAACCCTAACCCTAACCCTAACCCTAACCCTAACCCTAACCCTAACCCTAACCCTAACCCTAACCCTAACCCTAACCCTAACCCTAACCCTAACCCTAACCCTAACCCTAACCCTAACCCTAACCCTAACCCTAACCCTAACCCTAACCCTAACCCTAACCCTAACCCTAACCCTAACCCTAACCCTAACCCTAACCCTAACCCTAACCCTAACCCTAACCCTAACCCTAACCCTAACCCTAACCCTAACCCTAACCCTAACCCTAACCCTAACCCTAACCCTAACCCTAACCCTAACCCTAACCCTAACCCTAACCCTAACCCTAACCCTAACCCTAACCCTAACCCTAACCCTAACCCTAACCCTAACCCTAACCCTAACCCTAACCCTAACCCTAACCCTAACCCTAACCCTAACCCTAACCCTAACCCTAACCCTAACCCTAACCCTAACCCTAACCCTAACCCTAACCCTAACCCTAACCCTAACCCTAACCCTAACCCTAACCCTAACCCTAACCCTAACCCTAACCCTAACCCTAACCCTAACCCTAACCCTAACCCTAACCCTAACCCTAACCCTAACCCTAACCCTAACCCTAACCCTAACCCTAACCCTAACCCTAACCCTAACCCTAACCCTAACCCTAACCCTAACCCTAACCCTAACCCTAACCCTAACCCTAACCCTAACCCTAACCCTAACCCTAACCCTAACCCTAACCCTAACCCTAACCCTAACCCTAACCCTAACCCTAACCCTAACCCTAACCCTAACCCTAACCCTAACCCTAACCCTAACCCTAACCCTAACCCTAACCCTAACCCTAACCCTAACCCTAACCCTAACCCTAACCCTAACCCTAACCCTAACCCTAACCCTAACCCTAACCCTAACCCTAACCCTAACCCTAACCCTAACCCTAACCCTAACCCTAACCCTAACCCTAACCCTAACCCTAACCCTAACCCTAACCCTAACCCTAACCCTAACCCTAACCCTAACCCTAACCCTAACCCTAACCCTAACCCTAACCCTAACCCTAACCCTAACCCTAACCCTAACCCTAACCCTAACCCTAACCCTAACCCTAACCCTAACCCTAACCCTAACCCTAACCCTAACCCTAACCCTAACCCTAACCCTAACCCTAACCCTAACCCTAACCCTAACCCTAACCCTAACCCTAACCCTAACCCTAACCCTAACCCTAACCCTAACCCTAACCCTAACCCTAACCCTAACCCTAACCCTAACCCTAACCCTAACCCTAACCCTAACCCTAACCCTAACCCTAACCCTAACCCTAACCCTAACCCTAACCCTAACCCTAACCCTAACCCTAACCCTAACCCTAACCCTAACCCTAACCCTAACCCTAACCCTAACCCTAACCCTAACCCTAACCCTAACCCTAACCCTAACCCTAACCCTAACCCTAACCCTAACCCTAACCCTAACCCTAACCCTAACCCTAACCCTAACCCTAACCCTAACCCTAACCCTAACCCTAACCCTAACCCTAACCCTAACCCTAACCCTAACCCTAACCCTAACCCTAACCCTAACCCTAACCCTAACCCTAACCCTAACCCTAACCCTAACCCTAACCCTAACCCTAACCCTAACCCTAACCCTAACCCTAACCCTAACCCTAACCCTAACCCTAACCCTAACCCTAACCCTAACCCTAACCCTAACCCTAACCCTAACCCTAACCCTAACCCTAACCCTAACCCTAACCCTAACCCTAACCCTAACCCTAACCCTAACCCTAACCCTAACCCTAACCCTAACCCTAACCCTAACCCTAACCCTAACCCTAACCCTAACCCTAACCCTAACCCTAACCCTAACCCTAACCCTAACCCTAACCCTAACCCTAACCCTAACCCTAACCCTAACCCTAACCCTAACCCTAACCCTAACCCTAACCCTAACCCTAACCCTAACCCTAACCCTAACCCTAACCCTAACCCTAACCCTAACCCTAACCCTAACCCTAACCCTAACCCTAACCCTAACCCTAACCCTAACCCTAACCCTAACCCTAACCCTAACCCTAACCCTAACCCTAACCCTAACCCTAACCCTAACCCTAACCCTAACCCTAACCCTAACCCTAACCCTAACCCTAACCCTAACCCTAACCCTAACCCTAACCCTAACCCTAACCCTAACCCTAACCCTAACCCTAACCCTAACCCTAACCCTAACCCTAACCCTAACCCTAACCCTAACCCTAACCCTAACCCTAACCCTAACCCTAACCCTAACCCTAACCCTAACCCTAACCCTAACCCTAACCCTAACCCTAACCCTAACCCTAACCCTAACCCTAACCCTAACCCTAACCCTAACCCTAACCCTAACCCTAACCCTAACCCTAACCCTAACCCTAACCCTAACCCTAACCCTAACCCTAACCCTAACCCTAACCCTAACCCTAACCCTAACCCTAACCCTAACCCTAACCCTAACCCTAACCCTAACCCTAACCCTAACCCTAACCCTAACCCTAACCCTAACCCTAACCCTAACCCTAACCCTAACCCTAACCCTAACCCTAACCCTAACCCTAACCCTAACCCTAACCCTAACCCTAACCCTAACCCTAACCCTAACCCTAACCCTAACCCTAACCCTAACCCTAACCCTAACCCTAACCCTAACCCTAACCCTAACCCTAACCCTAACCCTAACCCTAACCCTAACCCTAACCCTAACCCTAACCCTAACCCTAACCCTAACCCTAACCCTAACCCTAACCCTAACCCTAACCCTAACCCTAACCCTAACCCTAACCCTAACCCTAACCCTAACCCTAACCCTAACCCTAACCCTAACCCTAACCCTAACCCTAACCCTAACCCTAACCCTAACCCTAACCCTAACCCTAACCCTAACCCTAACCCTAACCCTAACCCTAACCCTAACCCTAACCCTAACCCTAACCCTAACCCTAACCCTAACCCTAACCCTAACCCTAACCCTAACCCTAACCCTAACCCTAACCCTAACCCTAACCCTAACCCTAACCCTAACCCTAACCCTAACCCTAACCCTAACCCTAACCCTAACCCTAACCCTAACCCTAACCCTAACCCTAACCCTAACCCTAACCCTAACCCTAACCCTAACCCTAACCCTAACCCTAACCCTAACCCTAACCCTAACCCTAACCCTAACCCTAACCCTAACCCTAACCCTAACCCTAACCCTAACCCTAACCCTAACCCTAACCCTAACCCTAACCCTAACCCTAACCCTAACCCTAACCCTAACCCTAACCCTAACCCTAACCCTAACCCTAACCCTAACCCTAACCCTAACCCTAACCCTAACCCTAACCCTAACCCTAACCCTAACCCTAACCCTAACCCTAACCCTAACCCTAACCCTAACCCTAACCCTAACCCTAACCCTAACCCTAACCCTAACCCTAACCCTAACCCTAACCCTAACCCTAACCCTAACCCTAACCCTAACCCTAACCCTAACCCTAACCCTAACCCTAACCCTAACCCTAACCCTAACCCTAACCCTAACCCTAACCCTAACCCTAACCCTAACCCTAACCCTAACCCTAACCCTAACCCTAACCCTAACCCTAACCCTAACCCTAACCCTAACCCTAACCCTAACCCTAACCCTAACCCTAACCCTAACCCTAACCCTAACCCTAACCCTAACCCTAACCCTAACCCTAACCCTAACCCTAACCCTAACCCTAACCCTAACCCTAACCCTAACCCTAACCCTAACCCTAACCCTAACCCTAACCCTAACCCTAACCCTAACCCTAACCCTAACCCTAACCCTAACCCTAACCCTAACCCTAACCCTAACCGATCGATGCGCGCTACCCCATTTAGTGGGGGTAGAGCCTACTTGCAAGTCTCTCCGACCTTCACAAAAAACGTTATTCAAGAATATCTCTTTCTCCTATGTGCTTTCATCCCTAACCCTAACCCTAACCCTTCCGAAAGTCGGAGAAGCTCAAGGATGGTACTGATCGATGCGCGCTACCCCATTTAGTGGGGGTAGAGCCTACTTGCAAGTCTCTCCGACCTTCACAAAAAAAGTTATTCAAGAATATCTCCTCAGATTTGGGGGAATTTCGTCGGTCGACCTCTTCCGAAGGTCGTACAAGCTCGGGGATGGTACCAATCGATCCGCAGGACCCAAATTAGTCCAGATGCAACCACTTTCCAAGTCTCTCCGACCTTCACAAAAAAAGTTATTCAAGAATATCTCTTTCTCCTATGTGCCTTCATCCCTAACCCTAACCCTAACCCTTCCGAAAGTCGGAGAAGCTCAAGGATGGTACCGATCGATGCGCGCTACCCCATTTAGTGGGGGTAGAGCCTACTTGCAAGTCTCTCCGACCTTCACAAAAAAAGTTATTCAAGAATATCTCCTCAGATTTGGGGGAATTTCGTCGGTCGACCTCTTCCGAAGGTCGTACAAGCTCGGGGATGGTACCAATCGATCCGCAGGACCCAAATTAGTCCAGATGCAACCACTTTCCAAGTCTCTCCGACCTTCACAAAAAAAGTTATTCAAGAATATCTCTTTCTCCTATGTGCTTTCATCCCTAACCCTAACCCTAACCCTTCCGAAAGTCGGAGAAGCTCAAGGATGGTACCGATCGATGCGCGCTACCCCATTTAGTGGGGGTAGAGCCTACTTGCAAGTCTCTCCGACCTTCACAAAAAAAGTTATTCAAGAATATCTCTTTCTCCTATGTGCTTTCATCCCTAACCCTAACCCTAACCCTTCCGAAAGTCGGAGAAGCTCAAGGATGGTACCGATCGATGCGCGCTACCCCATTTAGTGGGGGTAGAGCCTACTTGCAAGTCTCTCCGACCTTCACAAAAAACGTTATTCAAGAATATCTCTTTCTCCTATGTGCTTTCATCCCTAACCCTAACCCTTCCGAAAGTCGGAGAAGCTCAAGAATGGTACCGATCGATGCGCGCTACCCCATTTAGTGGGGGTAGAGCCTACTTGCAAGTCTCTCCGACCTTCACAAAAAAAGTTATTCAAGAATATCTCCTCAGATTTGGGGGAATTTCGTCGGTCGACCTCTTCCGAAGGTCGTACAAGCTCGGGGATGGTACCAATCGATCCGCAGGACCCAAATTAGTCCAGATGCAACCACTTTTCAAGTCTCTCCGACCTTCACAAAAAAAGTTATTCAGGAATATCTCTTTCTCCTATGTGCTTTCATCCCTAACCCTAACCCTAACCCTTCCGAAAGTCGGAGAAGCTCAAGGATGGTACCGATCGATGCGCGCTACCCCATTTAGTGGGGGTAGAGCCTACTTGCAAGTCTCTCCGACCTTCACAAAAAAAGTTATTCAAGAATATCTCTTTCTCCTATGTGCTTTCATCCCTAACCCTAACCCTAACCCTTCCGAAAGTCGGAGAAGCTCAAGGATGGTACCGATCGATGCGCGCTACCCCATTTAGTGGGGGTAGAGCCTACTTGCAAGTCTCTCCGACCTTCACAAAAAAAGTTATTCAAGAATATCTCTTTCTCCTATGTGCTTTCATCCCTAACCCTAACCCTAACCCTTCCGAAAGTCGGAGAAGCTCAAGGATGGTACCGATCGATGCGCGCTACCCCATTTAGTGGGGGTAGAGCCTACTTGCAAGTCTCTCCGACCTTCACAAAAAAAGTTATTCAAGAATATCTCTTTCTCCTATGTGCTTTCATCCCTAACCCTAACCCTTCCGAAAGTCGGAGAAGCTCAAGGATGGTACCGATCGATGCGCGCTACCCCATTTAGTGGGGGTAGAGCCTACTTGCAAGTCTCTCCGACCTTCACAAAAAAAGTTATTCAAGAATATCTCCTCAGATTTGGGGGAATTTCGTCGGTCGACCTCTTCCGAAGGTCGTACAAGCTCGGGGATGGTACCAATCGATCCAAAGGACCCAAATTAGTCCACATGCAACCACTTTCCAAGTCTCTCCGACCTTCACAAAAAAAGTTATTCAAGAATATCTCTTTCTCCTATGTGCTTTCATCCCTAACCCTAACCCTAACCCTTCCGAAAGTCGGAGAAGCTCAAGGATGGTACCGATCGATGCGCGCTACCCCATTTAGTGGGGGTAGAGCCTACTTGCAAGTCTCTCCGACCTTCACAAAAAACGTTATTCAAGAATATCTCTTTCTCCTATGTGCTTTCATCCCTAACCCTAACCCTAACCCTTCCGAAAGTCGGAGAAGCTCAAGGATGGTACCGATCGATGCGCGCTACCCCATTTAGTGGGGGTAGAGCCTACTTGCAAGTCTCTCCGACCTTCACAAAAAAAGTTATTCAAGAATATCTCCTCAGATTTGGGGGAATTTCGTCGGTCGACCTCTTCCGAAGGTCGTACAAGCTCGGGGATGGTACCAATCGATCCGCAGGACCCAAATTAGTCCAGATGCAACCACTTTCCAAGTCTCTCCGACCTTCACAAAAAAAGTTATTCAAGAATATCTCTTTCTCCTATGTGCCTTCATCCCTAACCCTAACCCTAACCCTTCCGAAAGTCGGAGAAGCTCAAGGATGGTACCGATCGATGCGCGCTACCCCATTTAGTGGGGGTAGAGCCTACTTGCAAGTCTCTCCGACCTTCACAAAAAAAGTTATTCAAGAATATCTCTTTCTCCTATGTGCTTTCATCCCTAACCCTAACCCTAACCCTTCCGAAAGTCGGAGAAGCTCAAGGATGGTACCGATCGATGCGCGCTACCCCATTTAGTGGGGGTAGAGCCTACTTGCAAGTCTCTCCGACCTTCACAAAAAACGTTATTCAAGAATATCTCTTTCTCCTATGTGCTTTCATCCCTAACCCTAACCCTTCCGAAAGTCGGAGAAGCTCAAGAATGGTACCGATCGATGCGCGCTACCCCATTTAGTGGGGGTAGAGCCTACTTGCAAGTCTCTCCGACCTTCACAAAAAAAGTTATTCAAGAATATCTCCTCAGATTTGGGGGAATTTCGTCGGTCGACCTCTTCCGAAGGTCGTACAAGCTCGGGGATGGTACCAATCGATCCGCAGGACCCAAATTAGTCCAGATGCAACCACTTTTCAAGTCTCTCCGACCTTCACAAAAAAAGTTATTCAGGAATATCTCTTTCTCCTATGTGCTTTCATCCCTAACCCTAACCCTAACCCTTCCGAAAGTCGGAGAAGCTCAAGGATGGTACCGATCGATGCGCGCTACCCCATTTAGTGGGGGTAGAGCCTACTTGCAAGTCTCTCCGACCTTCACAAAAAAAGTTATTCAAGAATATCTCTTTCTCCTATGTGCTTTCATCCCTAACCCTAACCCTAACCCTTCCGAAAGTCGGAGAAGCTCAAGGATGGTACCGATCGATGCGCGCTACCCCATTTAGTGGGGGTAGAGCCTACTTGCAAGTCTCTCCGACCTTCACAAAAAAAGTTATTCAAGAATATCTCTTTCTCCTATGTGCTTTCATCCCTAACCCTAACCCTAACCCTTCCGAAAGTCGGAGAAGCTCAAGGATGGTACCGATCGATGCGCGCTACCCCATTTAGTGGGGGTAGAGCCTACTTGCAAGTCTCTCCGACCTTCACAAAAAACGTTATTCAAGAATATCTCTTTCTCCTATGTGCTTTCATCCCTAACCCTAACCCTAACCCTTCCGAAAGTCGGAGAAGCTCAAGGATGGTACCGATCGATGCGCGCTACCCCATTTAGTGGGGGTAGAGCCTACTTGCAAGTCTCTCCGACCTTCACAAAAAAAGTTATTCAAGAATATCTCCTCAGATTTGGGGGAATTTCGTCGGTCGACCTCTTCCGAAGGTCGTACAAGCTCGGGGATGGTACCAATCGATCTGCAGGACCCAAATTAGTCCAGATGCAACCACTTTCCAAGTCTCTCCGACCTTCACAAAAAAAGTTATTCAAGAATATCTCTTTCTCCTATGTGCTTTCATCCCTAACCCTAACCCTAACCCTTCCGAAAGTCGGAGAAGCTCAAGGATGGTACCGATCGATGCGCGCTACCCCATTTAGTGGGGGTAGAGCCTACTTGCAAGTCTCTCCGACCTTCACAAAAAAAGTTATTCAAGAATATCTCCTCAGATTTGGGGGAATTTCGTCGGTCGACCTCTTCCGAAGGTCGTACAAGCTCGGGGATAGTACCAATCGATCCGCAGGACCCAAATTAGTCCAGATGCAACCACTTTCCAAGTCTCTCCGACCTTCACAAAAAAAGTTATTCAAGAATATCTCTTTCTCCTATGTGCTTTCATCCCTAACCCTAACCCTAACCCTTCCAAAAAGTCGGAGAAGCTCAAGGATGGTACCGATCGATGCGCGCTACCCCATTTAGTGGGGGTAGAGCCTACTTGCAAGTCTCTCCGACCTTCACAAAAAAAGTTATTCAAGAATATCTCTTTCTCCTATGTGCTTTCATCCCTAACCCTAACCCTAACCCTTCCGAAAGTCGGAGAAGCTCAAGGATGGTACCGATCGATGCGCGCTACCCCATTTAGTGGGGGTAGAGCCTACTTGCAAGTCTCTCCGACCTTCACAAAAAAAGTTATTCAAGAATATCTCTTTCTCCTATGTGCTTTCATCCCTAACCCTAACCCTAACCCTTCCGAAAGTCGGAGAAGCTCAAGGATGGTACCGATCGATGCGCGCTACCCCATTTAGTGGGGGTAGAGCCTACTTGCAAGTCTCTCCGACCTTCACAAAAAACGTTATTCAAGAATATCTCTTTCTCCTATGTGCTTTCATCCCTAACCCTAACCCTAACCCTTCCGAAAGTCGGAGAAGCTCAAGGATGGTACCGATCGATGCGCGCTACCCCATTTAGTGGGGGTAGAGCCTACTTGCAAGTCTCTCCGACCTTCACAAAAAAAGTTATTCAAGAATATCTCCTCAGATTTGGGGGAATTTCGTCGGTCGACCTCTTCCGAAGGTCGTACAAGCTCGGGGATGGTACCAATCGATCCGCAGGACCCAAATTAGTCCAGATGCAACCACTTTCCAAGTCTCTCCGACCTTCACAAAAAAAGTTATTCAAGAATATCTCTTTCTCCTATGTGCTTTCATCCCTAACCCTAACCCTAACCCTTCCGAAAGTCGGAGAAGCTCAAGGATGGTACCGATCGATGCGCGCTACCCCATTTAGTGGGGGTAGAGCCTACTTGCAAGTCTCTCCGACCTTCACAAAAAAAGTTATTCAAGAATATCTCCTCAGATTTGGGGGAATTTCGTCGGTCGACCTCTTCCGAAGGTCGTACAAGCTCGGGGATGGTACCAATCGATCCGCAGGACCCAAATTAGTCCAGATGCAACCACTTTCCAAGTCTCTCCGACCTTCACAAAAAAAGTTATTCAAGAATATCTCTTTCTCCTATGTGCTTTCATCCCTAACCCTAACCCTAACCCTTCCGAAAGTCGGAGAAGCTCAAGGATGGTACCGATCGATGCGCGCTACCCCATTTAGTGGGGGTAGAGCCTACTTGCAAGTCTCTCCGACCTTCACAAAAAAAGTTATTCAAGAATATCTCTTTCTCCTATGTGCTTTCATCCCTAACCCTAACCCTAACCCTTCCGAAAGTCGGAGAAGCTCAAGGATGGTACCGATCGATGCGCGCTACCCCATTTAGTGGGGGTAGAGCCTACTTGCAAGTCTCTCCGACCTTCACAAAAAAAGTTATTCAAGAATATCTCTTTCTCCTATGTGCTTTCATCCCTAACCCTAACCCTAACCCTTCCGAAAGTCGGAGAAGCTCAAGGATGGTACCGATCGATGCGCGCTACCCCATTTAGTGGGGGTAGAGCCTACTTGCAAGTCTCTCCGACCTTCACAAAAAAAGTTATTCAAGAATATCTCCTCAGATTTGGGGGAATTTCGTCGGTCGACCTCTTCCGAAGGTCGTACAAGCTCGGGGATGGTACCAATCGATCCGCAGGACCCAAATTAGTCCAGATGCAACCACTTTCCAAGTCTCTCCGACCTTCACAAAAAAAGTTATTCAAGAATATCTCTTTCTCCTATGTGCTTTCATCCCTAACCCTAACCCTAACCCTTCCGAAAGTCGGAGAAGCTCAAGGATGGTACCGATCGATGCGCGCAACCCCATTTAGTGGGGGTAGAGCCTACTTGCAAGTCTCTCCGACCTTCACAAAAAAAGTTATTCAAGAATATCTCCTCAGATTTGGGGGAATTTCGTCGGTCGACCTCTTTCGAAGGTCGTACAAGCTCGGGGATGGTACCAATCGATCCGCAGGACCCAAATTAGTCCAGATGCAACCACTTTCCAAGTCTCTCCGACCTTCACAAAAAAAGTTATTCAAGAATATCTCTTTCTCCTATGTGCTTTCATCCCTAACCCTAACCCTAACCCTTCCGAAAGTCGGAAAAGCTCAAGGATGGTACCGATCGATGCGCGCTACCCCATTTAGTGGGGGTAGAGTCTACTTGCAAGTCTCTCCGACCTTCACAAAAAAAGTTATTCAAGAATATCTCTTTCTCCTATGTGCTTTCATCCCTAACCCTAACCCTAACCCTTCCGAAAGTCGGAGAAGCTCAAGGATGGTACCGATCGATGCGCGCTACCCCATTTAGTGGGGGTAGAGCCTACTTGCAAGTCTCTCCGACCTTCACAAAAAAAGTTATTCAAGAATATCTCTTTCTCCTATGTGCTTTCATCCCTAACCCTAACCCTAACCCTTCCGAAAGTCGGAGAAGCTCAAGGATGGTACCGATCGATGCGCGCAACCCCATTTAGTGGGGGTAGAGCCTACTTGCAAGTCTCTCCGACCTTCACAAAAAAAGTTATTCAAGAATATCTCCTCATATTTGGGGGAATTTCGTCGGTCGACCTCTTTCGAAGGTCGTACAAGCTCGGGGATGGTACCAATCGATCCGCAGGACCCAAATTAGTCCAGATGCAACCACTTTCCAAGTCTCTCCGACCTTCACAAAAAAAGTTATTCAAGAATATCTCTTTCTCCTATGTGCTTTCATCCCTAACCCTAACCCTAACCCTTCCGAAAGTCGGAAAAGCTCAAGGATGGTACCGATCGATGCGCGCTACCCCATTTAGTGGGGGTAGAGTCTACTTGCAAGTCTCTCCGACCTTCACAAAAAAAGTTATTCAAGAATATCTCTTTCTCCTATGTGCTTTCATCCCTAACCCTAACCCTAACCCTTCCGAAAGTCGGAGAAGCTCAAGGATGGTACCGATCGATGCGCGCAACCCCATTTAGTGGGGGTAGAGCCTACTTGCAAGTCTCTCCGACCTTCACAAAAAAAGTTATTCAAGAATATCTCCTCAGATTTGGGGGAATTTCGTCGGTCGACCTCTTCCGAAGGTCGTACAAGCTCGGGGATGGTACCAATCGATCCGCAGGACCCAAATTAGTCCAGATGCAACCACTTTCCAAGTCTCTCCGACCTTCACAAAAAAAGTTATTCAAGAATATCTCTTTCTCCTATGTGCTTTCATCCCTAACCCTAACCCTAACCCTTCCGAAAGTCGGAGAAGCTCAAGGATGGTACCGATCGATGCGCGCTACCCCATTTAGTGGGGGTAGAGCCTACTTGCAAGTCTCTCCGACCTTCACAAAAAAAGTTATTCAAGAATATCTCTTTCTCCTATGTGCTTTCATCCCTAACCCTAACCCTAACCCTTCCGAAAGTCGGAGAAGCTCAAGGATGGTACCGATCGATGCGCGCTACCCCATTTAGTGGGGGTAGAGCCTACTTGCAAGTCTCTCCGACCTTCACAAAAAAAGTTATTCAAGAATATCTCCTCAGATTTGGGGGAATTTCGTCGGTCGACCTCTTCCGAAGGTCGTACAAGCTCGGGGATGGTACCAATCGATCCAAAGGACCCAAATTAGTCCAGATGCAACCACTTTCCAAGTCTCTCCGACCTTCACAAAAAAAGTTATTCAAGAATATCTCTTTCTCCTATGTGCTTTCATCCCTAACCCTAACCCTAACCCTTCCGAAAGTCGGAGAAGCTCAAGGATGGTACCGATCGATGCGCGCTACCCCATTTAGTGGGGGTAGAGCCTACTTGCAAGTCTCTCCGACCTTCACAAAAAACGTTATTCAAGAATATCTCTTTCTCCTATGTGCTTTCATCCCTAACCCTAACCCTAACCCTTCCGAAAGTCGGAGAAGCTCAAGGATGGTACCGATCGATGCGCGCTACCCCATTTAGTGGGGGTAGAGCCTACTTGCAAGTCTCTCCGACCTTCACAAAAAAAGTTATTCAAGAATATCTCCTCAGATTTGGGGGAATTTCGTCGGTCGACCTCTTCCGAAGGTCGTACAAGCTCGGGGATGGTACCAATCGATCCGCAGGACCCAAATTAGTCCAGATGCAACCACTTTCCAAGTCTCTCCGACCTTCACAAAAAAAGTTATTCAAGAATATCTCTTTCTCCTATGTGCTTTCATCCCTAACCCTAACCCTAACCCTTCCGATAGTCGGAGAAGCTCAAGGATGGTACCGATCGATGCGCGCTACCCCATTTAGTGGGGGTAGAGCCTACTTGCAAGTCTCTCCGACCTTCACAAAAAAAGTTATTCAAGAATATCTCTTTCTCCTATGTGCTTTCATCCCTAACCCTAACCCTTCCAAAAGTCGGAGAAGCTCAAGGATGGTACCGATCGATGCGCGCTACCCCATTTAGTGGGGGTAGAGCCTACTTGCAAGTCTCTCCGACCTTCACAAAAAAAGTTATTCAAGAATATCTCTTTCTCCTATGTGCTTTCATCCCTAACCCTAACCCTAACCCTTCCGAAAGTCGGAGAAGCTCAAGGATGGTACCGATCGATGCGCGCTACCCCATTTAGTGGGGGTAGAGCCTACTTGCAAGTCTCTCCGACCTTCACAAAAAAAGTTATTCAAGAATATCTCTTTCTCCTATGTGCTTTCATCCCTAACCCTAACCCTAACCCTTCCGAAAGTCGGAGAAGCTCAAGGATGGTACCGATCGATGCGCGCTACCCCATTTAGTGGGGGTAGAGCCTACTTGCAAGTCTCTCCGACCTTCACAAAAAAAGTTATTCAAGAATATCTCCTCAGATTTGGGGGAATTTCGTCGGTCGACCTCTTCCGAAGGTCGTACAAGCTCGGGGATGGTACCAATCGATCCGCAGGACCCAAATTAGTCCAGATGCAACCACTTTCCAAGTCTCTCCGACCTTCACAAAAAAAGTTATTCAAGAATATCTCTTTCTCCTATGTGCTTTCATCCCTAACCCTAACCCTAACCCTTCCGAAAGTCGGAGAAGCTCAAGGATGGTACCGATCGATGCGCGCAACCCCATTTAGTGGGGGTAGAGCCTACTTGCAAGTCTCTCCGACCTTCACAAAAAAAGTTATTCAAGAATATCTCCTCAGATTTGGGGGAATTTCGTCGGTCGACCTCTTTCGAAGGTCGTACAAGCTCGGGGATGGTACCAATCGATCCGCAGGACCCAAATTAGTCCAGATGCAACCACTTTCCAAGTCTCTCCGACCTTCACAAAAAAAGTTATTCAAGAATATCTCTTTCTCCTATGTGCTTTCATCCCTAACCCTAACCCTAACCCTTCCGAAAGTCGGAAAAGCTCAAGGATGGTACCGATCGATGCGCGCTACCCCATTTAGTGGGGGTAGAGTCTACTTGCAAGTCTCTCCGACCTTCACAAAAAACGTTATTCAAGAATATCTCTTTCTCCTATGTGCTTTCATCCCTAACCCTAACCCTAACCCTTCCGAAAGTCGGAGAAGCTCAAAGATGGTACCGATCGATGCGTGCAACCCCATTTAGTGGGGGTAGAGCCTACTTGCAAGTCTCTCCGACCTTCACAAAAAAAGTTATTCAAGAATATCTCCTCAGATTTGGGGGAATTTCGTCGGTCGACCTCTTCCGAAGGTCGTACAAGCTCGGGAATGGTACCAATCGATCCGCAGGACCCAAATTAGTCCAGATGCAACCACTTTCCAAGTCTCTCCGACCTTCACAAAAAAAGTTATTCAAGAATATCTCTTTCTCCTATGTGCTTTCATCCCTAACCCTAACCCTAACCCTTCCGAAAGTCGGAGAAGATCAAGGATGGTACCGATCGATGCGCGCTACCCCATTTAGTGGGGGTAGAGCCTACTTGCAAGTCTCTCCGACCTTCACAAAAAAAGTTATTCAAGAATATCTCTTTCTCCTATGTGCTTTCATCCCTAACCCTAACCCTAACCCTTCCGAAAGTCGGAGAAGCTCAAGGATGGTACCGATCGATGCGCGCTACCCCATTTAGTGGGGGTAGAGCCTACTTGCAAGTCTCTCCGACCTTCACAAAAAAAGTTATTCAAGAATATCTCTTTCTCCTATGTGCTTTCATCCCTAACCCTAACCCTAACCCTTCCGAAAGTCGGAGAAGCTCAAGGATGGTACCGATCGATGCGCGCTACCCCATTTAGTGGGGGTAGAGCCTACTTGCAAGTCTCTCCGACCTTCACAAAAAAAGTTATTCAAGAATATCTCCTCAGATTTGGGGGAATTTCGTCGGTCGACCTCTTCCGAAGGTCGTACAAGCTCGGGGATGGTACCAATCGATCCAAAGGACCCAAATTAGTCCAGATGCAACCACTTTCCAAGTCTCTCCGACCTTCACAAAAAAAGTTATTCAAGAATATCTCTTTCTCCTATGTGCTTTCATCCCTAACCCTAACCCTAACCCTTCCGAAAGTCGGAGAAGCTCAAGGATGGTACCGATCGATGCGCGCTACCCCATTTAGTGGGGGTAGAGCCTACTTGCAAGTCTCTCCGACCTTCACAAAAAACGTTATTCAAGAATATCTCTTTCTCCTATGTGCTTTCATCCCTAACCCTAACCCTAACCCTTCCGAAAGTCGGAGAAGCTCAAGGATGGTACCGATCGATGCGCGCTACCCCATTTAGTGGGGGTAGAGCCTACTTGCAAGTCTCTCCGACCTTCACAAAAAAAGTTATTCAAGAATATCTCCTCAGATTTGGGGGAATTTCGTCGGTCGACCTCTTCCGAAGGTCGTACAAGCTCGGGGATGGTACCAATCGATCCGCAGGACCCAAATTAGTCCAGATGCAACCACTTTCCAAGTCTCTCCGACCTTCACAAAAAAAGTTATTCAAGAATATCTCTTTCTCCTATGTGCTTTCATCCCTAACCCTAACCCTAACCCTTCCGAAAGTCGGAGAAGCTCAAGGATGGTACCGATCGATGCGCGCTACCCCATTTAGTGGGGGTAGAGCCTACTTGCAAGTCTCTCCGACCTTCACAAAAAAAGTTATTCAAGAATATCTCTTTCTCCTATGTGCTTTCATCCCTAACCCTAACCCTTCCGAAAGTCGGAGAAGCTCAAGGATGGTACCGATCGATGCGCGCTACCCCATTTAGTGGGGGTAGAGCCTACTTGCAAGTCTCTCCGACCTTCACAAAAAAAGTTATTCAAGAATATCTCTTTCTCCTATGTGCTTTCATCCCTAACCCTAACCCTAACCCTTCCGAAAGTCGGAGAAGCTCAAGGATGGTACCGATCGATGCGCGCTACCCCATTTAGTGGGGGTAGAGCCTACTTGCAAGTCTCTCCGACCTTCACAAAAAACGTTATTCAAGAATATCTCTTTCTCCTATGTGCTTTCATCCCTAACCCTAACCCTAACCCTTCCGAAAGTCGGAGAAGCTCAAGGATGGTACCGATCGATGCGTGCTACCCCATTTAGTGGGGGTAGAGCCTACTTGCAAGTCTCTCCGACCTTCACAAAAAAAGTTATTCAAGAATATCTCCTCAGATTTGGGGGAATTTCGTCGGTCGACCTCTTCCGAAGGTCGTACAAGCTCGGGGATGGTACCAATCGATCCGCAGGACCCAAATTAGTCCAGATGCAACCACTTTCCAAGTCTCTCCGACCTTCACAAAAAAAGTTATTCAAGAATATCTCTTTCTCCTATGTGCTTTCATCCCTAACCCTAACCCTTCCGAAAGTCGGAGAAGCTCAAGGATGGTACCGATCGATGCGCGCTACCCCATTTAGTGGGGGTAGAGCCTACTTGCAAGTCTCTCCGACCTTCACAAAAAAAGTTATTCAAGAATATCTCTTTCTCCTATGTGCTTTCATCCCTAACCCTAACCCTTCCGAAAGTCGGAGAAGCTCAAGGATGGTACCGATCGATGCGCGCTACCCCATTTAGTGGGGGTAGAGCCTACTTGCAAGTCTCTCCGACCTTCACAAAAAAAGTTATTCAAGAATATCTCTTTCTCCTATGTGCTTTCATCCCTAACCCTAACCCTAACCCTTCCGAAAGTCGGAGAAGCTCAAGGATGGTACCGATCGATGCGCGCTACCCCATTTAGTGGGGGTAGAGCCTACTTGCAAGTCTCTCCGACCTTCACAAAAAAAGTTATTCAAGAATATCTCCTCAGATTTGGGGGAATTTCGTCGGTCGACCTCTTCCGAAGGTCGTACAAGCTCAAGGATGGTACCGATCGATGCGCGTTACCCCATTTAGTGGGGGTAGAGCCTACTTGCAAGTCTCTCCGACCTTCACAAAAAAAGTTATTCAAGAATATCTCTTTCTCCTATGTGCTTTCATCCCTAACCCTAACCCTAACCCTTCCGAAAGTCGGAGAAGCTCAAGGATGGTACCGATCGATGCGCGCTACCCCATTTAGTGGGGGTAGAGCCTACTTGCAAGTCTCTCCGACCTTCACAAAAAAAGTTATTCAAGAATATCTCTTTCTCCTATGTGCTTTCATCCCTAACCCTAACCCTAACCCTTCCGAAAGTCGGAGAAGCTCAAGGATGGTACCGATCGATGCGCGCTACCCCATTTAGTGGGGGTAGAGCCTACTTGCAAGTCTCTCCGACCTTCACAAAAAAAGTTATTCAAGAATATCTCCTCAGATTTGGGGGAATTTCGTCGGTCGACCTCTTCCGAAGGTCGTACAAGCTCGGGGATGGTACCAATCGATCCGCAGGACCCAAATTAGTCCAGATGCAACCACTTTCCAAGTCTCTCCGACCTTCACAAAAAAAGTTATTCAAGAATATCTCTTTCTCCTATGTGCTTTCATCCCTAACCCTAACCCTAACCCTTCCGAAAGTCGGAGAAGCTCAAGGATGGTACCGATCGATGCGCGCAACCCCATTTAGTGGGGGTAGAGCCTACTTGCAAGTCTCTCCGACCTTCACAAAAAAAGTTATTCAAGAATATCTCCTCAGATTTGGGGGAATTTCGTCGGTCGACCTCTTTCGAAGGTCGTACAAGCTCGGGGATGGTACCAATCGATCCGCAGGACCCAAATTAGTCCAGATGCAACCACTTTCCAAGTCTCTCCGACCTTCACAAAAAAAGTTATTCAAGAATATCTCTTTCTCCTATGTGCTTTCATCCCTAACCCTAACCCTAACCCTTCCGAAAGTCGGAAAAGCTCAAGGATGGTACCGATCGATGCGCGCTACCCCATTTAGTGGGGGTAGAGTCTACTTGCAAGTCTCTCCGACCTTCACAAAAAACGTTATTCAAGAATATCTCTTTCTCCTATGTGCTTTCATCCCTAACCCTAACCCTAACCCTTCCGAAAGTCGGAGAAGCTCAAAGATGGTACCGATCGATGCGTGCAACCCCATTTAGTGGGGGTAGAGCCTACTTGCAAGTCTCTCCGACCTTCACAAAAAAAGTTATTCAAGAATATCTCCTCAGATTTGGGGGAATTTCGTCGGTCGACCTCTTCCGAAGGTCGTACAAGCTCGGGAATGGTACCAATCGATCCGCAGGACCCAAATTAGTCCAGATGCAACCACTTTCCAAGTCTCTCCGACCTTCACAAAAAAAGTTATTCAAGAATATCTCTTTCTCCTATGTGCTTTCATCCCTAACCCTAACCCTAACCCTTCCGAAAGTCGGAGAAGCTCAAATATGGTACCGATCGATGCGCGCTACCCCATTTAGTGGGGGTAGAGCCTACTTGCAAGTCTCTCCGACCTTCACAAAAAAAGTTATTCAAGAATATCTCTTTCTCCTATGTGCTTTCATCCCTAACCCTAACCCTAACCCTTCCGAAAGTCGGAGAAGCTCAAGGATGGTACCGATCGATGCGCGCTACCCCATTTAGTGGGGGTAGAGCCTACTTGCAAGTCTCTCCGACCTTCACAAAAAAAGTTATTCAAGAATATCTCTTTCTCCTATGTGCTTTCATCCCTAACCCTAACCCTAACCCTTCCGAAAGTCGGAGAAGCTCAAGGATGGTACCGATCGATGCGCGCTACCCCATTTAGTGGGGGTAGAGCCTACTTGCAAGTCTCTCCGACCTTCACAAAAAAAGTTATTCAAGAATATCTCCTCAGATTTGGGGGAATTTCGTCGGTCGACCTCTTCCGAAGGTCGTACAAGCTCGGGGATGGTACCAATCGATCCAAAGGACCCAAATTAGTCCAGATGCAACCACTTTCCAAGTCTCTCCGACCTTCACAAAAAAAGTTATTCAAGAATATCTCTTTCTCCTATGTGCTTTCATCCCTAACCCTAACCCTAACCCTTCCGAAAGTCGGAGAAGCTCAAGGATGGTACCGATCGATGCGCGCTACCCCATTTAGTGGGGGTAGAGCCTACTTGCAAGTCTCTCCGACCTTCACAAAAAACGTTATTCAAGAATATCTCTTTCTCCTATGTGCTTTCATCCCTAACCCTAACCCTAACCCTTCCGAAAGTCGGAGAAGCTCAAGGATGGTACTGATCGATGCGCGCTACCCCATTTAGTGGGGGTAGAGCCTACTTGCAAGTCTCTCCGACCTTCACAAAAAAAGTTATTCAAGAATATCTCCTCAGATTTGGGGGAATTTCGTCGGTCGACCTCTTCCGAAGGTCGTACAAGCTCGGGGATGGTACCAATCGATCCGCAGGACCCAAATTAGTCCAGATGCAACCACTTTCCAAGTCTCTCCGACCTTCACAAAAAAAGTTATTCAAGAATATCTCTTTCTCCTATGTGCTTTCATCCCTAACCCTAACCCTAACCCTTCCGAAAGTCGGAGAAGCTCAAGGATGGTACCGATCGATGCGCGCTACCCCATTTAGTGGGGGTAGAGCCTACTTGCAAGTCTCTCCGACCTTCACAAAAAAAGTTATTCAAGAATATCTCTTTCTCCTATGTGCTTTCATCCCTAACCCTAACCCTTCCGAAAGTCGGAGAAGCTCAAGGATGGTACCGATCGATGCGCGCTACCCCATTTAGTGGGGGTAGAGCCTACTTGCAAGTCTCTCCGACCTTCACAAAAAAAGTTATTCAAGAATATCTCTTTCTCCTATGTGCTTTCATCCCTAACCCTAACCCTAACCCTTCCGAAAGTCGGAGAAGCTCAAGGATGGTACCGATCGATGCGCGCTACCCCATTTAGTGGGGGTAGAGCCTACTTGCAAGTCTCTCCGACCTTCACAAAAAACGTTATTCAAGAATATCTCTTTCTCCTATGTGCTTTCATCCCTAACCCTAACCCTAACCCTTCCGAAAGTCGGAGAAGCTCAAGGATGGTACCGATCGATGCGTGCTACCCCATTTAGTGGGGGTAGAGCCTACTTGCAAGTCTCTCCGACCTTCACAAAAAAAGTTATTCAAGAATATCTCCTCAGATTTGGGGGAATTTCGTCGGTCGACCTCTTCCGAAGGTCGTACAAGCTCGGGGATGGTACCAATCGATCCGCAGGACCCAAATTAGTCCAGATGCAACCACTTTCCAAGTCTCTCCGACCTTCACAAAAAAAGTTATTCAAGAATATCTCTTTCTCCTATGTGCTTTCATCCCTAACCCTAACCCTTCCGAAAGTCGGAGAAGCTCAAGGATGGTACCGATCGATGCGCGCTACCCCATTTAGTGGGGGTAGAGCCTACTTGCAAGTCTCTCCGACCTTCACAAAAAAAGTTATTCAAGAATATCTCTTTCTCCTATGTGCTTTCATCCCTAACCCTAACCCTTCCGAAAGTCGGAGAAGCTCAAGGATGGTACCGATCGATGCGCGCTACCCCATTTAGTGGGGGTAGAGCCTACTTGCAAGTCTCTCCGACCTTCACAAAAAAAGTTATTCAAGAATATCTCTTTCTCCTATGTGCTTTCATCCCTAACCCTAACCCTAACCCTTCCGAAAGTCGGAGAAGCTCAAGGATGGTACCGATCGATGCGCGCTACCCCATTTAGTGGGGGTAGAGCCTACTTGCAAGTCTCTCCGACCTTCACAAAAAAAGTTATTCAAGAATATCTCCTCAGATTTGGGGGAATTTCGTCGGTCGACCTCTTCCGAAGGTCGTACAAGCTCAAGGATGGTACCGATCGATGCGCGCTACCCCATTTAGTGGGGGTAGAGCCTACTTGCAAGTCTCTCCGACCTTCACAAAAAAAGTTATTCAAGAATATCTCTTTCTCCTATGTGCTTTCATCCCTAACCCTAACCCTAACCCTTCCGAAAGTCGGAGAAGCTCAAGGATGGTACCGATCGATGCGCGCTACCCCATTTAGTGGGGGTAGAGCCTACTTGCAAGTCTCTCCGACCTTCACAAAAAAAGTTATTCAAGAATATCTCTTTCTCCTATGTGCTTTCATCCCTAACCCTAACCCTAACCCTTCCGAAAGTCGGAGAAGCTCAAGGATGGTACCGATCGATGCGCGCTACCCCATTTAGTGGGGGTAGAGCCTACTTGCAAGTCTCTCCGACCTTCACAAAAAAAGTTATTCAAGAATATCTCCTCAGATTTGGGGGAATTTCGTCGGTCGACCTCTTCCGAAGGTCGTACAAGCTCGGGGATGGTACCAATCGATCCGCAGGACCCAAATTAGTCCAGATGCAACCACTTTCCAAGTCTCTCCGACCTTCACAAAAAAAGTTATTCAAGAATATCTCTTTCTCCTATGTGCTTTCATCCCTAACCCTAACCCTAACCCTTCCGAAAGTCGGAGAAGCTCAAGGATGGTACCGATCGATGCGCGCAACCCCATTTAGTGGGGGTAGAGCCTACTTGCAAGTCTCTCCGACCTTCACAAAAAAAGTTATTCAAGAATATCTCCTCAGATTTGGGGGAATTTCGTCGGTCGACCTCTTTCGAAGGTCGTACAAGCTCGGGGATGGTACCAATCGATCCGCAGGACCCAAATTAGTCCAGATGCAACCACTTTCCAAGTCTCTCCGACCTTCACAAAAAAAGTTATTCAAGAATATCTCTTTCTCCTATGTGCTTTCATCCCTAACCCTAACCCTAACCCTTCCGAAAGTCGGAAAAGCTCAAGGATGGTACCGATCGATGCGCGCTACCCCATTTAGTGGGGGTAGAGTCTACTTGCAAGTCTCTCCGACCTTCACAAAAAAAGTTATTCAAGAATATCTCTTTCTCCTATGTGCTTTCATCCCTAACCCTAACCCTAACCCTTCCGAAAGTCGGAGAAGCTCAAAGATGGTACCGATCGATGCGCGCAACCCCATTTAGTGGGGGTAGAGCCTACTTGCAAGTCTCTCCGACCTTCACAAAAAAAGTTATTCAAGAATATCTCCTCAGATTTGGGGGAATTTCGTCGGTCGACCTCTTCCGAAGGTCGTACAAGCTCGGGAATGGTACCAATCGATCCGCAGGACCCAAATTAGTCCAGATGCAACCACTTTCCAAGTCTCTCCGACCTTCACAAAAAAAGTTATTCAAGAATATCTCTTTCTCCTATGTGCTTTCATCCCTAACCCTAACCCTAACCCTTCCGAAAGTCGGAGAAGCTCAAGGATGGTACCGATCGATGCGCGCTACCCCATTTAGTGGGGGTAGAGCCTACTTGCAAGTCTCTCCGACCTTCACAAAAAAAGTTATTCAAGAATATCTCTTTCTCCTATGTGCTTTCATCCCTAACCCTAACCCTAACCCTTCCGAAAGTCGGAGAAGCTCAAGGATGGTACCGATCGATGCGCGCTACCCTATTTAGTGGGGGTAGAGCCTACTTGCAAGTCTCTCCGACCTTCACAAAAAAAGTTATTCAAGAATATCTCCTCAGATTTGGGGGAATTTCGTCGGTCGACCTCTTCCGAAGGTCGTACAAGCTCGGGGATGGTACCAATCGATCCGCAGGACCCAAATTAGTCCAGATGCAACCACTTTCCAAGTCTCTCCGACCTTCACAAAAAAAGTTATTCAAGAATATCTCTTTCTCCTATGTGCTTTCATCCCTAACCCTAACCCTAACCCTTCCGAAAGTCGGAGAAGCTCAAGGATGGTACCGATCGATGCGCGCTACCCCATTTAGTGGGGGTAGAGCCTACTTGCAAGTCTCTCCGACCTTCACAAAAAAAGTTATTCAAGAATATCTCTTTCTCCTATGTGCTTTCATCCCTAACCCTAACCCTAACCCTTCCGAAAGTCGGAGAAGCTCAAGGATGGTACCGATCGATGCGCGCTACCCCATTTAGTGGGGGTAGAGCCTACTTGCAAGTCTCTCCGACCTTCACAAAAAAAGTTATTCAAGAATATCTCTTTCTCCTATGTGCTTTCATCCCTAACCCTAACCCTAACCCTTCCGAAAGTCGGAGAAGCTCAAGGATGGTACCGATCGATGCGCGCTACCCAATTTAGTGGGGGTAGAGCCTACTTGCAAGTCTCTCCGACCTTCACAAAAAAAGTTATTCAAGAATATCTCTTTCTCCTATGTGCTTTCATCCCTAACCCTAACCCTAACCCTTCCAAAAGTCGGAGAAGCTCAAGGATGGTACCGATCGATGCGCGCTACCCCATTTAGTGGGGGTAGAGCCTACTTGCAAGTCTCTCCGACCTTCACAAAAAAAGTTATTCAAGAATATCTCTTTCTCCTATGTGCTTTCATCCCTAACCCTAACCCTAACCCTTCCGAAAGTCGGAGAAGCTCAAGGATGGTACCGATCGATGCGCGCTACCCTATTTAGTGGGGGTAGAGCCTACTTGCAAGTCTCTCCGACCTTCAAAAAAAAAGTTATTCAAGAATATCTCCTCAGATTTGGGGGAATTTCGTCGGTCGACCTCTTCCGAAGGTCGTACAAGCTCGGGGATGGTACCAATCGATCCGCAGGACCCAAATTAGTCCAGATGCAACCACTTTCCAAGTCTCTCCGACCTTCACAAAAAAAGTTATTCAAGAATATCTCTTTCTCCTATGTGCTTTCATCCCTAACCCTAACCCTAACCCTTCCGAAAGTCGGAGAAGCTCAAGGATGGTACCGATCGATGCGCGCTACCCCATTTAGTGGGGGTAGAGCCTACTTGCAAGTCTCTCCGACCTTCACAAAAAAAGTTATTCAAGAATATCTCTTTCTCCTATGTGCTTTCATCCCTAACCCTAACCCTAACCCTTCCGAAAGTCGGAGAAGCTCAAGGATGGTACCGATCGATGCGCGCTACCCCATTTAGTGGGGGTAGAGCCTACTTGCAAGTCTCTCCGACCTTCACAAAAAAAGTTATTCAAGAATATCTCTTTCTCCTATGTGCTTTCATCCCTAACCCTAACCCTAACCCTTCCGAAAGTCGGAGAAGCTCAAGGATGGTACCGATCGATGCGCGCTACCCAATTTAGTGGGGGTAGAGCCTACTTGCAAGTCTCTCCGACCTTCACAAAAAAAGTTATTCAAGAATATCTCTTTCTCCTATGTGCTTTCATCCCTAACCCTAACCCTAACCCTTCCAAAAGTCGGAGAAGCTCAAGGATGGTACCGATCGATGCGCGCTACCCCATTTAGTGGGGGTAGAGCCTACTTGCAAGTCTCTCTGACCTTCACAAAAAAAGTTATTCAAGAATATCTCTTTCTCCTATGTGCTTTCATCCCTAACCCTAACCCTAACCCTTCCGAAAGTCGGAGAAGCTCAAATATGGTACCGATCGATGCGCGCTACCCCATTTAGTGGGGGTAGAGCCTACTTGCAAGTCTCTCCGACCTTCACAAAAAAAGTTATTCAAGAATATCTCTTTCTCCTATGTGCTTTCATCCCTAACCCTAACCCTAACCCTTCCGAAAGTCGGAGAAGCTCAAGGATGGTACCGATCGATGCGCGCTACCCCATTTAGTGGGGGTAGAGCCTACTTGCAAGTCTCTCCGACCTTCACAAAAAAAGTTATTCAAGAATATCTCTTTCTCCTATGTGCTTTCATCCCTAACCCTAACCCTAACCCTTCCGAAAGTCGGAGAAGCTCAAGGATGGTACCGATCGATGCGCGCTACCCCATTTAGTGGGGGTAGAGCCTACTTGCAAGTCTCTCCGACCTTCACAAAAAAAGTTATTCAAGAATATCTCCTCAGATTTGGGGGAATTTCGTCGGTCGACCTCTTCCGAAGGTCGTACAAGCTCGGGGATGGTACCAATCGATCCAAAGGACCCAAATTAGTCCAGATGCAACCACTTTCCAAGTCTCTCCGACCTTCACAAAAAAAGTTATTCAAGAATATCTCTTTCTCCTATGTGCTTTCATCCCTAACCCTAACCCTAACCCTTCCGAAAGTCGGAGAAGCTCAAGGATGGTACCGATCGATGCGCGCTACCCCATTTAGTGGGGGTAGAGCCTACTTGCAAGTCTCTCCGACCTTCACAAAAAACGTTATTCAAGAATATCTCTTTCTCCTATGTGCTTTCATCCCTAACCCTAACCCTAACCCTTCCGAAAGTCGGAGAAGCTCAAGGATGGTACCGATCGATGCGCGCTACCCCATTTAGTGGGGGTAGAGCCTACTTGCAAGTCTCTCCGACCTTCACAAAAAAAGTTATTCAAGAATATCTCCTCAGATTTGGGGGAATTTCGTCGGTCGACCTCTTCCGAAGGTCGTACAAGCTCGGGGATGGTACCAATCGATCCGCAGGACCCAAATTAGTCCAGATGCAACCACTTTCCAAGTCTCTCCGACCTTCACAAAAAAAGTTATTCAAGAATATCTCTTTCTCCTATGTGCTTTCATCCCTAACCCTAACCCTAACCCTTCCGAAAGTCGGAGAAGCTCAAGGATGGTACCGATCGATGCGCGCTACCCCATTTAGTGGGGGTAGAGCCTACTTGCAAGTCTCTCCGACCTTCACAAAAAAAGTTATTCAAGAATATCTCTTTCTCCTATGTGCTTTCATCCCTAACCCTAACCCTAACCCTTCCGAAAGTCGGAGAAGCTCAAGGATGGTACCGATCGATGCGCGCTACCCCATTTAGTGGGGGTAGAGCCTACTTGCAAGTCTCTCCGACCTTCACAAAAAAAGTTATTCAAGAATATCTCTTTCTCCTATGTGCTTTCATCCCTAACCCTAACCCTAACCCTTCCGAAAGTCGGAGAAGCTCAAGGATGGTACCGATCGATGCGCGCTACCCAATTTAGTGGGGGTAGAGCCTACTTGCAAGTCTCTCCGACCTTCACAAAAAAAGTTATTCAAGAATATCTCTTTCTCCTATGTGCTTTCATCCCTAACCCTAACCCTAACCCTTCCAAAAGTCGGAGAAGCTCAAGGATGGTACCGATCGATGCGCGCTACCCCATTTAGTGGGGGTAGAGCCTACTTGCAAGTCTCTCCGACCTTCACAAAAAAAGTTATTCAAGAATATCTCTTTCTCCTATGTGCTTTCATCCCTAACCCTAACCCTAACCCTTCCGAAAGTCGGAGAAGCTCAAGGATGGTACCGATCGATGCGCGCTACCCCATTTAGTGGGGTAGAGCCTACTTGCAAGTCTCTCCGACCTTCACAAAAAAAGTTATTCAAGAATATCTCTTTCTCCTATGTGCTTTCATCCCTAACCCTAACCCTAACCCTTCCGAAAGTCGGAGAAGCTCAAGGATAGTACCGATCGATGCGCGCTACCCCATTTAGTGGGGGTAGAGCCTACTTGCAAGTCTCTCCGACCTTCACAAAAAAAGTTATTCAAGAATATCTCCTCAGATTTGGGGGAATTTCGTCGGTCGACCTCTTCCGAAGGTCGTACAAGCTCGGGGATGGTACCAATCGATCCGCAGGACCCAAATTAGTCCAGATGCAACCACTTTCCAAGTCTCTCCGACCTTCACAAAAAAAGTTATTCAAGAATATCTCTTTCTCCTATGTGCTTTCATCCCTAACCCTAACCCTAACCCTTCCGAAAGTCGGAGAAGCTCAAGGATGGTACCGATCGATGCGCGCTACCCCATTTAGTGGGGGTAGAGCCTACTTGCAAGTCTCTCCGACCTTCACAAAAAACGTTATTCAAGAATATCTCTTTCTCCTATGTGCTTTCATCCCTAACCCTAACCCTAACCCTTCCGAAAGTCGGAGAAGCTCAAGGATGGTACCGATCGATGCGCGCTACCCCATTTAGTGGGGGTAGAGCCTACTTGCAAGTCTCTCCGACCTTCACAAAAAAAGTTATTCAAGAATATCTCCTCAGATTTGGGGGAATTTCGTCGGTCGACCTCTTCCGAAGGTCGTACAAGCTCGGGGATGGTACCAATCGATCCAAAGGACCCAAATTAGTCCAGATGCAACCACTTTCCAAGTCTCTCCGACCTTCACAAAAAAAGTTATTCAAGAATATCTCTTTCTCCTATGTGCTTTCATCCCTAACCCTAACCCTAACCCTTCCGAAAGTCGGAGAAGCTCAAGGATGGTACCGATCGATGCGCGCTACCCCATTTAGTGGGGGTAGAGCCTACTTGCAAGTCTCTCCGACCTTCACAAAAAAAGTTATTCAAGAATATCTCTTTCTCCTATGTGCTTTCATCCCTAACCCTAACCCTAACCCTTCCGAAAGTCGGAGAAGCTCAAGGATGGTACCGATCGATGCGCGCTACCCCATTTAGTGGGGGTAGAGCCTACTTGCAAGTCTCTCCGACCTTCACAAAAAAAGTTATTCAAGAATATCTCTTTCTCCTATGTGCTTTCATCCCTAACCCTAACCCTAACCCTTCCGAAAGTCGGAGAAGCTCAAGGATGGTAATGATCGATGCGCGCTACCCCATTTAGTGGGGGTAGAGCCTACTTGCAAGTCTCTCCGACCTTCACAAAAAAAGTTATTCAAGAATATCTCCTCAGATTTGGGGGAATTTCGTCGGTCGACCTCTTCCGAAGGTCGTACAAGCTCGGGGATGGTACCAATCGATCCAAAGGACCCAAATTAGTCCAGATGCAACCACTTTCCAAGTCTCTCCGACCTTCACAAAAAAAGTTATTCAAGAATATCTCTTTCTCCTATGTGCTTTCATCCCTAACCCTAACCCTAACCCTTCCGAAAGTCGGAGAAGCTCAAGGATGGTACCGATCGATGCGCGCTACCCCATTTAGTGGGGGTAGAGCCTACTTGCAAGTCTCTCCGACCTTCACAAAAAACGTTATTCAAGAATATCTCTTTCTCCTATGTGCTTTCATCCCTAACCCTAACCCTAACCCTTCCGAAAGTCGGAGAAGCTCAAGGATGGTACCGATCAATGCGCGCTACCCCATTTAGTGGGGGTAGAGCCTACTTGCAAGTCTCTCCGACCTTCACAAAAAAAGTTATTCAAGAATATCTCCTCAGATTTGGGGGAATTTCGTCGGTCGACCTCTTCCGAAGGTCGTACAAGCTCGGGGATGGTACCAATCGATCCGCAGGACCCAAATTAGTCCAGATGCAACCACTTTCCAAGTCTCTCCGACCTTCACAAAAAAAGTTATTCAAGAATATCTCTTTCTCCTATGTGCTTTCATCCCTAACCCTAACCCTTCCGAAAGTCGGAGAAGCTCAAGGATGGTACCGATCGATGCGCGCTACCCCATTTAGTGGGGGTAGAGCCTACTTGCAAGTCTCTCCGACCTTCACAAAAAAAGTTATTCAAGAATATCTCTTTCTCCTATGTGCTTTCATCCCTAACCCTAACCCTAACCCTTCCGAAAGTCGGAGAAGCTCAAGGATGGTACCGATCGATGCGCGCTACCCCATTTAGTGGGGGTAGAGCCTACTTGCAAGTCTCTCCGACCTTCACAAAAAAAGTTATTCAAGAATATCTCTTTCTCCTATGTGCTTTCATCCCTAACCCTAACCCTAACCCTTCCGAAAGTCGGAAAAGCTCAAGGATGGTACCGATCGATGCGCGCTACCCCATTTAGTGGGGGTAGAGCCTACTTGCAAGTCTCTCCGACCTTCACAAAAAAAGTTATTCAAGAATATCTCCTCAGATTTGGGGGAATTTCGTCGGTCGACCTCTTCCGAAGGTCGTACAAGCTCGGGGATGGTACCAATCGATCCAAAGGACCCAAATTAGTCCAGATGCAACCACTTTCCAAGTCTCTCCGACCTTCACAAAAAAAGTTATTCAAGAATATCTCTTTCTCCTATGTGCTTTCATCCCTAACCCTAACCCTAACCCTTCCGAAAGTCGGAGAAGCTCAAGGATGGTACCGATCGATGCGCGCTACCCCATTTAGTGGGGGTAGAGCCTACTTGCAAGTCTCTCCAACCTTCACAAAAAACGTTATTCAAGAATATCTCTTTCTCCTATGTGCTTTCATCCCTAACCCTAACCCTTCCGAAAGTCGGAGAAGCTCAAGGATGGTACCGATCGATGCGCGCTACCCCATTTAGTGGGGGTAGAGCCTACTTGCAAGTCTCTCCGACCTTCACAAAAAAAGTTATTCAAGAATATCTCCTCAGATTTGGGGGAATTTCGTCGGTCGACCTCTTCCGAAGGTCGTACAAGCTCGGGGATGGTACCAATCGATCCGCAGGACCCAAATTAGTCCAGATGCAACCACTTTCCAAGTCTCTCCGACCTTCACAAAAAAAGTTATTCAAGAATATCTCTTTCTCCTATGTGCTTTCATCCCTAACCCTAACCCTAACCCTTCCGAAAGTCGGAGAAGCTCAAGGATGGTACCGATCGATGCGCGCTACCCCATTTAGTGGGGGTAGAGCCTACTTGCAAGTCTCTCCGACCTTCACAAAAAAAGTTATTCAAGAATATCTCTTTCTCCTATGTGCTTTCATCCCTAACCCTAACCCTAACCCTTCCGAAAGTCGGAGAAGCTCAAGAATGGTACCGATCGATGCGCGCTACCCCATTTAGTGGGGGTAGAGCCTACTTGCAAGTCTCTCCGACCTTCACAAAAAAAGTTATTCAAGAATATCTCTTTCTCCTATGTGCTTTCATCCCTAACCCTAACCCTAACCCTTCCGAAAGTCGGAGAAGCTCAAAGATGGTACCGATCGATGCGCGCTACCCCATTTAGTGGGGGTAGAGCCTACTTGCAAGTCTCTCCGACCTTCACAAAAAAAGTTATTCAAGAATATCTCCTCAGATTTGGGGGAATTTCGTCGGTCGACCTCTTCCGAAGGTCGTACAAGCTCGGGGATGGTACCAATCGATCCAAAGGACCCAAATTAGTCCAGATGCAACCACTTTCCAAGTCTCTCCGACCTTCACAAAAAAAGTTATTCAAGAATATCTCTTTCTCCTATGTGCTTTCATCCCTAACCCTAACCCTAACCCTTCCGAAAGTCGGAGAAGCTCAAGGATGGTACCGATCGATGCGCGCTACCCCATTTAGTGGGGGTAGAGCCTACTTGCAAGTCTCTCCGACCTTCACAAAAAACGTTATTCAAGAATATCTCTTTCTCCTATGTGCTTTCATCCCTAACCCTAACCCTAACCCTTCCGAAAGTCGGAGAAGCTCAAGGATGGTACCGATCGATGCGCGCTACCCCATTTAGTGGGGGTAGAGCCTACTTGCAAGTCTCTCCGACCTTCACAAAAAAAGTTATTCAAGAATATCTCCTCAGATTTGGGGGAATTTCGTCGGTCGACCTCTTCCGAAGGTCGTACAAGCTCGGGGATGGTACCAATCGATCCGCAGGACCCAAATTAGTCCAGATGCAACCACTTTCCAAGTCTCTCCGACCTTCACAAAAAAAGTTATTCAAGAATATCTCTTTCTCCTATGTGCTTTCATCCCTAACCCTAACCCTAACCCTTCCGAAAGTCGGAGAAGCTCAAGGATGGTACCGATCGATGCGCGCTACCCCATTTAGTGGGGGTAAAGCCTACTTGCAAGTCTCTCCGACCTTCACAAAAAAAGTTATTCAAGAATATCTCTTTCTCCTATGTGCTTTCATCCCTAACCCTAACCCTAACCCTTCCGAAAGTCGGAGAAGCTCAAGGATGGTACCGATCGATGCGCGCTACCCCATTTAGTGGGGGTAGAGCCTACTTGCAAGTCTCTCCGACCTTCACAAAAAAAGTTATTCAAGAATATCTCTTTCTCCTATGTGCTTTCATCCCTAACCCTAACCCTAACCCTTCCGAAAGTCGGAGAAGCTCAAAGATGGTACCGATCGATGCGCGCTACCCCATTTAGTGGGGGTAGAGCCTACTTGCAAGTCTCTCCGACCTTCACAAAAAAAGTTATTCAAGAATATCTCCTCAGATTTGGGGGAATTTCGTCGGTCGACCTCTTCCGAAGGTCGTACAAGCTCGGGGATGGTACCAATCGATCCAAAGGACCCAAATTAGTCCAGATGCAACCACTTTCCAAGTCTCTCCGACCTTCACAAAAAAAGTTATTCAAGAATAACTCTTTCTCCTATGTGCTTTCATCCCTAACTCTAACCCTAACCCTTCCGAAAGTCGGAGAAGCTCAAGGATGGTACCGATCGATGCGCGCTACCCCATTTAGTGGGGGTAGAGCCTACTTGCAAGTCTCTCCGACCTTCACAAAAAACGTTATTCAAGAATATCTCTTTCTCCTATGTGCTTTCATCCCTAACCCTAACCCTAACCCTTCCGAAAGTCGGAGAAGCTCAAGGATGGTACCGATCGATGCGCGCTACCCCATTTAGTGGGGGTAGAGCCTACTTGCAAGTCTCTCCGACCTTCACAAAAAAAGTTATTCAAGAATATCTCCTCAGATTTGGGGGAATTTCGTCGGTCGACCTCTTCCGAAGGTCCGACAAGCTCGGGGATGGTACCAATCGATCCGCAGGACCCAAATTAGTCCAGATGCAACCACTTTCCAAGTCTCTCCGACCTTCACAAAAAAAGTTATTCAAGAATATCTCTTTCTCCTATGTGCTTTCATCCCTAACCCTAACCCTAACCCTTCCGAAAGTCGGAGAAGCTCAAGGATGGTACCGATCGATGCGCGCTACCCCATTTAGTGGGGGTAGAGCCTACTTGCAAGTCTCTCCGACCTTCACAAAAAAAGTTATTCAAGAATATCTCTTTCTCCTATGTGCTTTCATCCCTAACCCTAACCCTAACCCTTCCGAAAGTCGGAGAAGCTCAAGGATGGTACCGATCGATGCGCGCTACCCCATTTAGTGGGGGTAGAGCCTACTTGCAAGTCTCTCCGACCTTCACAAAAAAAGTTATTCAAGAATATCTCTTTCTCCTATGTGCTTTCATCCCTAACCCTAACCCTAACCCTTCCGAAAGTCGGAGAAGCTCAAAGATGGTACCGATCGATGCGCGCTACCCCATTTAGTGGGGGTAGAGCCTACTTGCAAGTCTCTCCGACCTTCACAAAAAAAGTTATTCAAGAATATCTCCTCAGATTTGGGGGAATTTCGTCGGTCGACCTCTTCCGAAGGTCGTACAAGCTCGGGGATGGTACCAATCGATCCAAAGGACCCAAATTAGTCCAGATGCAACCACTTTCCAAGTCTCTCCGACCTTCACAAAAAAAGTTATTCAAGAATAACTCTTTCTCCTATGTGCTTTCATCCCTAACTCTAACCCTAACCCTTCCGAAAGTCGGAGAAGCTCAAGGATGGTACCGATCGATGCGCGCTACCCCATTTAGTGGGGGTAGAGCCTACTTGCAAGTCTCTCCGACCTTCACAAAAAACGTTATTCAAGAATATCTCTTTCTCCTATGTGCTTTCATCCCTAACCCTAACCCTAACCCTTCCGAAAGTCGGAGAAGCTCAAGGATGGTACCGATCGATGCGCGCTACCCCATTTAGTGGGGGTAGAGCCTACTTGCAAGTCTCTCCGACCTTCACAAAAAAAGTTATTCAAGAATATCTCCTCAGATTTGGGGGAATTTCGTCGGTCGACCTCTTCCGAAGGTCGTACAAGCTCGGGGATGGTACCAATCGATCCGCAGGACCCAAATTAGTCCAGATGCAACCACTTTCCAAGTCTCTCCGACCTTCACAAAAAAAGTTATTCAAGAATATCTCTTTCTCCTATGTGCTTTCATCCCTAACCCTAACCCTAACCCTTCCGAAAGTCGGAGAAGCTCAAGGATGGTACCGATCGATGCGCGCTACCCCATTTAGTGGGGGTAGAGCCTACTTGCAAGTCTCTCCGACCTTCACAAAAAAAGTTATTCAAGAATATCTCTTTCTCCTATGTGCTTTCATCCCTAACCCTAACCCTAACCCTTCCGAAAGTCGGAGAAGCTCAAGGATGGTACCGATCGATGCGCGCTACCCCATTTAGTGGGGGTAGAGCCTACTTGCAAGTCTCTCCGACCTTCAAAAAAAAAGTTATTCAAGAATATCTCTTTCTCCTATGTGCTTTCATCCCTAACCCTAACCCTAACCCTTCCGAAAGTCGGAGAAGCTCAAGGATGGTACCGATCGATGCGCGCTACCCCATTTAGTGGGGGTAGAGCCTACTTTCAAGTATCTCCGACCTTCACAAAAAAAGTTATTCAAGAATATCTCCTCAGATTTGGGGGAATTTCGTCGGTCGACCTCTTCCGAAGGTCGTACAAGCTCGGGGATGGTACCAATCGATCCGCAGGACCCAAATTAGTCCAGATGCAACCACTTTCCAAGTCTCTCCGACCTTCACAAAAAAAGTTATTCAAGAATATCTCTTTCTCCTATGTGCTTTCATCCCTAACCCTAACCCTAACCCTTCCGAAAGTCGGAGAAGCTCAAGGATGGTACCGATCGATGCGCGCAACCCCATTTAGTGGGGGTAGAGCCTACTTGCAAGTCTCTCCGACCTTCACAAAAAAAGTTATTCAAGAATATCTCCTCAGATTTGGGGGAATTTCGTCGGTCGACCTCTTTCGAAGGTCGTACAAGCTCGGGGATGGTACCAATCGATCCGCAGGACCCAAATTAGTCCAGATGCAACCACTTTCCAAGTCTCTCCGACCTTCACAAAAAAAGTTATTCAAGAATATCTCTTTCTCCTATGTGCTTTCATCCCTAACCCTAACCCTAACCCTTCCGAAAGTCGGAAAAGCTCAAGGATGGTACCGATCGATGCGCGCTACCCCATTTAGTGGGGGTAGAGTCTACTTGCAAGTCTCTCCGACCTTCACAAAAAAAGTTATTCAAGAATATCTCTTTCTCCTATGTGCTTTCATCCCTAACCCTAACCCTTCCAAAAGTCGGAGAAGCTCAAGGATGGTACCGATCGATGCGCGCTACCCTATTTAGTGGGGGTAGAGCCTACTTGCAAGTCTCTCCGACCTTCACAAAAAAAGTTATTCAAGAATATCTCCTCAGATTTGGGGGAATTTCGTCGGTCGACCTCTTCCGAAGGTCGTACAAGCTCGGGGATGGTACCAATCGATCCGCAGGACCCAAATTAGTCCAGATGCAACCACTTTCCAAGTCTCTCCGACCTTCACAAAAAAAGTTATTCAAGAATATCTCTTTCTCCTATGTGCTTTCATCCCTAACCCTAACCCTTCCGAAAGTCGGAGAAGCTCAAGGATGGTACCGATCGATGCGCGCTACCCCATTTAGTGGGGGTAGAGCCTACTTGCAAGTCTCTCCGACCTTCACAAAAAAAGTTATTCAAGAATATCTCTTTCTCCTATGTGCTTTCATCCCTAACCCTAACCCTAACCCTTCCGAAAGTCGGAGAAGCTCAAGGATGGTACCGATCGATGCGCGCTACCCCATTTAGTGGGGGTAGAGCCTACTTGCAAGTCTCTCCGACCTTCACAAAAAAAGTTATTCAAGAATATCTCTTTCTCCTATGTGCTTTCATCCCTAACCCTAACCCTAACCCTTCCGAAAGTCGGAGAAGCTCAAGGATGGTACCGATCGATGCGCGCTACCCAATTTAGTGGGGGTAGAGCCTACTTGCAAGTCTCTCCGACCTTCACAAAAAAAGTTATTCAAGAATATCTCTTTCTCCTATGTGCTTTCATCCCTAACCCTAACCCTAACCCTTCCAAAAGTCGGAGAAGCTCAAGGATGGTACCGATCGATGCGCGCTACCCCATTTAGTGGGGGTAGAGCCTACTTGCAAGTCTCTCCGACCTTCACAAAAAAAGTTATTCAAGAATATCTCTTTCTCCTATGTGCTTTCATCCCTAACCCTAACCCTAACCCTTCCGAAAGTCGGAGAAGCTCAAGGATGGTACCGATCGATGGGCGCTACCCCATTTAGTGGGGGTAGAGCCTACTTGCAAGTCTCTCCGACCTTCACAAAAAAAGTTATTCAAGAATATCTCTTTCTCCTATGTGCTTTCATCCCTAACCCTAACCCTAACCCTTCCGAAAGTCGGAAAAGCTCAAGGATGGTACCGATCGATGCGCGCTACCCCATTTAGTGGGGGTAGAGCCTACTTGCAAGTCTCTCCGACCTTCACAAAAAAAGTTATTCAAGAATATCTCCTCAGATTTGGGGGAATTTCGTCGGTCGACCTCTTCCGAAGGTCGTACAAGCTCGGGGATGGTACCAATCGATCCAAAGGACCCAAATTAGTCCAGATGCAACCACTTTCCAAGTCTCTCCGACCTTCACAAAAAAAGTTATTCAAGAATATCTCTTTCTCCTATGTGCTTTCATCCCTAACCCTAACCCTAACCCTTCCGAAAGTCGGAGAAGCTCAAGGATGGTACCGATCGATGCGCGCTACCCCATTTAGTGGGGGTAGAGCCTACTTGCAAGTCTCTCCGACCTTCACAAAAAACGTTATTCAAGAATATCTCTTTCTCCTATGTGCTTTCATCCCTAACCCTAACCCTTCCGAAAGTCGGAGAAGCTCAAGGATGGTACCGATCGATGCGCGCTACCCCATTTAGTGGGGGTAGAGCCTACTTGCAAGTCTCTCCGACCTTCACAAAAAAAGTTATTCAAGAATATCTCCTCAGATTTGGGGGAATTTCGTCGGTCGACCTCTTCCGAAGGTCGTACAAGCTCGGGGATGGTACCAATCGATCCGCAGGACCCAAATTAGTCCAGATGCAACCACTTTCCAAGTCTCTCCGACCTTCACAAAAAAAGTTATTCAAGAATATCTCTTTCTCCTATGTGCTTTCATCCCTAACCCTAACCCTAACCCTTCCGAAAGTCGGAGAAGCTCAAGGATGGTACCGATCGATGCGCGCTACCCCATTTAGTGGGGGTAGAGCCTACTTGCAAGTCTCTCCGACCTTCACAAAAAAAGTTATTCAAGAATATCTCTTTCTCCTATGTGCTTTCATCCCTAACCCTAACCCTAACCCTTCCGAAAGTCGGAGAAGCTCAAGAATGGTACCGATCGATGCGCGCTACCCCATTTAGTGGGGGTAGAGCCTACTTGCAAGTCTCTCCGACCTTCACAAAAAAAGTTATTCAAGAATATCTCTTTCTCCTATGTGCTTTCATCCCTAACCCTAACCCTAACCCTTCCGAAAGTCGGAGAAGCTCAAAGATGGTACCGATCGATGCGCGCTACCCCATTTAGTGGGGGTAGAGCCTACTTGCAAGTCTCTCCGACCTTCACAAAAAAAGTTATTCAAGAATATCTCCTCAGATTTGGGGGAATTTCGTCGGTCGACCTCTTCCGAAGGTCGTACAAGCTCGGGGATGGTACCAATCGATCCAAAGGACCCAAATTAGTCCAGATGCAACCACTTTCCAAGTCTCTCCGACCTTCACAAAAAAAGTTATTCAAGAATATCTCTTTCTCCTATGTGCTTTCATCCCTAACCCTAACCCTAACCCTTCCGAAAGTCGGAGAAGCTCAAGGATGGTACCGATCGATGCGCGCTACCCCATTTAGTGGGGGTAGAGCCTACTTGGAAGTCTCTCCGACCTTCACAAAAAACGTTATTCAAGAATATCTCTTTCTCCTATGTGCTTTCATCCCTAACCCTAACCCTAACCCTTCCGAAAGTCGGAGAAGCTCAAGGATGGTACCGATCGATGCGCGCTACCCCATTTAGTGGGGGTAGAGCCTACTTGCAAGTCTCTCCGACCTTCACAAAAAACGTTATTCAAGAATATCTCTTTCTCCTATGTGCTTTCATCCCTAACCCTAACCCTAACCCTTCCGAAAGTCGGAGAAGCTCAAGGATGGTACCGATCGATGCGCGCTACCCCATTTAGTGGGGGTAGAGCCTACTTGCAAGTCTCTCCGACATTCACAAAAAAAGTTATTCAAGAATATCTCCTCAGATTTGGGGGAATTTCGTCGGTCGACCTCTTCCGAAGGTTGTACAAGCTCGGGGATGGTACCAATCGATCCGCAGGACCCAAATTAGTCCAGATGCAACCACTTTCCAAGTCTCTCCGACCTTCACAAAAAAAGTTATTCAAGAATATCTCTTTCTCCTATGTGCTTTCATCCCTAACCCTAACCCTAACCCTTCCGAAAGTCGGAGAAGCTCAAGGATGGTAACGATCGATGCGCGCTACCCCATTTAGTGGGGGTAGAGCCTACTTGCAAGTCTCTCCGACCTTCACAAAAAACGTTATTCAAGAATATCTCTTTCTCCTATGTGCTTTCATCCCTAACCCTAACCCTAACCCTTCCGAAAGTCGGAGAAGCTCAAGGATGGTACCGATCGATGCGCGCTACCCCATTTAGTGGGGGTAGAGCCTACTTGCAAGTCTCTCCGACCTTCACAAAAAAAGTTATTCAAGAATATCTCTTTCTCCTATGTGCTTTCATCCCTAACCCTAACCCTAACCCTTCCGAAAGTCGGAGAAGCTCAAGGATGGTAATGATCGATGCGCGCTACCCCATTTAGTGGGGGTAGAGCCTACTTGCAAGTCTCTCCGACCTTCACAAAAAAAGTTATTCAAGAATATCTCCTCAGATTTGGGGGAATTTCGTCGGTCGACCTCTTCCGAAGGTCGTACAAGCTCGGGGATGGTACCAATCGATCCGCAGGACCCAAATTAGTCCAGATGCAACCACTTTCCAAGTCTCTCCGACCTTCACAAAAAAAGTTATTCAAGAATATCTCTTTCTCCTATGTGCTTTCATCCCTAACCCTAACCCTAACCCTTCCGAAAGTCGGAGAAGCTCAAGGATGGTAACGATCGATGCGCGCTACCCCATTTAGTGGGGGTAGAGCCTACTTGCAAGTCTCTCCGACCTTCACAAAAAACGTTATTCAAGAATATCTCTTTCTCCTATGTGCTTTCATCCCTAACCCTAACCCTAACCCTTCCGAAAGTCGGAGAAGCTCAAGGATGGTACCGATCGATGCGCGCTACCCCATTTAGTGGGGGTAGAGCCTACTTGCAAGTCTCTCCGACCTTCACAAAAAAAGTTATTCAAGAATATCTCTTTCTCCTATGTGCTTTCATCCCTAACCCTAACCCTAACCCTTCCGAAAGTCGGAGAAGCTCAAGGATAGTACCGATCGATGCGCGCTACCCCATTTAGTGGGGGTAGAGCCTACTTGCAAGTCTCTCCGACCTTCACAAAAAAAGTTATTCAAGAATATCTCCTCAGATTTGGGGGAATTTCGTCGGTCGACCTCTTCCGAAGGTCGTACAAGCTCGGGGATGGTACCAATCGATCCGCAGGACCCAAATTAGTCCAGATGCAACCACTTTCCAAGTCTCTCCGACCTTCACAAAAAAAGTTATTCAAGAATATCTCTTTCTCCTATGTGCTTTCATCCCTAACCCTAACCCTAACCCTTCCGAAAGTCGGAGAAGCTCAAGGATGGTACCGATCGATGCGCGCTACCCCATTTAGTGGGGGTAGAGCCTACTTGCAAGTCTCTCCGACCTTCACAAAAAAAGTTATTCAAGAATATCTCCTCAGATTTGGGGGAATTTCGTCGGTCGACCTCTTCCGAAGGTCGTACAAGCTCGGGGATGGTACCAATCGATCCGCAGGACCCAAATTAGTCCAGATGCAACCACTTTCCAAGTCTCTCCGACCTTCACAAAAAAAGTTATTCAAGAATATCTCTTTCTCCTATGTGCTTTCATCCCTAACCCTAACCCTAACCCTTCCGAAAGTCGGAGAAGCTCAAGGATGGTACCGATCGATGCGCGCTACCCCATTTAGTGGGGGTAGAGCCTACTTGCAAGTCTCTCCGACCTTCACAAAAAAAGTTATTCAAGAATATCTCTTTCTCCTATGTGCTTTCATCCCTAACCCTAACCCTAACCCTTCCGAAAGTCGGAGAAGCTCAAAGATGGTACCGATCGATGCGCGCTACCCCATTTAGTGGGGGTAGAGCCTACTTGCAAGTCTCTCCGACCTTCACAAAAAAAGTTATTCAAGAATATCTCCTCAGATTTGGGGGAATTTCGTCGGTCGACCTCTTCCGAAGGTCGTACAAGCTCGGGGATGGTACCAATCGATCCAAAGGACCCAAATTAGTCCAGATGCAACCACTTTCCAAGTCTCTCCGACCTTCACAAAAAAAGTTATTCAAGAATATCTCTTTCTCCTATGTGCTTTCATCCCTAACCCTAACCCTAACCCTTCCGAAAGTCGGAGAAGCTCAAGGATGGTACCGATCGATGCGCGCTACCCCATTTAGTGGGGGTAGAGCCTACTTGGAAGTCTCTCCGACCTTCACAAAAAACGTTATTCAAGAATATCTCTTTCTCCTATGTGCTTTCATCCCTAACCCTAACCCTAACCCTTCCGAAAGTCGGAGAAGCTCAAGGATGGTACCGATCGATGCGCGCTACCCCATTTAGTGGGGGTAGAGCCTACTTGCAAGTCTCTCCGACCTTCACAAAAAACGTTATTCAAGAATATCTCTTTCTCCTATGTGCTTTCATCCCTAACCCTAACCCTAACCCTTCCGAAAGTCGGAGAAGCTCAAGGATGGTACCGATCGATGCGCGCTACCCCATTTAGTGGGGGTAGAGCCTACTTGCAAGTCTCTCCGACATTCACAAAAAAAGTTATTCAAGAATATCTCCTCAGATTTGGGGGAATTTCGTCGGTCGACCTCTTCCGAAGGTTGTACAAGCTCGGGGATGGTACCAATCGATCCGCAGGACCCAAATTAGTCCAGATGCAACCACTTTCCAAGTCTCTCCGACCTTCACAAAAAAAGTTATTCAAGAATATCTCTTTCTCCTATGTGCTTTCATCCCTAACCCTAACCCTAACCCTTCCGAAAGTCGGAGAAGCTCAAGGATGGTAACGATCGATGCGCGCTACCCCATTTAGTGGGGGTAGAGCCTACTTGCAAGTCTCTCCGACCTTCACAAAAAACGTTATTCAAGAATATCTCTTTCTCCTATGTGCTTTCATCCCTAACCCTAACCCTAACCCTTCCGAAAGTCGGAGAAGCTCAAGGATGGTACCGATCGATGCGCGCTACCCCATTTAGTGGGGGTAGAGCCTACTTGCAAGTCTCTCCGACCTTCACAAAAAAAGTTATTCAAGAATATCTCCTCAGATTTGGGGGAATTTCGTCGGTCGACCTCTTCCGAAGGTCGTACAAGCTCGGAGATGGTACCAATCGATCCGCAGGACCCAAATTAGTCCAGATGCAACCACTTTCCAAGTCTCTCCGACCTTCACAAAAAAAGTTATTCAAGAATATCTCTTTCTCCTATGTGCTTTCATCCCTAACCCTAACCCTAACCCTTCCGAAAGTCGGAGAAGCTCAAGGATGGTACCGATCGATGCGCGCTACCCCATTTAGTGGGGGTAGAGCCTACTTGCAAGTCTCTCCGACCTTCACAAAAAAAGTTATTCAAGAATATCTCTTTCTCCTATGTGCTTTCATCCCTAACCCTAACCCTAACCCTTCCGAAAGTCGGAGAAGCTCAAGGATGGTACCGATCGATGCGCGCTACCCCATTTAGTGGGGGTAGAGCCTACTTGCAAGTCTCTCCGACCTTCACAAAAAAAGTTATTCAAGAATATCTCTTTCTCCTATGTGCTTTCATCCCTAACCCTAACCCTAACCCTTCCGAAAGTCGGAGAAGCTCAAGGATGGTAATGATCGATGCGCGCTACCCCATTTAGTGGGGGTAGAGCCTACTTGCAAGTCTCTCCGACCTTCACAAAAAAAGTTATTCAAGAATATCTCCTCAGATTTGGGGGAATTTCGTCGGTCGACCTCTTCCGAAGGTCGTACAAGCTCGGGGATGGTACCAATCGATCCGCAGGACCCAAATTAGTCCAGATGCAACCACTTTCCAAGTCTCTCCGACCTTCACAAAAAAAGTTATTCAAGAATATCTCTTTCTCCTATGTGCTTTCATCCCTAACCCTAACCCTAACCCTTCCGAAAGTCGGAGAAGCTCAAGGATGGTACCGATCGATGCGCGCTACCCCATTTAGTGGGGGTAGAGCCTACTTGCAAGTCTCTCCGACCTTCACAAAAAAAGTTATTCAAGAATATCTCCTCAGATTTGGGGGAATTTCGTCGGTCGACCTCTTCCGAAGGTCGTACAAGCTCGGGGATGGTACCAATCGATCCGCAGGACCCAAATTAGTCCAGATGCAACCACTTTCCAAGTCTCTCCGACCTTCACAAAAAAAGTTATTCAAGAATATCTCTTTCTCCTATGTGCTTTCATCCCTAACCCTAACCCTAACCCTTCCGAAAGTCGGAGAAGCTCAAGGATGGTACCGATCGATGCGCGCTACCCCATTTAGTGGGGGTAGAGCCTACTTGCAAGTCTCTCCGACCTTCACAAAAAAAGTTATTCAAGAATATCTCTTTCTCCTATGTGCTTTCATCCCTAACCCTAACCCTAACCCTTCCGAAAGTCGGAGAAGCTCAAAGATGGTACCGATCGATGCGCGCTACCCCATTTAGTGGGGGTAGAGCCTACTTGCAAGTCTCTCCGACCTTCACAAAAAAAGTTATTCAAGAATATCTCCTCAGATTTGGGGGAATTTCGTCGGTCGACCTCTTCCGAAGGTCGTACAAGCTCGGGGATGGTACCAATCGATCCAAAGGACCCAAATTAGTCCAGATGCAACCACTTTCCAAGTCTCTCCGACCTTCACAAAAAAAGTTATTCAAGAATATCTCTTTCTCCTATGTGCTTTCATCCCTAACCCTAACCCTAACCCTTCCGAAAGTCGGAGAAGCTCAAGGATGGTACCGATCGATGCGCGCTACCCCATTTAGTGGGGGTAGAGCCTACTTGGAAGTCTCTCCGACCTTCACAAAAAACGTTATTCAAGAATATCTCTTTCTCCTATGTGCTTTCATCCCTAACCCTAACCCTAACCCTTCCGAAAGTCGGAGAAGCTCAAGGATGGTACCGATCGATGCGCGCTACCCCATTTAGTGGGGGTAGAGCCTACTTGCAAGTCTCTCCGACCTTCACAAAAAACGTTATTCAAGAATATCTCTTTCTCCTATGTGCTTTCATCCCTAACCCTAACCCTAACCCTTCCGAAAGTCGGAGAAGCTCAAGGATGGTACCGATCGATGCGCGCTACCCCATTTAGTGGGGGTAGAGCCTACTTGCAAGTCTCTCCGACATTCACAAAAAAAGTTATTCAAGAATATCTCCTCAGATTTGGGGGAATTTCGTCGGTCGACCTCTTCCGAAGGTTGTACAAGCTCGGGGATGGTACCAATCGATCCGCAGGACCCAAATTAGTCCAGATGCAACCACTTTCCAAGTCTCTCCGACCTTCACAAAAAAAGTTATTCAAGAATATCTCTTTCTCCTATGTGCTTTCATCCCTAACCCTAACCCTAACCCTTCCGAAAGTCGGAGAAGCTCAAGGATGGTAACGATCGATGCGCGCTACCCCATTTAGTGGGGGTAGAGCCTACTTGCAAGTCTCTCCGACCTTCACAAAAAACGTTATTCAAGAATATCTCTTTCTCCTATGTGCTTTCATCCCTAACCCTAACCCTAACCCTTCCGAAAGTCGGAGAAGCTCAAGGATGGTACCGATCGATGCGCGCTACCCCATTTAGTGGGGGTAGAGCCTACTTGCAAGTCTCTCCGACCTTCACAAAAAAAGTTATTCAAGAATATCTCCTCAGATTTGGGGGAATTTCGTCGGTCGACCTCTTCCGAAGGTCGTACAAGCTCGGAGATGGTACCAATCGATCCGCAGGACCCAAATTAGTCCAGATGCAACCACTTTCCAAGTCTCTCCGACCTTCACAAAAAAAGTTATTCAAGAATATCTCTTTCTCCTATGTGCTTTCATCCCTAACCCTAACCCTAACCCTTCCGAAAGTCGGAGAAGCTCAAGGATGGTACCGATCGATGCGCGCTACCCCATTTAGTGGGGGTAGAGCCTACTTGCAAGTCTCTCCGACCTTCACAAAAAAAGTTATTCAAGAATATCTCTTTCTCCTATGTGCTTTCATCCCTAACCCTAACCCTAACCCTTCCGAAAGTCGGAGAAGCTCAAGGATGGTACCGATCGATGCGCGCTACCCCATTTAGTGGGGGTAGAGCCTACTTGCAAGTCTCTCCGACCTTCACAAAAAAAGTTATTCAAGAATATCTCTTTCTCCTATGTGCTTTCATCCCTAACCCTAACCCTAACCCTTCCGAAAGTCGGAGAAGCTCAAGGATGGTAATGATCGATGCGCGCTACCCCATTTAGTGGGGGTAGAGCCTACTTGCAAGTCTCTCCGACCTTCACAAAAAAAGTTATTCAAGAATATCTCCTCAGATTTGGGGGAATTTCGTCGGTCGACCTCTTCCGAAGGTCGTACAAGCTCGGGGATGGTACCAATCGATCCGCAGGACCCAAATTAGTCCAGATGCAACCACTTTCCAAGTCTCTCCGACCTTCACAAAAAAAGTTATTCAAGAATATCTCTTTCTCCTATGTGCTTTCATCCCTAACCCTAACCCTAACCCTTCCGAAAGTCGGAGAAGCTCAAGGATGGTACCGATCGATGCGCGCTACCCCATTTAGTGGGGGTAGAGCCTACTTGCAAGTCTCTCCGACCTTCACAAAAAAAGTTATTCAAGAATATCTCCTCAGATTTGGGGGAATTTCGTCGGTCGACCTCTTCCGAAGGTCGTACAAGCTCGGGGATGGTACCAATCGATCCGCAGGACCCAAATTAGTCCAGATGCAACCACTTTCCAAGTCTCTCCGACCTTCACAAAAAAAGTTATTCAAGAATATCTCTTTCTCCTATGTGCTTTCATCCCTAACCCTAACCCTAACCCTTCCGAAAGTCGGAGAAGCTCAAGGATGGTACCGATCGATGCGCGCTACCCCATTTAGTGGGGGTAGAGCCTACTTGCAAGTCTCTCCGACCTTCACAAAAAAAGTTATTCAAGAATATCTCTTTCTCCTATGTGCTTTCATCCCTAACCCTAACCCTAACCCTTCCGAAAGTCGGAGAAGCTCAAAGATGGTACCGATCGATGCGCGCTACCCCATTTAGTGGGGGTAGAGCCTACTTGCAAGTCTCTCCGACCTTCACAAAAAAAGTTATTCAAGAATATCTCCTCAGATTTGGGGGAATTTCGTCGGTCGACCTCTTCCGAAGGTCGTACAAGCTCGGGGATGGTACCAATCGATCCAAAGGACCCAAATTAGTCCAGATGCAACCACTTTCCAAGTCTCTCCGACCTTCACAAAAAAAGTTATTCAAGAATATCTCTTTCTCCTATGTGCTTTCATCCCTAACCCTAACCCTAACCCTTCCGAAAGTCGGAGAAGCTCAAGGATGGTACCGATCGATGCGCGCTACCCCATTTAGTGGGGGTAGAGCCTACTTGGAAGTCTCTCCGACCTTCACAAAAAACGTTATTCAAGAATATCTCTTTCTCCTATGTGCTTTCATCCCTAACCCTAACCCTAACCCTTCCGAAAGTCGGAGAAGCTCAAGGATGGTACCGATCGATGCGCGCTACCCCATTTAGTGGGGGTAGAGCCTACTTGCAAGTCTCTCCGACCTTCACAAAAAACGTTATTCAAGAATATCTCTTTCTCCTATGTGCTTTCATCCCTAACCCTAACCCTAACCCTTCCGAAAGTCGGAGAAGCTCAAGGATGGTACCGATCGATGCGCGCTACCCCATTTAGTGGGGGTAGAGCCTACTTGCAAGTCTCTCCGACATTCACAAAAAAAGTTATTCAAGAATATCTCCTCAGATTTGGGGGAATTTCGTCGGTCGACCTCTTTCGAAGGTTGTACAAGCTCGGGGATGGTACCAATCGATCCGCAGGACCCAAATTAGTCCAGATGCAACCACTTTCCAAGTCTCTCCGACCTTCACAAAAAAAGTTATTCAAGAATATCTCTTTCTCCTATGTGCTTTCATCCCTAACCCTAACCCTAACCCTTCCGAAAGTCGGAGAAGCTCAAGGATGGTAACGATCGATGCGCGCTACCCCATTTAGTGGGGGTAGAGCCTACTTGCAAGTCTCTCCGACCTTCACAAAAAACGTTATTCAAGAATATCTCTTTCTCCTATGTGCTTTCATCCCTAACCCTAACCCTAACCCTTCCGAAAGTCGGAGAAGCTCAAGGATGGTACCGATCGATGCGCGCTACCCCATTTAGTGGGGGTAGAGCCTACTTGCAAGTCTCTCCGACCTTCACAAAAAAAGTTATTCAAGAATATCTCCTCAGATTTGGGGGAATTTCGTCGGTCGACCTCTTCCGAAGGTCGTACAAGCTCGGAGATGGTACCAATCGATCCGCAGGACCCAAATTAGTCCAGATGCAACCACTTTCCAAGTCTCTCCGACCTTCACAAAAAAAGTTATTCAAGAATATCTCTTTCTCCTATGTGCTTTCATCCCTAACCCTAACCCTAACCCTTCCGAAAGTCGGAGAAGCTCAAGGATGGTACCGATCGATGCGCGCTACCCCATTTAGTGGGGGTAGAGCCTACTTGCAAGTCTCTCCGACCTTCACAAAAAAAGTTATTCAAGAATATCTCTTTCTCCTATGTGCTTTCATCCCTAACCCTAACCCTAACCCTTCCGAAAGTCGGAGAAGCTCAAGGATGGTACCGATCGATGCGCGCTACCCCATTTAGTGGGGGTAGAGCCTACTTGCAAGTCTCTCCGACCTTCACAAAAAAAGTTATTCAAGAATATCTCTTTCTCCTATGTGCTTTCATCCCTAACCCTAACCCTAACCCTTCCGAAAGTCGGAGAAGCTCAAGGATGGTAATGATCGATGCGCGCTACCCCATTTAGTGGGGGTAGAGCCTACTTGCAAGTCTCTCCGACCTTCACAAAAAAAGTTATTCAAGAATATCTCCTCAGATTTGGGGGAATTTCGTCGGTCGACCTCTTCCGAAGGTCGTACAAGCTCGGGGATGGTACCAATCGATCCGCAGGACCCAAATTAGTCCAGATGCAACCACTTTCCAAGTCTCTCCGACCTTCACAAAAAAAGTTATTCAAGAATATCTCTTTCTCCTATGTGCTTTCATCCCTAACCCTAACCCTAACCCTTCCGAAAGTCGGAGAAGCTCAAGGATGGTAACGATCGATGCGCGCTACCCCATTTAGTGGGGGTAGAGCCTACTTGCAAGTCTCTCCGACCTTCACAAAAAACGTTATTCAAGAATATCTCTTTCTCCTATGTGCTTTCATCCCTAACCCTAACCCTAACCCTTCCGAAAGTCGGAGAAGCTCAAGGATGGTACCGATCGATGCGCGCTACCCCATTTAGTGGGGGTAGAGCCTACTTGCAAGTCTCTCCGACCTTCACAAAAAAAGTTATTCAAGAATATCTCCTCAGATTTGGGGGAATTTCGTTGGTCGACCTCTTCCGAAGGTCGTACAAGCTCGGGGATGGTACCAATCGATCCGCAGGACCCAAATTAGTCCAGATGCAACCACTTTCCAAGTCTCTCCGACCTTCACAAAAAAAGTTATTCAAGAATATCTCTTTCTCCTATGTGCTTTCATCCCTAACCCTAACCCTAACCCTTCCGAAAGTCGGAGAAGCTCAAGGATGGTACCGATCGATGCGCGCTACCCCATTTAGTGGGGGTAGAGCCTACTTGCAAGTCTCTCCGACCTTCACAAAAAAAGTTATTCAAGAATATCTCTTTCTCCTATGTGCTTTCATCCCTAACCCTAACCCTAACCCTTCCGAAAGTCGGAGAAGCTCAAGGATGGTACCGATCGATGCGCGCTACCCCATTTAGTGGGGGTAGAGCCTACTTGCAAGTCTCTCCGACCTTCACAAAAAAAGTTATTCAAGAATATCTCTTTCTCCTATGTGCTTTCATCCCTAACCCTAACCCTAACCCTTCCGAAAGTCGGAGAAGCTCAAGGATGGTAATGATCGATGCGCGCTACCCCATTTAGTGGGGGTAAAGCCTACTTGCAAGTCTCTCCGACCTTCACAAAAAAAGTTATTCAAGAATATCTCCTCAGATTTGGGGGAATTTCGTCGGTCGACCTCTTCCGAAGGTCGTACAAGCTCGGGGATGGTACCAATCGATCCAAAGGACCCAAATTAGTCCAGATGCAACCACTTTCCAAGTCTCTCCGACCTTCACAAAAAAAGTTATTCAAGAATATCTCTTTCTCCTATGTGCTTTCATCCCTAACCCTAACCCTAACCCTTCCGAAAGTCGGAGAAGCTCAAGGATGGTACCGATCGATGCGCGCTACCCCATTTAGTGGGGGTAGAGCCTACTTGCAAGTCTCTCCGACCTTCACAAAAAACGTTATTCAAGAATATCTCTTTCTCCTATGTGCTTTCATCCCTAACCCTAACCCTAACCCTTCCGAAAGTCGGAGAAGCTCAAGGATGGTACCGATCGATGCGCGCTACCCCATTTAGTGGGGGTAGAGCCTACTTGCAAGTCTCTCCGACCTTCACAAAAAAAGTTATTCAAGAATATCTCCTCAGATTTGGGGGAATTTCGTCGGTCGACCTCTTCCGAAGGTCGTACAAGCTCGGGGATGGTACCAATCGATCCGCAGGACCCAAATTAGTCCAGATGCAACCACTTTCCAAGTCTCTCCGACCTTCACAAAAAAAGTTATTCAAGAATATCTCTTTCTCCTATGTGCTTTCATCCCTAACCCTAACCCTTCCGAAAGTCGGAGAAGCTCAAGGATGGTACCGATCGATGCGCGCTACCCCATTTAGTGGGGGTAGAGCCTACTTGCAAGTCTCTCCGACCTTCACAAAAAAAGTTATTCAAGAATATCTCTTTCTCCTATGTGCTTTCATCCCTAACCCTAACCCTAACCCTTCCGAAAGTCGGAGAAGCTCAAGGATGGTACCGATCGATGCGCGCTACCCCATTTAGTGGGGGTAGAGCCTACTTGCAAGTCTCTCCGACCTTCACAAAAAAAGTTATTCAAGAATATCTCTTTCTCCTATGTGCTTTCATCCCTAACCCTAACCCTAACCCTTCCGAAAGTCGGAAAAGCTCAAGGATGGTACCGATCGATGCGCGCTACCCCATTTAGTGGGGGTAGAGCCTACTTGCAAGTCTCTCCGACCTTCACAAAAAAAGTTATTCAAGAATATCTCCTCAGATTTGGGGGAATTTCGTCGGTCGACCTCTTCCGAAGGTCGTACAAGCTCGGGGATGGTACCAATCGATCCAAAGGACCCAAATTAGTCCAGATGCAACCACTTTCCAAGTCTCTCCGACCTTCACAAAAAAAGTTATTCAAGAATATCTCTTTCTCCTATGTGCTTTCATCCCTAACCCTAACCCTAACCCTTCCGAAAGTCGGAGAAGCTCAAGGATGGTACCGATCGATGCGCGCTACCCCATTTAGTGGGGGTAGAGCCTACTTGCAAGTCTCTCCGACCTTCACAAAAAACGTTATTCAAGAATATCTCTTTCTCCTATGTGCTTTCATCCCTAACCCTAACCCTTCCGAAAGTCGGAGAAGCTCAAGGATGGTACCGATCGATGCGCGCTACCCCATTTAGTGGGGGTAGAGCCTACTTGCAAGTCTCTCCGACCTTCACAAAAAAAGTTATTCAAGAATATCTCCTCAGATTTGGGGGAATTTCGTCGGTCGACCTCTTCCGAAGGTCGTACAAGCTCGTGGATGGTACCAATCGATCCGCAGGACCCAAATTAGTCCAGATGCAACCACTTTCCAAGTCTCTCCGACCTTCACAAAAAAAGTTATTCAAGAATATCTCTTTCTCCTATGTGCTTTCATCCCTAACCCTAACCCTAACCCTTCCGAAAGTCGGAGAAGCTCAAGGATGGTACCGATCGATGCGCGCTACCCCATTTAGTGGGGGTAGAGCCTACTTGCAAGTCTCTCCGACCTTCACAAAAAAAGTTATTCAAGAATATCTCTTTCTCCTATGTGCTTTCATCCCTAACCCTAACCCTAACCCTTCCGAAAGTCGGAGAAGCTCAAGAATGGTACCGATCGATGCGCGCTACCCCATTTAGTGGGGGTAGAGCCTACTTGCAAGTCTCTCCGACCTTCACAAAAAAAGTTATTCAAGAATATCTCTTTCTCCTATGTGCTTTCATCCCTAACCCTAACCCTAACCCTTCCGAAAGTCGGAGAAGCTCAAAGATGGTACCGATCGATGCGCGCTACCCCATTTAGTGGGGGTAGAGCCTACTTGCAAGTCTCTCCGACCTTCACAAAAAAAGTTATTCAAGAATATCTCCTCAGATTTGGGGGAATTTTGTCGGTCGACCTCTTCCGAAGGTCGTACAAGCTCGGGGATGGTACCAATCGATCCAAAGGACCCAAATTAGTCCAGATGCAACCACTTTCCAAGTCTCTCCGACCTTCACAAAAAAAGTTATTCAAGAATATCTCTTTCTCCTATGTGCTTTCATCCCTAACCCTAACCCTAACCCTTCCGAAAGTCGGAGAAGCTCAAGGATGGTACCGATCGATGCGCGCTACCCCATTTAGTGGGGGTAGAGCCTACTTGCAAGTCTCTCCGACCTTCACAAAAAACGTTATTCAAGAATATCTCTTTCTCCTATGTGCTTTCATCCCTAACCCTAACCCTAACCCTTCCGAAAGTCGGAGAAGCTCAAGGATGGTACCGATCGATGCGCGCTACCCCATTTAGTGGGGGTAGAGCCTACTTGCAAGTCTCTCCGACCTTCACAAAAAAAGTTATTCAAGAATATCTCCTCAGATTTGGGGGAATTTCGTCGGTCGACCTCTTCCGAAGGTCGTACAAGCTCGGGGATGGTACCAATCGATCCGCAGGACCCAAATTAGTCCAGATGCAACCACTTTCCAAGTCTCTCCGACCTTCACAAAAAAAGTTATTCAAGAATATCTCTTTCTCCTATGTGCTTTCATCCCTAACCCTAACCCTAACCCTTCCGAAAGTCGGAGAAGCTCAAGGATGGTACCGATCGATGCGCGCTACCCCATTTAGTGGGGGTAGAGCCTACTTGCAAGTCTCTCCGACCTTCACAAAAAAAGTTATTCAAGAATATCTCTTTCTCCTATGTGCTTTCATCCCTAACCCTAACCCTAACCCTTCCGAAAGTCGGAGAAGCTCAAGGATGGTACCGATCGATGCGCGCTACCCCATTTAGTGGGGGTAGAGCCTACTTGCAAGTCTCTCCGACCTTCACAAAAAAAGTTATTCAAGAATATCTCTTTCTCCTATGTGCTTTCATCCCTAACCCTAACCCTAACCCTTCCGAAAGTCGGAGAAGCTCAAAGATGGAACCGATCGATGCGCGCTACCCCATTTAGTGGGGGTAGAGCCTACTTGCAAGTCTCTCCGACCTTCACAAAAAAAGTTATTCAAGAATATCTCCTCAGATTTGGGGGAATTTCGTCGGTCGACCTCTTCCGAAGGTCGTACAAGCTCGGGGATGGTACCAATCGATCCAAAGGACCCAAATTAGTCCAGATGCAACCACTTTCCAAGTCTCTCCGACCTTCACAAAAAAAGTTATTCAAGAATAACTCTTTCTCCTATGTGCTTTCATCCCTAACTCTAACCCTAACCCTTCCGAAAGTCGGAGAAGCTCAAGGATGGTACCGATCGATGCGCGCTACCCCATTTAGTGGGGGTAGAGCCTACTTGCAAGTCTCTCCGACCTTCACAAAAAACGTTATTCAAGAATATCTCTTTCTCCTATGTGCTTTCATCCCTAACCCTAACCCTAACCCTTCCGAAAGTCGGAGAAGCTCAAGGATGGTACCGATCGATGCGCGCTACCCCATTTAGTGGGGGTAGAGCCTACTTGCAAGTCTCTCCGACCTTCACAAAAAAAGTTATTCAAGAATATCTCCTCAGATTTGGGGGAATTTCGTCGGTCGACCTCTTCCGAAGGTCGTACAAGCTCGGGGATGGTACCAATCGATCCGCAGGACCCAAATTAGTCCAGATGCAACCACTTTCCAAGTCTCTCCGACCTTCACAAAAAAAGTTATTCAAGAATATCTCTTTCTCCTATGTGCTTTCATCCCTAACCCTAACCCTAACCCTTCCGAAAGTCGGAGAAGCTCAAGGATGGTACCGATCGATGCGCGCTACCCCATTTAGTGGGGGTAGAGCCTACTTGCAAGTCTCTCCGACCTTCACAAAAAAAGTTATTCAAGAATATCTCTTTCTCCTATGTGCTTTCATCCCTAACCCTAACCCTAACCCTTCCGAAAGTCGGAGAAGCTCAAGGATGGTACCGATCGATGCGCGCTACCCCATTTAGTGGGGGTAGAGCCTACTTGCAAGTCTCTCCGACCTTCAAAAAAAAAGTTATTCAAGAATATCTCTTTCTCCTATGTGCTTTCATCCCTAACCCTAACCCTAACCCTTCCGAAAGTCGGAGAAGCTCAAGGATGGTACCGATCGATGCGCGCTACCCCATTTAGTGGGGGTAGAGCCTACTTTCAAGTATCTCCGACCTTCACAAAAAAAGTTATTCAAGAATATCTCCTCAGATTTGGGGGAATTTCGTCGGTCGACCTCTTTCGAAGGTCGTACAAGCTCGGGGATGGTACCAATCGATCCGCAGGACCCAAATTAGTCCAGATGCAACCACTTTCCAAGTCTCTCCGACCTTCACAAAAAAAGTTATTCAAGAATATCTCTTTCTCCTATGTGCTTTCATCCCTAACCCTAACCCTAACCCTTCCGAAAGTCGGAGAAGCTCAAGGATGGTACCGATCGATGCGCGCAACCCCATTTAGTGGGGGTAGAGCCTACTTGCAAGTCTCTCCGACCTTCACAAAAAAAGTTATTCAAGAATATCTCCTCAGATTTGGGGGAATTTCGTCGGTCGACCTCTTTCGAAGGTCGTACAAGCTCGGGGATGGTACCAATCGATCCGCAGGACCCAAATTAGTCCAGATGCAACCACTTTCCAAGTCTCTCCGACCTTCACAAAAAAAGTTATTCAAGAATATCTCTTTCTCCTATGTGCTTTCATCCCTAACCCTAACCCTAACCCTTCCGAAAGTCGGAAAAGCTCAAGGATGGTACCGATCGATGCGCGCTACCCCATTTAGTGGGGGTAGAGTCTACTTGCAAGTCTCTCCGACCTTCACAAAAAAAGTTATTCAAGAATATCTCTTTCTCCTATGTGCTTTCATCCCTAACCCTAACCCTAACCCTTCCGAAAGTCGGAGAAGCTCAAGGATAGTACCGATCGATGCGCGCTACCCTATTTAGTGGGGGTAGAGCCTACTTGCAAGTCTCTCCGACCTTCACAAAAAAAGTTATTCAAGAATATCTCCTCAGATTTGGGGGAATTTCGTCGGTCGACCTCTTCCGAAGGTCGTACAAGCTCGGGGATGGTACCAATCGATCCGCAGGACCCAAATTAGTCCAGATGCAACCACTTTCCAAGTCTCTCCGACCTTCACAAAAAAAGTTATTCAAGAATATCTCTTTCTCCTATGTGCTTTCATCCCTAACCCTAACCCTAACCCTTCCGAAAGTCGGAGAAGCTCAAGGATGGTACCGATCGATGCGCGCTACCCCATTTAGTGGGGGTAGAGCCTACTTGCAAGTCTCTCCGACCTTCACAAAAAAAGTTATTCAAGAATATCTCTTTCTCCTATGTGCTTTCATCCCTAACCCTAACCCTAACCCTTCCGAAAGTCGGAGAAGCTCAAGGATGGTACCGATCGATGCGCGCTACCCCATTTAGTGGGGGTAGAGCCTACTTGCAAGTCTCTCCGACCTTCACAAAAAAAGTTATTCAAGAATATCTCTTTCTCCTATGTGCTTTCATCCCTAACCCTAACCCTAACCCTTCCGAAAGTCGGAGAAGCTCAAGGATGGTACCGATCGATGCGCGCTACCCAATTTAGTGGGGGTAGAGCCTACTTGCAAGTCTCTCCGACCTTCACAAAAAAAGTTATTCAAGAATATCTCTTTCTCCTATGTGCTTTCATCCCTAACACTAACCCTAACCCTTCCAAAAGTCGGAGAAGCTCAAGGATGGTACCGATCGATGCGCGCTACCCCATTTAGTGGGGGTAGAGCCTACTTGCAAGTCTCTCCGACCTTCACAAAAAACGTTATTCAAGAATATCTCTTTCTCCTATGTGCTTTCATCCCTAACCCTAACCCTAACCCTTCCGAAAGTCGGAGAAGCTCAAGGATGGTACCGATCGATGCGCGCTACCCCATTTAGTGGGGGTAGAGCCTACTTGCAAGTCTCTCCGACCTTCACAAAAAAAGTTATTCAAGAATATCTCTTTCTCCTATGTGCTTTCATCCCTAACCCTAACCCTAACCCTTCCGAAAGTCGGAAAAGCTCAAGGATGGTACCGATCGATGCGCGCTACCCCATTTAGTGGGGGTAGAGCCTACTTGCAAGTCTCTCCGACCTTCACAAAAAAAGTTATTCAAGAATATCTCCTCAGATTTGGGGGAATTTCGTCGGTCGACCTCTTCCGAAGGTCGTACAAGCTCGGGGATGGTACCAATCGATCCAAAGGACCCAAATTAGTCCAGATGCAACCACTTTCCAAGTCTCTCCGACCTTCACAAAAAAAGTTATTCAAGAATATCTCTTTCTCCTATGTGCTTTCATCCCTAACCCTAACCCTAACCCTTCCGAAAGTCGGAGAAGCTCAAGGATGGTACCGATCGATGCGCGCTACCCCATTTAGTGGGGGTAGAGCCTACTTGCAAGTCTCTCCGACCTTCACAAAAAACGTTATTCAAGAATATCTCTTTCTCCTATGTGCTTTCATCCCTAACCCTAACCCTTCCGAAAGTCGGAGAAGCTCAAAGATGGTACCGATCGATGCGCGCTACCCCATTTAGTGGGGGTAGAGCCTACTTGCAAGTCTCTCCGACCTTCACAAAAAAAGTTATTCAAGAATATCTCCTCAGATTTGGGGGAATTTCGTCGGTCGACCTCTTCCGAAGGTCGTACAAGCTCGGGGATGGTACCAATCGATCCGCAGGACCCAAATTAGTCCAGATGCAACCACTTTCCAAGTCTCTCCGACCTTCACAAAAAAAGTTATTCAAGAATATCTCTTTCTCCTATGTGCTTTCATCCCTAACCCTAACCCTAACCCTTCCGAAAGTCGGAGAAGCTCAAGGATGGTACCGATCGATGCGCGCTACCCCATTTAGTGGGGGTAGAGCCTACTTGCAAGTCTCTCCGACCTTCACAAAAAAAGTTATTCAAGAATATCTCTTTCTCCTATGTGCTTTCATCCCTAACCCTAACCCTAACCCTTCCGAAAGTCGGAGAAGCTCAAGAATGGTACCGATCGATGCGCGCTACCCCATTTAGTGGGGGTAGAGCCTACTTGCAAGTCTCTCCGACCTTCACAAAAAAAGTTATTCAAGAATATCTCTTTCTCCTATGTGCTTTCATCCCTAACCCTAACCCTAACCCTTCCGAAAGTCGGAGAAGCTCAAAGATGGTACCGATCGATGCGCGCTACCCCATTTAGTGGGGGTAGAGCCTACTTGCAAGTCTCTCCGACCTTCACAAAAAAAGTTATTCAAGAATATCTCCTCAGATTTGGGGGAATTTCGTCGGTCGACCTCTTCCGAAGGTCGTACAAGCTCGGGGATGGTACCAATCGATCCAAAGGACCCAAATTAGTCCAGATGCAACCACTTTCCAAGTCTCTCCGACCTTCACAAAAAAAGTTATTCAAGAATATCTCTTTCTCCTATGTGCTTTCATCCCTAACCCTAACCCTAACCCTTCCGAAAGTCGGAGAAGCTCAAGGATGGTACCGATCGATGCGCGTTACCCCATTTAGTGGGGGTAGAGCCTACTTGCAAGTCTCTCCGACCTTCACAAAAAACGTTATTCAAGAATATCTCTTTCTCCTATGTGCTTTCATCCCTAACCCTAACCCTAACCCTTCCGAAAGTCGGAGAAGCTCAAGGATGGTACCGATCGATGCGCGCTACCCCATTTAGTGGGGGTAGAGCCTACTTGCAAGTCTCTCCGACCTTCACAAAAAAAGTTATTCAAGAATATCTCCTCAGATTTGGGGGAATTTCGTCGGTCGACCTCTTCCGAAGGTCGTACAAGCTCGGGGATGGTACCAATCGATCCGCAGGACCCAAATTAGTCCAGATGCAACCACTTTCCAAGTCTCTCCGACCTTCACAAAAAAAGTTATTCAAGAATATCTCTTTCTCCTATGTGCTTTCATCCCTAACCCTAACCCTAACCCTTCCGAAAGTCGGAGAAGCTCAAGGATGGTACCGATCGATGCGCGCTACCCCATTTAGTGGGGGTAGAGCCTACTTGCAAGTCTCTCCGACCTTCACAAAAAAAGTTATTCAAGAATATCTCTTTCTCCTATGTGCTTTCATCCCTAACCCTAACCCTAACCCTTCCGAAAGTCGGAGAAGCTCAAAGATGGTACCGATCGATGCGCGCTACCCCATTTAGTGGGGGTAGAGCCTACTTGCAAGTCTCTCCGACCTTCACAAAAAAAGTTATTCAAGAATATCTCTTTCTCCTATGTGCTTTCATCCCTAACCCTAACCCTAACCCTTCCGAAAGTCGGAGAAGCTCAAAGATGGTACCGATCGATGCGCGCTACCCCATTTAGTGGGGGTAGAGCCTACTTGCAAGTCTCTCCGACCTTCACAAAAAAAGTTATTCAAGAATATCTCCTCAGATTTGGGGGAATTTCGTCGGTCGACCTCTTCCGAAGGTCGTACAAGCTCGGGGATGGTACCAATCGATCCAAAGGACCCAAATTAGTCCAGATGCAACCACTTTCCAAGTCTCTCCGACCTTCACAAAAAAAGTTATTCAAGAATAACTCTTTCTCCTATGTGCTTTCATCCCTAACTCTAACCCTAACCCTTCCGAAAGTCGGAGAAGCTCAAGGATGGTACCGATCGATGCGCGCTACCCCATTTAGTGGGGGTAGAGCCTACTTGCAAGTCTCTCCGACCTTCACAAAAAACGTTATTCAAGAATATCTCTTTCTCCTATGTGCTTTCATCCCTAACCCTAACCCTAACCCTTCCGAAAGTCGGAGAAGCTCAAGGATGGTACCGATCGATGCGCGCTACCCCATTTAGTGGGGGTAGAGCCTACTTGCAAGTCTCTCCGACCTTCACAAAAAAAGTTATTCAAGAATATCTCCTCAGATTTGGGGGAATTTCGTCGGTCGACCTCTTCCGAAGGTCGTACAAGCTCGGGGATGGTACCAATCGATCCGCAGGACCCAAATTAGTCCAGATGCAACCACTTTCCAAGTCTCTCCGACCTTCACAAAAAAAGTTATTCAAGAATATCTCTTTCTCCTATGTGCTTTCATCCCTAACCCTAACCCTAACCCTTCCGAAAGTCGGAGAAGCTCAAGGATGGTACCGATCGATGCGCGCTACCCCATTTAGTGGGGGTAGAGCCTACTTGCAAGTCTCTCCGACCTTCAAAAAAAAAGTTATTCAAGAATATCTCTTTCTCCTATGTGCTTTCATCCCTAACCCTAACCCTAACCCTTCCGAAAGTCGGAGAAGCTCAAGGATGGTACCGATCGATGCGCGCTACCCCATTTAGTGGGGGTAGAGCCTACTTGCAAGTCTCTCCGACCTTCAAAAAAAAAGTTATTCAAGAATATCTCTTTCTCCTATGTGCTTTCATCCCTAACCCTAACCCTAACCCTTCCGAAAGTCGGAGAAGCTCAAGGATGGTACCGATCGATGCGCGCTACCCCATTTAGTGGGGGTAGAGCCTACTTTCAAGTATCTCCGACCTTCACAAAAAAAGTTATTCAAGAATATCTCCTCAGATTTGGGGGAATTTCGTCGGTCGACCTCTTCCGAAGGTCGTACAAGCTCGGGGATGGTACCAATCGATCCGCAGGACCCAAATTAGTCCAGATGCAACCACTTTCCAAGTCTCTCCGACCTTCACAAAAAAAGTTATTCAAGAATATCTCTTTCTCCTATGTGCTTTCATCCCTAACCCTAACCCTAACCCTTCCGAAAGTCGGAGAAGCTCAAGGATGGTACCGATCGATGCGCGCAACCCCATTTAGTGGGGGTAGAGCCTACTTGCAAGTCTCTCCGACCTTCACAAAAAAAGTTATTCAAGAATATCTCCTCAGATTTGGGGGAATTTCGTCGGTCGACCTCTTTCGAAGGTCGTACAAGCTCGGGGATGGTACCAATCGATCCGCAGGACCCAAATTAGTCCAGATGCAACCACTTTCCAAGTCTCTCCGACCTTCACAAAAAAAGTTATTCAAGAATATCTCTTTCTCCTATGTGCTTTCATCCCTAACCCTAACCCTAACCCTTCCGAAAGTCGGAAAAGCTCAAGGATGGTACCGATCGATGCGCGCTACCCCATTTAGTGGGGGTAGAGTCTACTTGCAAGTCTCTCCGACCTTCACAAAAAAAGTTATTCAAGAATATCTCTTTCTCCTATGTGCTTTCATCCCTAACCCTAACCCTAACCCTTCCGAAAGTCGGAGAAGCTCAAGGATGGTACCGATCGATGCGCGCTACCCTATTTAGTGGGGGTAGAGCCTACTTGCAAGTCTCTCCGACCTTCACAAAAAAAGTTATTCAAGAATATCTCCTCAGATTTGGGGGAATTTCGTCGGTCGACCTCTTCCGAAGGTCGTACAAGCTCGGGGATGGTACCAATCGATCCGCAGGACCCAAATTAGTCCAGATGCAACCACTTTCCAAGTCTCTCCGACCTTCACAAAAAAAGTTATTCAAGAATATCTCTTTCTCCTATGTGCTTTCATCCCTAACCCTAACCCTAACCCTTCCGAAAGTCGGAGAAGCTCAAGGATGGTACCGATCGATGCGCGCTACCCCATTTAGTGGGGGTAGAGCCTACTTGCAAGTCTCTCCGACCTTCACAAAAAAAGTTATTCAAGAATATCTCCTTCTCCTATGTGCTTTCATCCCTAACCCTAACCCTAACCCTTCCGAAAGTCGGAGAAGCTCAAGGATGGTACCGATCGATGCGCGCTACCCCATTTAGTGGGGGTAGAGCCTACTTGCAAGTCTCTCCGACCTTCACAAAAAAAGTTATTCAAGAATATCTCTTTCTCCTATGTGCTTTCATCCCTAACCCTAACCCTAACCCTTCCGAAAGTCGGAGAAGCTCAAGGATGGTACCGATCGATGCGCGCTACCCAATTTAGTGGGGGTAGAGCCTACTTGCAAGTCTCTCCGACCTTCACAAAAAAAGTTATTCAAGAATATCTCTTTCTCCTATGTGCTTTCATCCCTAACCCTAACCCTAACCCTTCCAAAAGTCGGAGAAGCTCAAGGATGGTACCGATCGATGCGCGCTACCCCATTTAGTGGGGGTAGAGCCTACTTGCAAGTCTCTCCGACCTTCACAAAAAAAGTTATTCAAGAATATCTCTTTCTCCTATGTGCTTTCATCCCTAACCCTAACCCTAACCCTTCCGAAAGTCGGAGAAGCTCAAGGATGGTACCGATCGATGCGCGCTACCCCATTTAGTGGGGTAGAGCCTACTTGCAAGTCTCTCCGACCTTCACAAAAAAAGTTATTCAAGAATATCTCTTTCTCCTATGTGCTTTCATCCCTAACCCTAACCCTAACCCTTCCGAAAGTCGGAGAAGCTCAAGGATAGTACCGATCGATGCGCGCTACCCCATTTAGTGGGGGTAGAGCCTACTTGCAAGTCTCTCCGACCTTCACAAAAAAAGTTATTCAAGAATATCTCCTCAGATTTGGGGGAATTTCGTCGGTCGACCTCTTCCGAAGGTCGTACAAGCTCGGGGATGGTACCAATCGATCCGCAGGACCCAAATTAGTCCAGATGCAACCACTTTCCAAGTCTCTCCGACCTTCACAAAAAAAGTTATTCAAGAATATCTCTTTCTCCTATGTGCTTTCATCCCTAACCCTAACCCTAACCCTTCCGAAAGTCGGAGAAGCTCAAGGATGGTACCGATCGATGCGCGCTACCCCATTTAGTGGGGGTAGAGCCTACTTGCAAGTCTCTCCGACCTTCACAAAAAACGTTATTCAAGAATATCTCTTTCTCCTATGTGCTTTCATCCCTAACCCTAACCCTAACCCTTCCGAAAGTCGGAGAAGCTCAAGGATGGTACCGATCGATGCGCGCTACCCCATTTAGTGGGGGTAGAGCCTACTTGCAAGTCTCTCCGACCTTCACAAAAAAAGTTATTCAAGAATATCTCCTCAGATTTGGGGGAATTTCGTCGGTCGACCTCTTCCGAAGGTCGTACAAGCTCGGGGATGGTACCAATCGATCCAAAGGACCCAAATTAGTCCAGATGCAACCACTTTCCAAGTCTCTCCGACCTTCACAAAAAAAGTTATTCAAGAATATCTCTTTCTCCTATGTGCTTTCATCCCTAACCCTAACCCTAACCCTTCCGAAAGTCGGAGAAGCTCAAGGATGGTACCGATCGATGCGCGCTACCCCATTTAGTGGGGGTAGAGCCTACTTGCAAGTCTCTCCGACCTTCACAAAAAACGTTATTCAAGAATATCTCTTTCTCCTATGTGCTTTCATCCCTAACCCTAACCCTAACCCTTCCGAAAGTCGGAGAAGCTCAAGGATGGTACCGATCGATGCGCGCTACCCCATTTAGTGGGGGTAGAGCCTACTTGCAAGTCTCTCCGACCTTCACAAAAAAAGTTATTCAAGAATATCTCCTCAGATTTGGGGGAATTTCGTCGGTCGACCTCTTCCGAAGGTCGTACAAGCTCGGGGATGGTACCAATCGATCCAAAGGACCCAAATTAGTCCAGATGCAACCACTTTCCAAGTCTCTCCGACCTTCACAAAAAAAGTTATTCAAGAATATCTCTTTCTCCTATGTGCTTTCATCCCTAACCCTAACCCTAACCCTTCCGAAAGTCGGAGAAGCTCAAGGATGGTACCGATCGATGCGCGCTACCCCATTTAGTGGGGGTAGAGCCTACTTGCAAGTCTCTCCGACCTTCACAAAAAAAGGTATTCAAGAATATCTCTTTCTCCTATGTGCTTTCATCCCTAACCCTAACCCTAACCCTTCCGAAAGTCGGAGAAGCTCAAGGATGGTACCGATCGATGCGCGCTACCCCATTTAGTGGGGGTAGAGCCTACTTGCAAGTCTCTCCGACCTTCACAAAAAAAGTTATTCAAGAATATCTCTTTCTCCTATGTGCTTTCATCCCTAACCCTAACCCTAACCCTTCCGAAAGTCGGAGAAGCTCAAGGATGGTAATGATCGATGCGCGCTACCCCATTTAGTGGGGGTAGAGCCTACTTGCAAGTCTCTCCGACCTTCACAAAAAAAGTTATTCAAGAATATCTCCTCAGATTTGGGGGAATTTCGTCGGTCGACCTCTTCCGAAGGTCGTACAAGCTCGGGGATGGTACCAATCGATCCAAAGGACCCAAATTAGTCCAGATGCAACCACTTTCCAAGTCTCTCCGACCTTCACAAAAAAAGTTATTCAAGAATATCTCTTTCTCCTATGTGCTTTCATCCCTAACCCTAACCCTAACCCTTCCGAAAGTCGGAGAAGCTCAAGGATGGTACCGATCGATGTGCGCTACCCCATTTAGTGGGGGTAGAGCCTACTTGCAAGTCTCTCCGACCTTCACAAAAAACGTTATTCAAGAATATCTCTTTCTCCTATGTGCTTTCATCCCTAACCCTAACCCTAACCCTTCCGAAAGTCGGAGAAGCTCAAGGATGGTACCGATCGATGCGCGCTACCCTATTTAGTGGGGGTAGAGCCTACTTGCAAGTCTCTCCGACCTTCACAAAAAAAGTTATTCAAGAATATCTCCTCAGATTTGGGGGAATTTCGTCGGTCGACCTCTTCCGAAGGTCGTACAAGCTCGGGGATGGTACCAATCGATCCGCAGGACCCAAATTAGTCCAGATGCAACCACTTTCCAAGTCTCTCCGACCTTCACAAAAAAAGTTATTCAAGAATATCTCTTTCTCCTATGTGCTTTCATCCCTAACCCTAACCCTAACCCTTCCGAAAGTCGGAGAAGCTCAAGGATGGTACCGATCGATGCGCGCTACCCCATTTAGTGGGGGTAGAGCCTACTTGCAAGTCTCTCCGACCTTCACAAAAAAAGTTATTCAAGAATATCTCCTTCTCCTATGTGCTTTCATCCCTAACCCTAACCCTAACCCTTCCGAAAGTCGGAGAAGCTCAAGGATGGTACCGATCGATGCGCGCTACCCCATTTAGTGGGGGTAGAGCCTACTTGCAAGTCTCTCCGACCTTCACAAAAAAAGTTATTCAAGAATATCTCTTTCTCCTATGTGCTTTCATCCCTAACCCTAACCCTAACCCTTCCGAAAGTCGGAGAAGCTCAAGGATGGTACCGATCGATGCGCGCTACCCAATTTAGTGGGGGTAGAGCCTACTTGCAAGTCTCTCCGACCTTCACAAAAAAAGTTATTCAAGAATATCTCTTTCTCCTATGTGCTTTCATCCCTAACCCTAACCCTAACCCTTCCAAAAGTCGGAGAAGCTCAAGGATGGTACCGATCGATGCGCGCTACCCCATTTAGTGGGGGTAGAGCCTACTTGCAAGTCTCTCCGACCTTCACAAAAAAAGTTATTCAAGAATATCTCTTTCTCCTATGTGCTTTCATCCCTAACCCTAACCCTAACCCTTCCGAAAGTCGGAGAAGCTCAAGGATGGTACCGATCGATGCGCGCTACCCCATTTAGTGGGGTAGAGCCTACTTGCAAGTCTCTCCGACCTTCACAAAAAAAGTTATTCAAGAATATCTCTTTCTCCTATGTGCTTTCATCCCTAACCCTAACCCTAACCCTTCCGAAAGTCGGAGAAGCTCAAGGATAGTACCGATCGATGCGCGCTACCCCATTTAGTGGGGGTAGAGCCTACTTGCAAGTCTCTCCGACCTTCACAAAAAAAGTTATTCAAGAATATCTCCTCAGATTTGGGGGAATTTCGTCGGTCGACCTCTTCCGAAGGTCGTACAAGCTCGGGGATGGTACCAATCGATCCGCAGGACCCAAATTAGTCCAGATGCAACCACTTTCCAAGTCTCTCCGACCTTCACAAAAAAAGTTATTCAAGAATATCTCTTTCTCCTATGTGCTTTCATCCCTAACCCTAACCCTAACCCTTCCGAAAGTCGGAGAAGCTCAAGGATGGTACCGATCGATGCGCGCTACCCCATTTAGTGGGGGTAGAGCCTACTTGCAAGTCTCTCCGACCTTCACAAAAAACGTTATTCAAGAATATCTCTTTCTCCTATGTGCTTTCATCCCTAACCCTAACCCTAACCCTTCCGAAAGTCGGAGAAGCTCAAGGATGGTACCGATCGATGCGCGCTACCCCATTTAGTGGGGGTAGAGCCTACTTGCAAGTCTCTCCGACCTTCACAAAAAAAGTTATTCAAGAATATCTCCTCAGATTTGGGGGAATTTCGTCGGTCGACCTCTTCCGAAGGTCGTACAAGCTCGGGGATGGTACCAATCGATCCGCAGGACCCAAATTAGTCCAGATGCAACCACTTTCCAAGTCTCTCCGACCTTCACAAAAAAAGTTATTCAAGAATATCTCTTTCTCCTATGTGCTTTCATCCCTAACCCTAACCCTAACCCTTCCGAAAGTCGGAAAAGCTCAAGGATGGTACCGATCGATGCGCGCTACCCCATTTAGTGGGGGTAGAGTCTACTTGCAAGTCTCTCCGACCTTCACAAAAAAAGTTATTCAAGAATATCTCTTTCTCCTATGTGCTTTCATCCCTAACCCTAACCCTAACCCTTCCGAAAGTCGGAGAAGCTCAAGGATGGTACCGATCGATGCGCGCTACCCCATTTAGTGGGGGTAGAGCCTACTTTCAAGTATCTCCGACCTTCACAAAAAAAGTTATTCAAGAATATCTCCTCAGATTTGGGGGAATTTCGTCGGTCGACCTCTTCCGAAGGTCGTACAAGCTCGGGGATGGTACCAATCGATCCGCAGGACCCAAATTAGTCCAGATGCAACCACTTTCCAAGTCTCTCCGACCTTCACAAAAAAAGTTATTCAAGAATATCTCTTTCTCCTATGTGCTTTCATCCCTAACCCTAACCCTAACCCTTCCGAAAGTCGGAGAAGCTCAAGGATGGTACCGATCGATGCGCGCTACCCAATTTAGTGGGGGTAGAGCCTACTTGCAAGTCTCTCCGACCTTCACAAAAAAAGTTATTCAAGAATATCTCTTTCTCCTATGTGCTTTCATCCCTAACCCTAACCCTAACCCTTCCAAAAGTCGGAGAAGCTCAAGGATGGTACCGATCGATGCGCGCTACCCCATTTAGTGGGGGTAGAGCCTACTTGCAAGTCTCTCCGACCTTCACAAAAAAAGTTATTCAAGAATATCTCTTTCTCCTATGTGCTTTCATCCCTAACCCTAACCCTAACCCTTCCGAAAGTCGGAGAAGCTCAAGGATGGTACCGATCGATGCGCGCTACCCCATTTAGTGGGGTAGAGCCTACTTGCAAGTCTCTCCGACCTTCACAAAAAAAGTTATTCAAGAATATCTCTTTCTCCTATGTGCTTTCATCCCTAACCCTAACCCTAACCCTTCCGAAAGTCGGAGAAGCTCAAGGATAGTACCGATCGATGCGCGCTACCCCATTTAGTGGGGGTAGAGCCTACTTGCAAGTCTCTCCGACCTTCACAAAAAAAGTTATTCAAGAATATCTCCTCAGATTTGGGGGAATTTCGTCGGTCGACCTCTTCCGAAGGTCGTACAAGCTCGGGGATGGTACCAATCGATCCGCAGGACCCAAATTAGTCCAGATGCAACCACTTTCCAAGTCTCTCCGACCTTCACAAAAAAAGTTATTCAAGAATATCTCTTTCTCCTATGTGCTTTCATCCCTAACCCTAACCCTAACCCTTCCGAAAGTCGGAGAAGCTCAAGGATGGTACCGATCGATGCGCGCTACCCCATTTAGTGGGGGTAGAGCCTACTTGCAAGTCTCTCCGACCTTCACAAAAAACGTTATTCAAGAATATCTCTTTCTCCTATGTGCTTTCATCCCTAACCCTAACCCTAACCCTTCCGAAAGTCGGAGAAGCTCAAGGATGGTACCGATCGATGCGCGCTACCCCATTTAGTGGGGGTAGAGCCTACTTGCAAGTCTCTCCGACCTTCACAAAAAAAGTTATTCAAGAATATCTCCTCAGATTTGGGGGAATTTCGTCGGTCGACCTCTTCCGAAGGTCGTACAAGCTCGGGGATGGTACCAATCGATCCGCAGGACCCAAATTAGTCCAGATGCAACCACTTTCCAAGTCTCTCCGACCTTCACAAAAAAAGTTATTCAAGAATATCTCTTTCTCCTATGTGCTTTCATCCCTAACCCTAACCCTAACCCTTCCGAAAGTCGGAAAAGCTCAAGGATGGTACCGATCGATGCGCGCTACCCCATTTAGTGGGGGTAGAGTCTACTTGCAAGTCTCTCCGACCTTCACAAAAAAAGTTATTCAAGAATATCTCTTTCTCCTATGTGCTTTCATCCCTAACCCTAACCCTAACCCTTCCGAAAGTCGGAGAAGCTCAAGGATGGTACCGATCGATGCGCGCTACCCCATTTAGTGGGGGTAGAGCCTACTTTCAAGTATCTCCGACCTTCACAAAAAAAGTTATTCAAGAATATCTCCTCAGATTTGGGGGAATTTCGTCGGTCGACCTCTTCCGAAGGTCGTACAAGCTCGGGGATGGTACCAATCGATCCGCAGGACCCAAATTAGTCCAGATGCAACCACTTTCCAAGTCTCTCCGACCTTCACAAAAAAAGTTATTCAAGAATATCTCTTTCTCCTATGTGCTTTCATCCCTAACCCTAACCCTAACCCTTCCGAAAGTCGGAGAAGCTCAAGGATGGTACCGATCGATGCGCGCAACCCCATTTAGTGGGGGTAGAGCCTACTTGCAAGTCTCTCCGACCTTCACAAAAAAAGTTATTCAAGAATATCTCCTCAGATTTGGGGGAATTTCGTCGGTCGACCTCTTTCGAAGGTCGTACAAGCTCGGGGATGGTACCAATCGATCCGCAGGACCCAAATTAGTCCAGATGCAACCACTTTCCAAGTCTCTCCGACCTTCACAAAAAAAGTTATTCAAGAATATCTCTTTCTCCTATGTGCTTTCATCCCTAACCCTAACCCTAACCCTTCCGAAAGTCGGAAAAGCTCAAGGATGGTACCGATCGATGCGCGCTACCCCATTTAGTGGGGGTAGAGTCTACTTGCAAGTCTCTCCGACCTTCACAAAAAAAGTTATTCAAGAATATCTCCTCAGATTTGGGGGAATTTCGTCGGTCGACCTCTTCCGAAGGTCGTACAAGCTCGGGGATGGTACCAATCGATCCGCAGGACCCAAATTAGTCCAGATGCAACCACTTTCCAAGTCTCTCCGACCTTCACAAAAAAAGTTATTCAAGAATATCTCTTTCTCCTATGTGCTTTCATCCCTAACCCTAACCCTAACCCTTCCGAAAGTCGGAGAAGCTCAAGGATGGTACCGATCGATGCGCGCAACTCCATTTAGTGGGGGTAGAGCCTACTTGCAAGTCTCTCCGACCTTCACAAAAAAAGTTATTCAAGAATATCTCTTTCTCCTATGTGCTTTCATCCCTAACCCTAACCCTAACCCTTCCGAAAGTCGGAGAAGCTCAAGGATGGTACCGATCGATGTGCGCTACCCCATTTAGTGGGGGTAGAGCCTACTTGCAAGTCTCTCCGACCTTCACAAAAAAAGTTATTCAAGAATATCTCTTTCTCCTATGTGCTTTCATCCCTAACCCTAACCCTAACCCTTCCGAAAGTCGGAGAAGCTCAAGGATGGTACCGATCGATGCGCGCTACCCCATTTAGTGGGGGTAGAGCCTACTTGCAAGTCTCTCAGACCTTCACAAAAAAAGTTATTCAAGAATATCTCTTTCTCCTATGTGCTTTCATCCCTAACCCTAACCCTAACCCTTCCGAAAGTCGGAGAAGCTCAAGGATGGTACCGATCGATGCGCGCTACCCCATTTAGTGGGGGTAGAGCCTACTTGCAAGTCTCTCCGACCTTCACAAAAAAAGGTATTCAAGAATATCTCTTTCTCCTATGTGCTTTCATCCCTAACCCTAACCCTAACCCTTCCGAAAGTCGGAGAAGCTCAAGGATGGTACCGATCGATGCGCGCTACCCCATTTAGTGGGGGTAGAGCCTACTTGCAAGTCTCTCCGACCTTCACAAAAAAAGTTATTCAAGAATATCTCTTTCTCCTATGTGCTTTCATCCCTAACCCTAACCCTAACCCTTCCGAAAGTCGGAGAAGCTCAAGGATGGTAATGATCGATGCGCGCTACCCCATTTAGTGGGGGTAGAGCCTACTTGCAAGTCTCTCCGACCTTCACAAAAAAAGTTATTCAAGAATATCTCCTCAGATTTGGGGGAATTTCGTCGGTCGACCTCTTCCGAAGGTCGTACAAGCTCGGGGATGGTACCAATCGATCCAAAGGACCCAAATTAGTCCAGATGCAACCACTTTCCAAGTCTCTCCGACCTTCACAAAAAAAGTTATTCAAGAATATCTCTTTCTCCTATGTGCTTTCATCCCTAACCCTAACCCTAACCCTTCCGAAAGTCGGAGAAGCTCAAGGATGGTACCGATCGATGTGCGCTACCCCATTTAGTGGGGGTAGAGCCTACTTGCAAGTCTCTCCGACCTTCACAAAAAACGTTATTCAAGAATATCTCTTTCTCCTATGTGCTTTCATCCCTAACCCTAACCCTAACCCTTCCGAAAGTCGGAGAAGCTCAAGGATGGTACCGATCGATGCGCGCTACCCCATTTAGTGGGGGTAGAGCCTACTTGCAAGTCTCTCCGACCTTCACAAAAAAAGTTATTCAAGAATATCTCCTCAGATTTGGGGGAATTTCGTCGGTCGACCTCTTCCGAAGGTCGTACAAGCTCGGGGATGGTACCAATCGATCCGCAGGACCCAAATTAGTCCAGATGCAACCACTTTCCAAGTCTCTCCGACCTTCACAAAAAAAGTTATTCAAGAATATCTCTTTCTCCTATGTGCTTTCATCCCTAACCCTAACCCTTCCGAAAGTCGGAGAAGCTCAAGGATGGTACCGATCGATGCGCGCTACCCCATTTAGTGGGGGTAGAGCCTACTTGCAAGTCTCTCCGACCTTCACAAAAAAAGTTATTCAAGAATATCTCTTTCTCCTATGTGCTTTCATCCCTAACCCTAACCCTAACCCTTCCGAAAGTCGGAGAAGCTCAAGGATGGTACCGATCGATGCGCGCTACCCCATTTAGTGGGGGTAGAGCCTACTTGCAAGTCTCTCCGACCTTCACAAAAAAAGTTATTCAAGAATATCTCTTTCTCCTATGTGCTTTCATCCCTAACCCTAACCCTAACCCTTCCGAAAGTCGGAGAAGCTCAAGGATGGTACCGATCGATGCGCGCTACCCCATTTAGTGGGGGTAGAGCCTACTTGCAAGTCTTTCCGACCTTCACAAAAAAAGTTATTCAAGAATATCTCCTCAGATTTGGGGGAATTTCGTCGGTCGACCTCTTCCGAAGGTCGTACAAGCTCGGGGATGGTACCAATCGATCCAAAGGACCCAAATTAGTCCAGATGCAACCACTTTCCAAGTCTCTCCGACCTTCACAAAAAAAGTTATTCAAGAATATCTCTTTCTCCTATGTGCTTTCATCCCTAACCCTAACCCTAACCCTTCCGAAAGTCGGAGAAGCTCAAGGATGGTACCGATCGATGCGCGCTACCCCATTTAGTGGGGGTAGAGCCTACTTGCAAGTCTCTCCGACCTTCACAAAAAACGTTATTCAAGAATATCTCTTTCTCCTATGTGCTTTCATCCCTAACCCTAACCCTTCCGAAAGTCGGAGAAGCTCAAGGATGGTACCGATCGATGCGCGCTACCCCATTTAGTGGGGGTAGAGCCTACTTGCAAGTCTCTCCGACCTTCACAAAAAAAGTTATTCAAGAATATCTCTTTCTCCTATGTGCTTTCATCCCTAACCCTAACCCTAACCCTTCCGAAAGTCGGAGAAGCTCAAAGATGGTACCGATCGATGCGCGCTACCCCATTTAGTGGGGGTAGAGCCTACTTGCAAGTCTCTCCGACCTTCACAAAAAAAGTTATTCAAGAATATCTCCTCAGATTTGGGGGAATTTCGTCGGTCGACCTCTTCCGAAGGTCGTACAAGCTCGGGGATGGTACCAATCGATCCAAAGGACCCAAATTAGTCCAGATGCAACCACTTTCCAAGTCTCTCCGACCTTCACAAAAAAAGTTATTCAAGAATATCTCTTTCTCCTATGTGCTTTCATCCCTAACCCTAACCCTAACCCTTCCGAAAGTCGGAGAAGCTCAAGGATGGTACCGATCGATGCGCGCTACCCCATTTAGTGGGGGTAGAGCCTACTTGCAAGTCTCTCCGACCTTCACAAAAAACGTTATTCAAGAATATCTCTTTCTCCTATGTGCTTTCATCCCTAACCCTAACCCTAACCCTTCCGAAAGTCGGAGAAGCTCAAGGATGGTACCGATCGATGCGCGCTACCCCATTTAGTGGGGGTAGAGCCTACTTGCAAGTCTCTCCGACCTTCACAAAAAAAGTTATTCAAGAATATCTCTTTCTCCTATGTGCTTTCATCCCTAACCCTAACCCTAACCCTTCCGAAAGTCGGAGAAGCTCAAAGATGGTACCGATCGATGCGCGCTACCCCATTTAGTGGGGGTAGAGCCTACTTGCAAGTCTCTCCGACCTTCACAAAAAAAGTTATTCAAGAATATCTCCTCAGATTTGGGGGAATTTCGTCGGTCGACCTCTTCCGAAGGTCGTACAAGCTCGGGGATGGTACCAATCGATCCAAAGGACCCAAATTAGTCCAGATGCAACCACTTTCCAAGTCTCTCCGACCTTCACAAAAAAAGTTATTCAAGAATATCTCTTTCTCCTATGTGCTTTCATCCCTAACCCTAACCCTTCCGAAAGTCGGAGAAGCTCAAGGATGGTACCGATCGATGCGCGCTACCCCATTTAGTGGGGGTAGAGCCTACTTGCAAGTCTCTCCGACCTTCACAAAAAAAGTTATTCAAGAATATCTCTTTCTCCTATGTGCTTTCATCCCTAACCCTAACCCTAACCCTTCCGAAAGTCGGAGAAGCTCAAGGATGGTACCGATCGATGCGCGCTACCCCATTTAGTGGGGGTAGAGCCTACTTGCAAGTCTCTCCGACCTTCACAAAAAAAGTTATTCAAGAATATCTCTTTCTCCTATGTGCTTTCATCCCTAACCCTAACCCTAACCCTTCCGAAAGTCGGAGAAGCTCAAGGATGGTACCGATCGATGCGCGCTACCCCATTTAGTGGGGGTAGAGCCTACTTGCAAGTCTTTCCGACCTTCACAAAAAAAGTTATTCAAGAATATCTCCTCAGATTTGGGGGAATTTCGTCGGTCGACCTCTTCCGAAGGTCGTACAAGCTCGGGGATGGTACCAATCGATCCAAAGGACCCAAATTAGTCCAGATGCAACCACTTTCCAAGTCTCTCCGACCTTCACAAAAAAAGTTATTCAAGAATATCTCTTTCTCCTATGTGCTTTCATCCCTAACCCTAACCCTAACCCTTCCGAAAGTCGGAGAAGCTCAAGGATGGTACCGATCGATGCGCGCTACCCCATTTAGTGGGGGTAGAGCCTACTTGCAAGTCTCTCCGACCTTCACAAAAAACGTTATTCAAGAATATCTCTTTCTCCTATGTGCTTTCATCCCTAACCCTAACCCTTCCGAAAGTCGGAGAAGCTCAAGGATGGTACCGATCGATGCGCGCTACCCCATTTAGTGGGGGTAGAGCCTACTTGCAAGTCTCTCCGACCTTCACAAAAAAAGTTATTCAAGAATATCTCCTCAGATTTGGGGGAATTTCGTCGGTCGACCTCTTCCGAAGGTCGTACAAGCTCGGGGATGGTACCAATCGATCCGCAGGACCCAAATTAGTCCAGATGCAACCACTTTCCAAGTCTCTCCGACCTTCACAAAAAAAGTTATTCAAGAATATCTCTTTCTCCTATGTGCTTTCATCCCTAACCCTAACCCTAACCCTTCCGAAAGTCGGAGAAGCTCAAGGATGGTACCGATCGATGCGCGCTACCCCATTTAGTGGGGGTAGAGCCTACTTGCAAGTCTCTCCGACCTTCACAAAAAAAGTTATTCAAGAATATCTCTTTCTCCTATGTGCTTTCATCCCTAACCCTAACCCTAACCCTTCCGAAAGTCGGAGAAGCTCAAAGATGGTACCGATCGATGCGCGCTACCCCATTTAGTGGGGGTAGAGCCTACTTGCAAGTCTCTCCGACCTTCACAAAAAAAGTTATTCAAGAATATCTCCTCAGATTTGGGGGAATTTCGTCGGTCGACCTCTTCCGAAGGTCGTACAAGCTCGGGGATGGTACCAATCGATCCAAAGGACCCAAATTAGTCCAGATGCAACCACTTTCCAAGTCTCTCCGACCTTCACAAAAAAAGTTATTCAAGAATATCTCTTTCTCCTATGTGCTTTCATCCCTAACCCTAACCCTAACCCTTCCGAAAGTCGGAGAAGCTCAAGGATGGTACCGATCGATGCGCGCTACCCCATTTAGTGGGGGTAGAGCCTACTTGCAAGTCTCTCCGACCTTCACAAAAAACGTTATTCAAGAATATCTCTTTCTCCTATGTGCTTTCATCCCTAACCCTAACCCTAACCCTTCCGAAAGTCGGAGAAGCTCAAGGATGGTACCGATCGATGCGCGCTACCCCATTTAGTGGGGGTAGAGCCTACTTGCAAGTCTCTCCGACCTTCACAAAAAAAGTTATTCAAGAATATCTCCTCAGATTTGGGGGAATTTCGTCGGTCGACCTCTTCCGAAGGTCGTACAAGCTCGGGAATGGTACCAATCGATCCGCAGGACCCAAATTAGTCCAGATGCAACCACTTTCCAAGTCTCTCCGACCTTCACAAAAAAAGTTATTCAAGAATATCTCTTTCTCCTATGTGCTTTCATCCCTAACCCTAACCCTAACCCTTCCGAAAGTCGGAGAAGCTCAAGGATGGTACCGATCGATGCGCGCTACCCCATTTAGTGGGGGTAGAGCCTACTTGCAAGTCTCTCCGACCTTCACAAAAAAAGTTATTCAAGAATATCTCTTTCTCCTATGTGCTTTCATCCCTAACCCTAACCCTAACCCTTCCGAAAGTCGGAGAAGCTCAAGGATGGTACCGATCGATGCGCGCTACCCCATTTAGTGGGGGTAGAGCCTACTTGCAAGTCTCTCCGACCTTCACAAAAAAAGTTATTCAAGAATATCTCTTTCTCCTATGTGCTTTCATCCCTAACCCTAACCCTAACCCTTCCGAAAGTCGGAGAAGCTCAAAGATGGTACCGATCGATGCGCGCTACCCTATTTAGTGGGGGTAGAGCCTACTTGCAAGTCTCTCCGACCTTCACAAAAAAAGTTATTCAAGAATATCTCCTCAGATTTGGGGGAATTTCGTCGGTCGACCTCTTCCGAAGGTCGTACAAGCTCGGGGATGGTACCAATCGATCCAAAGGACCCAAATTAGTCCAGATGCAACCACTTTCCAAGTCTCTCCGACCTTCACAAAAAAAGTTATTCAAGAATATCTCTTTCTCCTATGTGCTTTCATCCCTAACCCTAACCCTAACCCTTCCGAAAGTCGGAGAAGCTCAAGGATGGTACCGATCGATGCGCGCTACCCCATTTAGTGGGGGTAGAGCCTACTTGCAAGTCTCTCCGACCTTCACAAAAAACGTTATTCAAGAATATCTCTTTCTCCTATGTGCTTTCATCCCTAACCCTAACCCTAACCCTTCCGAAAGTCGGAGAAGCTCAAGGATGGTACCGATCGATGCGCGCTACCCCATTTAGTGGGGGTAGAGCCTACTTGCAAGTCTCTCCGACCTTCACAAAAAAAGTTATTCAAGAATATCTCCTCAGATTTGGGGGAATTTCGTCGGTCGACCTCTTCCGAAGGTCGTACAAGCTCGGGGATGGTACCAATCGATCCGCAGGACCCAAATTAGTCCAGATGCAACCACTTTCCAAGTCTCTCCGACCTTCACAAAAAAAGTTATTCAAGAATATCTCTTTCTCCTATGTGCTTTCATCCCTAACCCTAACCCTAACCCTTCCGAAAGTCGGAGAAGCTCAAGGATGGTACCGATCGATGCGCGCTACCCCATTTAGTGGGGGTAGAGCCTACTTGCAAGTCTCTCCGACCTTCACAAAAAAAGTTATTCAAGAATATCTCTTTCTCCTATGTGCTTTCATCCCTAACCCTAACCCTAACCCTTCCGAAAGTCGGAGAAGCTCAAGGATGGTACCGATCGATGCGCGCTACCCCATTTAGTGGGGGTAGAGCCTACTTGCAAGTCTCTCCGACCTTCACAAAAAAAGTTATTCAAGAATATCTCTTTCTCCTATGTGCTTTCATCCCTAACCCTAACCCTTCCGAAAGTCGGAGAAGCTCAAGGATGGTACCGATCGATGCGCGCTACCCAATTTAGTGGGGGTAGAGCCTACTTGCAAGTCTCTCCGACCTTCACAAAAAAAGTTATTCAAGAATATCTCTTTCTCCTATGTGCTTTCATCCCTAACCCTAACCCTAACCCTTCCAAAAGTCGGAGAAGCTCAAGGATGGTACCGATCGATGCGCGCTACCCCATTTAGTGGGGGTAGAGCCTACTTGCAAGTCTCTCCGACCTTCACAAAAAACGTTATTCAAGAATATCTCTTTCTCCTATGTGCTTTCATCCCTAACCCTAACCCTAACCCTTCCGAAAGTCGGAGAAGCTCAAGGATGGTACCGATCGATGCGCGCTACCCCATTTAGTGGGGGTAGAGCCTACTTGCAAGTCTCTCCGACCTTCACAAAAAAAGTTATTCAAGAATATCTCTTTCTCCTATGTGCTTTCATCCCTAACCCTAACCCTTCCGAAAGTCGGAAAAGCTCAAGGATGGTACCGATCGATGCGCGCTACCCCATTTAGTGGGGGTAGAGCCTACTTGCAAGTCTCTCCGACCTTCACAAAAAAAGTTATTCAAGAATATCTCCTCAGATTTGGGGGAATTTCGTCGGTCGACCTCTTCCGAAGGTCGTACAAGCTCGGGGATGGTACCAATCGATCCAAAGGACCCAAATTAGTCCAGATGCAACCACTTTCCAAGTCTCTCCGACCTTCACAAAAAAAGTTATTCAAGAATATCTCTTTCTCCTATGTGCTTTCATCCCTAACCCTAACCCTAACCCTTCCGAAAGTCGGAGAAGCTCAAGGATGGTACCGATCGATGCGCGCTACCCCATTTAGTGGGGGTAGAGCCTACTTGCAAGTCTCTCCGACCTTCACAAAAAACGTTATTCAAGAATATCTCTTTCTCCTATGTGCTTTCATCCCTAACCCTAACCCTTCCGAAAGTCGGAGAAGCTCAAAGATGGTACCGATCGATGCGCGCTACCCCATTTAGTGGGGGTAGAGCCTACTTGCAAGTCTCTCCGACCTTCACAAAAAAAGTTATTCAAGAATATCTCCTCAGATTTGGGGGAATTTCGTCGGTCGACCTCTTCCGAAGGTCGTACAAGCTCGGGGATGGTACCAATCGATCCGCAGGACCCAAATTAGTCCAGATGCAACCACTTTCCAAGTCTCTCCGACCTTCACAAAAAAAGTTATTCAAGAATATCTCTTTCTCCTATGTGCTTTCATCCCTAACCCTAACCCTAACCCTTCCGAAAGTCGGAGAAGCTCAAGGATGGTACCGATCGATGCGCGCTACCCCATTTAGTGGGGGTAGAGCCTACTTGCAAGTCTCTCCGACCTTCACAAAAAAAGTTATTCAAGAATATCTCTTTCTCCTATGTGCTTTCATCCCTAACCCTAACCCTAACCCTTCCGAAAGTCGGAGAAGCTCAAGGATGGTACCGATCGATGCGCGCTACCCCATTTAGTGGGGGTAGAGCCTACTTGCAAGTCTCTCCGACCTTCACAAAAAAAGTTATTCAAGAATATCTCTTTCTCCTATGTGCTTTCATCCCTAACCCTAACCCTAACCCTTCCGAAAGTCGGAGAAGCTCAAAGATGGTACCGATCGATGCGCGCTACCCCATTTAGTGGGGGTAGAGCCTACTTGCAAGTCTCTCCGACCTTCACAAAAAACGTTATTCAAGAATATCTCTTTCTCCTATGTGCTTTCATCCCTAACCCTAACCCTTCCGAAAGTCGGAGAAGCTCAAGGATGGTACCGATCGATGCGCGCTACCCCATTTAGTGGGGGTAGAGCCTACTTGCAAGTCTCTCCGACCTTCACAAAAAAAGTTATTCAAGAATATCTCCTCAGATTTGGGGGAATTTCGTCGGTCGACCTCTTCCGAAGGTCGTACAAGCTCGGGGATGGTACCAATCGATCCGCAGGACCCAAATTAGTCCAGATGCAACCACTTTCCAAGTCTCTCCGACCTTCACAAAAAAAGTTATTCAAGAATATCTCTTTCTCCTATGTGCTTTCATCCCTAACCCTAACCCTAACCCTTCCGAAAGTCGGAGAAGCTCAAGGATGGTACCGATCGATGCGCGCTACCCCATTTAGTGGGGGTAGAGCCTACTTGCAAGTCTCTCCGACCTTCACAAAAAAAGTTATTCAAGAATATCTCTTTCTCCTATGTGCTTTCATCCCTAACCCTAACCCTAACCCTTCCGAAAGTCGGAGAAGCTCAAGAATGGTACCGATCGATGCGCGCTACCCCATTTAGTGGGGGTAGAGCCTACTTGCAAGTCTCTCCGACCTTCACAAAAAAAGTTATTCAAGAATATCTCTTTCTCCTATGTGCTTTCATCCCTAACCCTAACCCTAACCCTTCCGAAAGTCGGAGAAGCTCGAAGATGGTACCGATCGATGCGCGCTACCCCATTTAGTGGGGGTAGAGCCTACTTGCAAGTCTCTCCGACCTTCACAAAAAAAGTTATTCAAGAATATCTCCTCAGATTTGGGGGAATTTCGTCGGTCGACCTCTTCCGAAGGTCGTACAAGCTCGGGGATGGTACCAATCGATCCAAAGGACCCAAATTAGTCCAGATGCAACCACTTTCCAAGTCTCTCCGACCTTCACAAAAAAAGTTATTCAAGAATATCTCTTTCTCCTATGTGCTTTCATCCCTAACCCTAACCCTAACCCTTCCGAAAGTCGGAGAAGCTCAAGGATGGTACCGATCGATGCGCGCTACCCCATTTAGTGGGAGTAGAGCCTACTTGCAAGTCTCTCCGACCTTCACAAAAAACGTTATTCAAGAATATCTCTTTCTCCTATGTGCTTTCATCCCTAACCCTAACCCTAACCCTTCCGAAAGTCGGAGAAGCTCAAGGATGGTACCGATCGATGCGCGCTACCCCATTTAGTGGGGGTAGAGCCTACTTGCAAGTCTCTCCGACCTTCACAAAAAAAGTTATTCAAGAATATCTCCTCAGATTTGGGGGAATTTCGTCGGTCGACCTCTTCCGAAGGTCGTACAAGCTCGGGGATGGTACCAATCGATCCGCAGGACCCAAATTAGTCCAGATGCAACCACTTTCCAAGTCTCTCCGACCTTCACAAAAAAAGTTATTCAAGAATATCTCTTTCTCCTATGTGCTTTCATCCCTAACCCTAACCCTAACCCTTCCGAAAGTCGGAGAAGCTCAAGGATGGTACCGATCGATGCGCGCTACCCCATTTAGTGGGGGTAGAGCCTACTTGCAAGTCTCTCCGACCTTCACAAAAAAAGTTATTCAAGAATATCTCTTTCTCCTATGTGCTTTCATCCCTAACCCTAACCCTAACCCTTCCGAAAGTCGGAGAAGCTCAAGGATGGTACCGATCGATGCGCGCTACCCCATTTAGTGGGGGTAGAGCCTACTTGCAAGTCTCTCCGACCTTCACAAAAAAAGTTATTCAAGAATATCTCTTTCTCCTATGTGCTTTCATCCCTAACCCTAACCCTAACCCTTCCGAAAGTCGGAGAAGCTCAAAGATGGTACCGATCGATGCGCGCTACCCCATTTAGTGGGGGTAGAGCCTACTTGCAAGTCTCTCCGACCTTCACAAAAAAAGTTATTCAAGAATATCTCCTCAGATTTGGGGGAATTTCGTCGGTCGACCTCTTCCGAAGGTCGTACAAGCTCGGGGATGGTACCAATCGATCCAAAGGACCCAAATTAGTCCAGATGCAACCACTTTCCAAGTCTCTCCGACCTTCACAAAAAAAGTTATTCAAGAATATCTCTTTCTCCTATGTGCTTTCATCCCTAACCCTAACCCTAACCCTTCCGAAAGTCGGAGAAGCTCAAGGATGGTACCGATCGATGCGCGCTACCCCATTTAGTGGGGGTAGAGCCTACTTGCAAGTCTCTCCGACCTTCACAAAAAACGTTATTCAAGAATATCTCTTTCTCCTATGTGCTTTCATCCCTAACCCTAACCCTAACCCTTCCGAAAGTCGGAGAAGCTCAAGGATGGTACCGATCGATGCGCGCTACCCCATTTAGTGGGGGTAGAGCCTACTTGCAAGTCTCTCCGACCTTCACAAAAAAAGTTATTCAAGAATATCTCCTCAGATTTGGGGGAATTTCGTCGGTCGACCTCTTCCGAAGGTCGTACAAGCTCGGGGATGGTACCAATCGATCCGCAGGACCCAAATTAGTCCAGATGCAACCACTTTCCAAGTCTCTCCGACCTTCACAAAAAAAGTTATTCAAGAATATCTCTTTCTCCTATGTGCTTTCATCCCTAACCCTAACCCTAACCCTTCCGAAAGTCGGAGAAGCTCAAGGATGGTACCGATCGATGCGCGCTACCCCATTTAGTGGGGGTAGAGCCTACTTGCAAGTCTCTCCGACCTTCACAAAAAAAGTTATTCAAGAATATCTCTTTCTCCTATGTGCTTTCATCCCTAACCCTAACCCTAACCCTTCCGAAAGTCGGAGAAGCTCAAGGATGGTACCGATCGATGCGCGCTACCCCATTTAGTGGGGGTAGAGCCTACTTGCAAGTCTCTCCGACCTTCAAAAAAAAAGTTATTCAAGAATATCTCTTTCTCCTATGTGCTTTCATCCCTAACCCTAACCCTAACCCTTCCGAAAGTCGGAGAAGCTCAAGGATGGTACCGATCGATGCGCGCTACCCCATTTAGTGGGGGTAGAGCCTACTTTCAAGTATCTCCGACCTTCACAAAAAAAGTTATTCAAGAATATCTCCTCAGATTTGGGGGAATTTCGTCGGTCGACCTCTTCCGAAGGTCGTACAAGCTCGGGGATGGTACCAATCGATCTGCAGGACCCAAATTAGTCCAGATGCAACCACTTTCCAAGTCTCTCCGACCTTCACAAAAAAAGTTATTCAAGAATTTCTCTTTCTCCTATGTGCTTTCATCCCTAACCCTAACCCTTCCGAAAGTCGGAGAAGCTCAAGGATGGTACCGATCGATGCGCGCAACCCCATTTAGTGGGGGTAGAGCCTACTTGCAAGTCTCTCCGACCTTCACAAAAAAAGTTATTCAAGAATATCTCCTCAGATTTGGGGGAATTTCGTCGGTCGACCTCTTTCGAAGGTCGTACAAGCTCGGGGATGGTACCAATCGATCCGCAGGACCCAAATTAGTCCAGATGCAACCACTTTCCAAGTCTCTCCGACCTTCACAAAAAAAGTTATTCAAGAATATCTCTTTCTCCTATGTGCTTTCATCCCTAACCCTAACCCTAACCCTTCCGAAAGTCGGAAAAGCTCAAGGATGGTACCGATCGATGCGCGCTACCCCATTTAGTGGGGGTAGAGTCTACTTGCAAGTCTCTCCGACCTTCACAAAAAAAGTTATTCAAGAATATCTCTTTCTCCTATGTGCTTTCATCCCTAACCCTAACCCTAACCCTTCCGAAAGTCGGAGAAGCTCAAGGATGGTACCGATCGATGCGCGCAACCCCATTTAGTGGGGGTAGAGCCTACTTGCAAGTCTCTCCGACCTTCACAAAAAAAGTTATTCAAGAATATCTCCTCAGATTTGGGGGAATTTCGTCGGTCGACCTCTTCCGAAGGTCGTACAAGCTCGGGGATGGTACCAATCGATCCGCAGGACCCAAATTAGTCCAGATGCAACCACTTTCCAAGTCTCTCCGACCTTCACAAAAAAAGTTATTCAAGAATATCTCTTTCTCCTATGTGCTTTCATCCCTAACCCTAACCCTAACCCTTCCGAAAGTCGGAGAAGCTCAAGGATGGTACCGATCGATGCGCGCTACCCCATTTAGTGGGGGTAGAGCCTACTTGCAAGTCTCTCCGACCTTCACAAAAAAAGTTATTCAAGAATATCTCTTTCTCCTATGTGCTTTCATCCCTAACCCTAACCCTAACCCTTCCGAAAGTCGGAGAAGCTCAAGGATGGTACCGATCGATGCGCGCTACCCTATTTAGTGGGGGTAGAGCCTACTTGCAAGTCTCTCCAACCTTCACAAAAAAAGTTATTCAAGAATATCTCCTCAGATTTGGGGGAATTTCGTCGGTCGACCTCTTCCGAAGGTCGTACAAGCTCGGTGATGGTACCAATCGATCCGCAGGACCTAAATTAGTCCAGATGCAACCACTTTCCAAGTCTCTCCGACCTTCACAAAAAAAGTTATTCAAGAATATCTCTTTCTCCTATGTGCTTTCATCCCTAACCCTAACCCTAACCCTTCCGAAAGTCGGAGAAGCTCAAGGATGGTACCGATCGATGCGCGCTACCCCATTTAGTGGGGGTAGAGCCTACTTGCAAGTCTCTCCGACCTTCACAAAAAAAGTTATTCAAGAATATCTCTTTCTCCTATGTGCTTTCATCCCTAACCCTAACCCTAACCCTTCCGAAAGTCGGAGAAGCTCAAGGATGGTACCGATCGATGCGCGCTACCCCATTTAGTGGGGGTAGAGCCTACTTGCAAGTCTCTCCGACCTTCACAAAAAAAGTTATTCAAGAATATCTCTTTCTCCTATGTGCTTTCATCCCTAACCCTAACCCTAACCCTTCCGAAAGTCGGAGAAGCTCAAGGATGGTACCGATCGATGCGCGCTACCCAATTTAGTGGGGGTAGAGCCTACTTGCAAGTCTCTCCGACCTTCACAAAAAACGTTATTCAAGAATATCTCTTTCTCCTATGTGCTTTCATCCCTAACCCTAACCCTTCCAAAAGTCGGAGAAGCTCAAGGATGGTACCGATCGATGCGCGCTACCCCATTTAGTGGGGGTAGAGCCTACTTGCAAGTCTCTCCGACCTTCACAAAAAAAGTTATTCAAGAATATCTCTTTCTCCTATGTGCTTTCATCCCTAACCCTAACCCTAACCCTTCCGAAAGTCGGAGAAGCTCAAAGATGGTACCGATCGATGCGCGCTACCCCATTTAGTGGGGGTAGAGCCTACTTGCAAGTCTCTCCGACCTTCACAAAAAAAGTTATTCAAGAATATCTCTTTCTCCTATGTGCTTTCATCCCTAACCCTAACCCTAACCCTTCCGAAAGTCGGAGAAGCTCAAGGATAGTACCGATCGATGCGCGCTACCCCATTTAGTGGGGGTAGAGCCTACTTGCAAGTCTCTCCGACCTTCACAAAAAAAGTTATTCAAGAATATCTCCTCAGATTTGGGGGAATTTCGTCGGTCGACCTCTTCCGAAGGTCGTACAAGCTCGGGGATGGTACCAATCGATCTGCAGGACCCAAATTAGTCCAGATGCAACCACTTTCCAAGTCTCTCCGACCTTCACAAAAAAAGTTATTCAAGAATATCTCTTTCTCCTATGTGCTTTCATCCCTAACCCTAACCCTTCCGAAAGTCGGAGAAGCTCAAAGATGGTACCGATCGATGCGCGCTACCCCATTTAGTGGGGGTAGAGCCTACTTGCAAGTCTCTCCGACCTTCACAAAAAAAGTTATTCAAGAATATCTCTTTCTCCTATGTGCTTTCATCCCTAACCCTAACCCTAACCCTTCCGAAAGTCGGAGAAGCTCAAGGATGGTACCGATCGATGCGCGCTACCCCATTTAGTGGGGGTAGAGCCTACTTGCAAGTCTCTCCGACCTTCACAAAAAAAGTTATTCAAGAATATCTCTTTCTCCTATGTGCTTTCATCCCTAACCCTAACCCTAACCCTTCCGAAAGTCGGAGAAGCTCAAGGATGGTACCGATCGATGCGCGCTACCCCATTTAGTGGGGGTAGAGCCTACTTGCAAGTCTCTCCGACCTTCACAAAAAAAGTTATTCAAGAATATCTCCTCAGATTTGGGGGAATTTCGTCGGTCGACCTCTTCCGAAGGTCGTACAAGCTCGGGGATGGTACCAATCGATCCAAAGGACCCAAATTAGTCCAGATGCAACCACTTTCCAAGTCTCTCCGACCTTCACAAAAAAAGTTATTCAAGAATATCTCTTTCTCCTATGTGCTTTCATCCCTAACCCTAACCCTAACCCTTCCGAAAGTCGGAGAAGCTCAAGGATGGTACCAATCGATGCGCGCTACCCCATTTAGTGGGGGTAGAGCCTACTTGCAAGTCTCTCCGACCTTCACAAAAAACGTTATTCAAGAATATCTCTTTCTCCTATGTGCTTTCATCCCTAACCCTAACCCTAACCCTTCCGAAAGTCGGAGAAGCTCAAGGATGGTACCGATCGATGCGCGCTACCCCATTTAGTGGGGGTAGAGCCTACTTGCAAGTCTCTCCGACCTTCACAAAAAAAGTTATTCAAGAATATCTCCTCAGATTTGGGGGAATTTCGTCGGTCGACCTCTTCCGAAGGTCGTACAAGCTCGGGGATGGTACCAATCGATCCGCAGGACCCAAATTAGTCCAGATGCAACCACTTTCCAAGTCTCTCCGACCTTCACAAAAAAAGTTATTCAAGAATATCTCTTTCTCCTATGTGCTTTCATCCCTAACCCTAACCCTAACCCTTCCGAAAGTCGGAGAAGCTCAAGGATGGTACCGATCGATGCGCGCTACCCCATTTAGTGGGGGTAGAGCCTACTTGCAAGTCTCTCCGACCTTCACAAAAAAAGTTATTCAAGAATATCTCTTTCTCCTATGTGCTTTCATCCCTAACCCTAACCCTTCCGAAAGTCGGAGAAGCTCAAGGATGGTACCGATCGATGCGCGCTACCCCATTTAGTGGGGGTAGAGCCTACTTGCAAGTCTCTCCGACCTTCACAAAAAAAGTTATTCAAGAATATCTCCTCAGATTTGGGGGAATTTCGTCGGTCGACCTCTTCCGAATGTCGTACAAGCTCGGGGATGGTACCAATCGATCCAAAGGACCCAAATTAGTCCAGATGCAACCACTTTCCAAGTCTCTCCGACCTTCACAAAAAAAGTTATTCAAGAATATCTCTTTCTCCTATGTGCTTTCATCCCTAACCCTAACCCTAACCCTTCTGAAAGTCGGAGAAGCTCAAAGATGGTACCGATCGATGCGCGCTACCCCATTTAGTGGGGGTAGAGCCTACTTGCAAGTCTCTCCGACCTTCACAAAAAACGTTATTCAAGAATATCTCTTTCTCCTATGTGCTTTCATCCCTAACCCTAACCCTAACCCTTCCGAAAGTCGGAGAAGCTCAAGGATGGTACCGATCGATGCGCGCTACCCCATTTAGTGGGGGTAGAGCCTACTTGCAAGTCTCTCCGACCTTCACAAAAAAAGTTATTCAAGAATATCTCCTCAGATTTGGGGGAATTTCGTCGGTCGACCTCTTCCGAAGGTCGTACAAGCTCGGGGATGGTACCAATCGATCCGCAGGACCCAAATTAGTCCAGATGCAACCACTTTCCAAGTCTCTCCGACCTTCACAAAAAAAGTTATTCAAGAATATCTCTTTCTCCTATGTGCTTTCATCCCTAACCCTAACCCTAACCCTTCCGAAAGTCGGAGAAGCTCAAAGATGGTACCGATCGATGCGCGCTACCCCATTTAGTGGGGGTAGAGCCTACTTGCAAGTCTCTCCGACCTTCACAAAAAAAGTTATTCAAGAATATCTCTTTCTCCTATGTGCTTTCATCCCTAACCCTAACCCTAACCCTTCCGAAAGTCGGAGAAGCTCAAGGATGGTACCGATCGATGCGCGCTACCCCATTTAGTGGGGGTAGAGCCTACTTGCAAGTCTCTCCGACCTTCACAAAAAAAGTTATTCAAGAATATCTCTTTCTCCTATGTGCTTTCATCCCTAACCCTAACCCTAACCCTTCCGAAAGTCGGAGAAGCTCTAGGATGGTACCGATCGATGCGCGCTACCCCATTTAGTGGGGGTAGAGCCTACTTGCAAGTCTCTCCGACCTTCACAAAAAAAGTTATTCAAGAATATCTCCTCAGATTTGGGGGAATTTCGTCGGTCGACCTCTTCCGAAGGTCGTACAAGCTCGGGGATGGTACCAATCGATCCAAAGGACCCAAATTAGTCCAGATGCAACCACTTTCCAAGTCTCTCCGACCTTCACAAAAAAAGTTATTCAAGAATATCTCTTTCTCCTATGTGCTTTCATCCCTAACCCTAACCCTAACCCTTCCGAAAGTCGGAGAAGCTCAAAGATGGTACCGATCGATGCGCGCTACCCCATTTAGTGGGGGTAGAGCCTACTTGCAAGTCTCTCCGACCTTCACAAAAAACGTTATTCAAGAATATCTCTTTCTCCTATGTGCTTTCATCCCTAACCCTAACCCTAACCCTTCCGAAAGTCGGAGAAGCTCAAGGATGGTACAGATCGATGCGCGCTACCCCATTTAGTGGGGGTAGAGCCTACTTGCAAGTCTCTCCGACCTTCACAAAAAAAGTTATTCAAGAATATCTCCTCAGATTTGGGGGAATTTCGTCGGTCGACCTCTTCCGAAGGTCGTACAAGCTCGGGGATGGTACCAATCGATCTGCAGGACCCAAATTAGTCCAGATGCAACCACTTTCCAAGTCTCTCCGACCTTCACAAAAAAAGTTATTCAAGAATATCTCTTTCTCCTATGTGCTTTCATCCCTAACCCTAACCCTAACCCTTCCGAAAGTCGGAGAAGCTCAAGGATGGTACCGATCGATGCGCGCTACCCCATTTAGTGGGGGTAGAGCCTACTTGCAAGTCTCTCCGACCTTCACAAAAAAAGTTATTCAAGAATATCTCTTTCTCCTATGTGCTTTCATCCCTAACCCTAACCCTAACCCTTCCGAAAGTCGGAGAAGCTCAAGGATGGTACCGATCGATGCGCGCTACCCCATTTAGTGGGGGTAGAGCCTACTTGCAAGTCTCTCCGACCTTCACAAAAAAAGTTATTCAAGAATATCTCTTTCTCCTATGTGCTTTCATCCCTAACCCTAACCCTAACCCTTCCGAAAGTCGGAGAAGCTCAAGGATGGTACCGATCGATGCGCTCTACCCCATTTAGTGGGGGTAGAGCCTACTTGCAAGTCTCTCCGACCTTCACAAAAAAAGTTATTCAAGAATATCTCCTCAGATTTGGGGGAATTTCGTCGGTCGACCTCTTCCGAAGGTCGTACAAGCTCGGGGATGGTACCAATCGATCTGCAGGACCCAAATTAGTCCAGATGCAACCACTTTCCAAGTCTCTCCGACCTTCACAAAAAAAGTTATTCAAGAATATCTCTTTCTCCTATGTGCTTTCATCCCTAACCCTAACCCTAACCCTTCCGAAAGTCGGAAAAGCTCAAGGATGGTACCGATCGATGCGCGCTACCCCATTTAGTGGGGGTAGAGTCTACTTGCAAGTCTCTCCGACCTTCACAAAAAAAGTTATTCAAGAATATCTCTTTCTCCTATGTGCTTTCATCCCTAACCCTAACCCTAACCCTTCCGAAAGTCGGAGAAGCTCAAGGATAGTACCGATCGATGCGCGCAACCCCATTTAGTGGGGGTAGAGCCTACTTGCAAGTCTCTCCGACCTTCACAAAAAAAGTTATTCAAGAATATCTCCTCAGATTTGGGGGAATTTCGTCGGTCGACCTCTTCCGAAAATCGTACAAGCTCGGGGATGGTACCAATCGATCCGCAGGACCCAAATTAGTCCAGATGCAACCACTTTCCAAGTCTCTCCGACCTTCACAAAAAAAGTTATTCAAGAATATCTCTTTCTCCTATGTGCTTTCATCCCTAACCCTAACCCTAACCCTTCCGAAAGTCGGAGAAGCTCAAGGATGGTACCGATCGATGCGCGTTACCCCATTTAGTGGGGGTAGAGCCTACTTGCAAGTCTCTCCGACCTTCACAAAAAAAGTTATTCAAGAATATCTCTTTCTCCTATGTGTTTTCATCCCTAACCCTAACCCTAACCCTTCCGAAAGTCGGAGAAGCTCAAGGATGGTACCGATCGATGCGCGCTACCCCATTTAGTGGGGGTAGAGCCTACTTGCAAGTCTCTCCAACCTTCACAAAAAAAGTTATTCAAGAATATCTCCTCAGATTTGGGGGAATTTCGTCGGTCGACCTCTTCCGAAGGTCGTACAAGCTCGGGGATGGTACCAATCGATCCGCAGGACCCAAATTAGTCCAGATGCAACCACTTTCCAAGTCTCTCCGACCTTCACAAAAAAAGTTATTCAAGAATATCTCTTTCTCCTATGTGCTTTCATCCCTAACCCTAACCCTAACCCTTCCGAAAGTCGGAGAAGCTCAAGGATGGTACCGATCGATGCGCGCTACCCCATTTAGTGGGGGTAGAGCCTACTTGCAAGTCTCTCCGACCTTCACAAAAAAAGTTATTCAAGAATATCTCTTTCTCCTATGTGCTTTCATCCCTAACCCTAACCCTAACCCTTCCGAAAGTCGGAGAAGCTCAAAGATGGTACCGATCGATGCGCGCTACCCCATTTAGTGGGGGTAGAGCCTACTTGCAAGTCTCTCCGACCTTCACAAAAAAAGTTATTCAAGAATATCTCTTTCTCCTATGTGCTTTCATCCCTAACCCTAACCCTAACCCTTCCGAAAGTCGGAGAAGCTCAAGGATGGTACCGATCGATGCGCGCTACCCCATTTAGTGGGGGTAGAGCCTACTTGCAAGTCTCTCCGACCTTCACAAAAAAAGTTATTCAAGAATATCTCTTTCTCCTATGTGCTTTCATCCCTAACCCTAACCCTAACCCTTCCGAAAGTCGGAGAAGCTCAAGGATGGTACCGATCGATGCGCGCTACCCCATTTAGTGGGGGTAGAGCCTACTTGCAAGTCTCTCCGACCTTCACAAAAAAAGTTATTCAAGAATATCTCCTCAGATTTGGGGGAATTTCGTCGGTCGACCTCTTCCGAAGGTCGTACAAGCTCGGGGATGGTACCAATCGATCCGCAGGACCCAAATTAGTCCAGATGCAACCACTTTCCAAGTCTCTCCGACCTTCACAAAAAAAGTTATTCAAGAATATCTCTTTCTCCTATGTGCTTTCATCCCTAACCCTAACCCTAACCCTTCCGAAAGTCGGAGAAGCTCAAGGATGGTACCGATCGATGCGCGCAACCCCATTTAGTGGGGGTAGAGCCTACTTGCAAGTCTCTCCGACCTTCACAAAAAAAGTTATTCAAGAATATCTCCTCAGATTTGGGGGAATTTCGTCGGTCGACCTCTTTCGAAGGTCGTACAAGCTCGGGGATGGTACCAATCGATCCGCAGGACCCAAATTAGTCCAGATGCAACCACTTTCCAAGTCTCTCCGACCTTCACAAAAAAAGTTATTCAAGAATATCTCTTTCTCCTATGTGCTTTCATCCCTAACCCTAACCCTAACCCTTCCGAAAGTCGGAAAAGCTCAAGGATGGTACCGATCGATGCGCGCTACCCCATTTAGTGGGGGTAGAGTCTACTTGCAAGTCTCTCCGACCTTCACAAAAAAAGTTATTCAAGAATATCTCTTTCTCCTATGTGCTTTCATCCCTAACCCTAACCCTAACCCTTCCGAAAGTCGGAGAAGCTCAAGGATGGTACCGATCGATGCGCGCAACCCCATTTAGTGGGAGTAGAGCCTACTTGCAAGTCTCTCCGACCTTCACAAAAAAAGTTATTCAAGAATATCTCCTCAGATTTGGGGGAATTTCGTCGGTCGACCTCTTCCGAAAATCGTACAAGCTCGGGGATGGTACCAATCGATCCGCAGGACCCAAATTAGTCCAGATGCAACCACTTTCCAAGTCTCTCCGACCTTCACAAAAAAAGTTATTCAAGAATATCTCTTTCTCCTATGTGCTTTCATCCCTAACCCTAACCCTAACCCTTCCGAAAGTCGGAGAAGCTCAAGGATGGTACCGATCGATGCGCGTTACCCCATTTAGTGGGGGTAGAGCCTACTTGCAAGTCTCTCCGACCTTCACAAAAAAAGTTATTCAAGAATATCTCTTTCTCCTATGTGCTTTCATCCCTAACCCTAACCCTTCCGAAAGTCGGAGAAGCTCAAGGATGGTACCGATCGATGCGCGCTACCCCATTTAGTGGGGGTAGAGCCTACTTGCAAGTCTCTCCGACCTTCACAAAAAAAGTTATTCAAGAATATCTCCTCAGATTTGGGGGAATTTCGTCGGTCGACCTCTTCCGAAGGTCGTACAAGCTCGGGGATGGTACCAATCGATCCGCAGGACCCAAATTAGTCCAGATGCAACCACTTTCCAAGTCTCTCCGACCTTCACAAAAAAAGTTATTCAAGAATATCTCTTTCTCCTATGTGCTTTCATCCCTAACCCTAACCCTAACCCTTCCGAAAGTCGGAGAAGCTCAAGGATGGTACCGATCGATGCGCGCTACCCCATTTAGTGGGGGTAGAGCCTACTTGCAAGTCTCTCCGACCTTCACAAAAAAAGTTATTCAAGAATATCTCTTTCTCCTATGTGCTTTCATCCCTAACCCTAACCCTAACCCTTCCGAAAGTCGGAGAAGCTCAAGGATGGTACCGATCGATGCGCGCTACCCCATTTAGTGGGGGTAGAGCCTACTTGCAAGTCTCTCCGACCTTCACAAAAAAAGTTATTCAAGAATATCTCTTTCTCCTATGTGCTTTCATCCCTAACCCTACCCCTAACCCTTCCGAAAGTCGGAGAAGCTCAAGGATGGTACCGATCGATGCGCGCTACCCCATTTAGTGGGGGTAGAGCCTACTTGCAAGTCTCTCCGACCTTCACAAAAAAAGTTATTCAAGAATATCTCCTCAGATTTGGGGGAATTTCGTCGGTCGACCTCTTCCGAAAATCGTACAAGCTCAGGGATGGTACCAATCGATCCGCAGGACCCAAATTAGTCCAGATGCAACCACTTTCCAAGTCTCTCCGACCTTCACAAAAAAAGTTATTCAAGAATATCTCTTTCTCCTATGTGCTTTCATCCCTAACCCTAACCCTAACCCTTCCGAAAGTCGGAGAAGCTCAAGGATGGTACCGATCGATGCGCGCTACCCCATTTAGTGGGGGTAGAGCCTACTTGCAAGTCTCTCCGACCTTCACAAAAAAAGTTATTCAAGAATATCTCTTTCTCCTATGTGCTTTCATCCCTAACCCTAACCCTAACCCTTCCGAAAGTCGGAGAAGCTCAAGGATGGTACCGATCGATGCGCGCTACCCCATTTAGTGGGGGTAGAGCCTACTTGCAAGTCTCTCCGACCTTCACAAAAAAAGTTATTCAAGAATATCTCCTCAGATTTGGGGGAATTTCGTCGGTCGACCTCTTCCGAAGGTCGTACAAGCTCGGGGATGGTACCAATCGATCTGCAGGACCCAAATTAGTCCAGATGCAACCACTTTCCAAGTCTCTCCGACCTTCACAAAAAAAGTTATTCAAGAATATCTCTTTCTCCTATGTGCTTTCATCCCTAACCCTAACCCTAACCCTTTTGAAAGTCGGAGAAGCTCAAGGATGGTACCGATCGATGCGCGCTACCCCATTTAGTGGGGGTAGAGCCTACTTGCAAGTCTCTCCGACCTTCACAAAAAAAGTTATTCAAGAATATCTCTTTCTCCTATGTGCTTTCATCCCTAACCCTAACCCTAACCCTTCCGAAAGTCGGAGAAGCTCAAGGATGGTACCGATCGATGCGTGCTACCCCATTTAGTGGGGGTAGAGCCTACTTGCAAGTCTCTCCGACCTTCACAAAAAAAGTTATTCAAGAATATCTCTTTCTCCTATGTGCTTTCATCCCTAACCCTAACCCTAACCCTTCCGACAGTCGGAGAAGCTCAGGGATGGTACCGATCGATGTGCGCTACCCCATTTAGTGGGGGTAGAGCCTACTTGCAAGTCTCTCCGACCTTCACAAAAAAAGTTATTCAAGAATATCTCCTCAGATTTGGGGGAATTTCGTCGGTCGACCTCTTCCGAAGGTCGTACAAGCTCGGGGATGGTACCAATCGATCCGCAGGACCCAAATTAGTCCAGATGCAACCACTTTCCAAGTCTCTCCGACCTTCACAAAAAAAGTTATTCAAGAATATCTCTTTCTCCTATGTGCTTTCATCCCTAACCCTAACCCTAACCCTTCCGAAAGTCGGAGAAGCTCAAGGATGGTACCGATCGATGCGCGCAACCCCATTTAGTGGGGGTAGAGCCTACTTGCAAGTCTCTCCGACCTTCACAAACAAAGTTATTCAAGAATATCTCCTCAGATTTGGGGGAATTTCGTCGGTCGACCTCTTTCGAAGGTCGTACAAGCTCGGGGATGGTACCAATCGATCCGCAGGACCCAAATTAGTCCAGATGCAACCACTTTCCAAGTCTCTCCGACCTTCACAAAAAAAGTTATTCAAGAATATCTCTTTCTCCTATGTGCTTTCATCCCTAACCCTAACCCTAACCCTTCCGAAAGTCGGAAAAGCTCAAGGATGGTACCGATCGATGCGCGCTACCCCATTTAGTGGGGGTAGAGTCTACTTGCAAGTCTCTCCGACCTTCACAAAAAAAGTTATTCAAGAATATCTCTTTCTCCTATGTGCTTTCATCCCTAACCCTAACCCTTCCGAAAGTCGGAGAAGCTCAAAGATGGTACCGATCGATGCGCGCAACCCCATTTAGTGGGGGTAGAGCCTACTTGCAAGTCTCTCCGACCTTCACAAACAAAGTTATTCAAGAATATCTCCTCAGATTTGGGGGAATTTCGTCGGTCGACCTCTTTCGAAGGTCGTACAAGCTCGGGGATGGTACCAATCGATCCGCAGGACCCAAATTAGTCCAGATGCAACCACTTTCCAAGTCTCTCCGACCTTCACAAAAAAAGTTATTCAAGAATATCTCTTTCTCCTATGTGCTTTCATCCCTAACCCTAACCCTAACCCTTCCGAAAGTCGGAAAAGCTCAAGGATGGTACCGATCGATGCGCGCTACCCCATTTAGTGGGGGTAGAGTCTACTTGCAAGTCTCTCCGACCTTCACAAAAAAAGTTATTCAAGAATATCTCTTTCTCCTATGTGCTTTCATCCCTAACCCTAACCCTAACCCTTCCGAAAGTCGGAGAAGCTCAAGGATGGTACCGATCGATGCGCGCAACCCCATTTAGTGGGGGTAGAGCCTACTTGCAAGTCTCTCCGACCTTCACAAACAAAGTTATTCAAGAATATCTCCTCAGATTTGGGGGAATTTCGTCGGTCGACCTCTTTCGAAGGTCGTACAAGCTCGGGGATGGTACCAATCGATCGGCAGGACCCAAATTAGTCCAGATGCAACCACTTTCCAAGTCTCTCCGACCTTCACAAAAAAAGTTATTCAAGAATATCTCTTTCTCCTATGTGCTTTCATCCCTAACCCTAACCCTAACCCTTCCGAAAGTCGGAAAAGCTCAAGGATGGTACCGATCGATGCGCGCTACCCCATTTAGTGGGGGTAGAGTCTACTTGCAAGTCTCTCCGACCTTCACAAAAAAAGTTATTCAAGAATATCTCTTTCTCCTATGTGCTTTCATCCCTAACCCTAACCCTAACCCTTCCGAAAGTCGGAGAAGCTCAAGGATGGTACCGATCGATGCGCGCAACCCCATTTAGTGGGGGTAGAGCCTACTTGCAAGTCTCTCCGACCTTCACAAAAAAAGTTATTCAAGAATATCTCCTCAGATTTGGGGGAATTTCGTCGGTCGACCTCTTCCGAAAATCGTACAAGCTCGGGGATGGTACCAATCGATCCGCAGGACCCAAATTAGTCCAGATGCAACCACTTTCCAAGTCTCTCCGACCTTCACAAAAAAAGTTATTCAAGAATATCTCTTTCTCCTATGTGCTTTCATCCCTAACCCTAACCCTAACCCTTCCGAAAGTCGGAGAAGCTCAAGGATGGTACCGATCGATGCGCGCAACCCCATTTAGTGGGGGTAGAGCCTACTTGCAAGTCTCTCCGACCTTCACAAAAAAAGTTATTCAAGAATATCTCCTCAGATTTGGGGGAATTTCGTCGGTCGACCTCTTTCGAAGGTCGTACAAGCTCGGGGATGGTACCAATCGATCCGCAGGACCCAAATTAGTCCAGATGCAACCACTTTCCAAGTCTCTCCGACCTTCACAAAAAAAGTTATTCAAGAATATCTCTTTCTCCTATGTGCTTTCATCCCTAACCCTAACCCTAACCCTTCCGAAAGTCGGAAAAGCTCAAGGATGGTACCGATCGATGCGCGCTACCCCATTTAGTGGGGGTAGAGTCTACTTGCAAGTCTCTCCGACCTTCACAAAAAAAGTTATTCAAGAATATCTCTTTCTCCTATGTGCTTTCATCCCTAACCCTAACCCTAACCCTTCCGAAAGTCGGAGAAGCTCAAGGATGGTACCGATCGATGCGCGCAACCCCATTTAGTGGGGGTAGAGCCTACTTGCAAGTCTCTCCGACCTTCACAAAAAAAGTTATTCAAGAATATCTCTTTCTCCTATGTGCTTTCATCCCTAACCCTAACCCTAACCCTTCCGACAGTCGGAGAAGCTCAGGGATGGTACCGATCGATGCGCGCTACCCCATTTAGTGGGGGTAGAGCCTACTTGCAAGTCTCTCCGACCTTAACAAAAAAAGTTATTCAAGAATATCTCCTCAGATTTGGGGGAATTTCGTCGGTCGACCTCTTCCGAAGGTCGTACAAGCTCGGGGATGGTACCAATCGATCCGCAGGACCCAAATTAGTCCAGATGCAACCACTTTCCAAGTCTCTCCGACCTTCACAAAAAAAGTTATTCAAGAATATCTCTTTCTCCTATGTGCTTTCATCCCTAACCCTAACCCTAACCCTTCCGAAAGTCGGAGAAGCTCAAGGATGGTACCGATCGATGCGCGCAACCCCATTTAGTGGGGGTAGAGCCTACTTGCAAGTCTCTCCGACCTTCACAAAAAAAGTTATTCAAGAATATCTCCTCAGATTTGGGGGAATTTCGTCGGTCGACCTCTTTCGAAGGTCGTACAAGCTCGGGGATGGTACCAATCGATCCGCAGGACCCAAATTAGTCCAGATGCAACCACTTTCCAAGTCTCTCCGACCTTCACAAAAAAAGTTATTCAAGAATATCTCTTTCTCCTATGTGCTTTCATCCCTAACCCTAACCCTAACCCTTCCGAAAGTCGGAAAAGCTCAAGGATGGTACCGATCGATGCGCGCTACCCCATTTAGTGGGGGTAGAGTCTACTTGCAAGTCTCTCCGACCTTCACAAAAAAAGTTATTCAAGAATATCTCTTTCTCCTATGTGCTTTCATCCCTAACCCTAACCCTAACCCTTCCGAAAGTCGGAGAAGCTCAAGGATGGTACCGATCGATGCGCGCAACCCCATTTAGTGGGGGTAGAGCCTACTTGCAAGTCTCTCCGACCTTCACAAAAAAAGTTATTCAAGAATATCTCCTCAGATTTGGGGGAATTTCGTCGGTCGACCTCTTCCGAAAATCGTACAAGCTCGGGGATAGTACCAATCGATCTGCAGGACCCAAATTAGTCCAGATGCAACCACTTTCCAAGTCTCTCCGACCTTCACAAAAAAAGTTATTCAAGAATATCTCTTTCTCCTATGTGCTTTCATCCCTAACCCTAACCCTAACCCTTCCGAAAGTCGGAGAAGCTCAAGGATGGTACTGATCGATGCGCGCTACCCCATTTAGTGGGGGTAGAGCCTACTTGCAAGTCTCTCCGACCTTCACAAAAAAAGTTATTCAAGAATATCTCCTCAGATTTGGGGGAATTTCGTCGGTCGACCTCTTCCGAAGGTCGTACAAGCTCGGGGATGGTACCAATCGATCCGCAGGACCCAAATTAGTCCAGATGCAACCACTTTCCAAGTCTCTCCGACCTTCACAAAAAAAGTTATTCAAGAATATCTCTTTCTCCTATGTGCTTTCATCCCTAACCCTAACCCTAACCCTTCCGAAAGTCGGAGAAGCTCAAGGATGGTACCGATCGATGCGCGGTACCCCATTTAGTGGGGGTAGAGCCTACTTGCAAGTCTCTCCGACCTTCACAAAAAAAGTTATTCAAGAATATCTCTTTCTCCTATGTGCTTTCATCCCTAACCCTAACCCTAACCCTTCCGAAAGTCGGAGAAGCTCAAGGATGGTACCGATCGATGCGCGCTACCCCATTTAGTGGGGGTAGAGCCTACTTGCAAGTCTCTCCGACCTTCACAAAAAAAGTTATTCAAGAATATCTCTTTCTCCTATGTGCTTTCATCCCTAACCCTACCCCTAACCCTTCCGAAAGTCGGAGAAGCTCAAGGATGGTACCGATCGATGCGCGCTACCCCATTTAGTGGGGGTAGAGCCTACTTGCAAGTCTCTCCGACCTTCACAAAAAAAGTTATTCAAGAATATCTCCTCAGATTTGGGGGAATTTCGTCGGTCGACCTCTTCCGAAAATCGTACAAGCTCAGGGATGGTACCAATCGATCCGCAGGACCCAAATTAGTCCAGATGCAACCACTTTCCAAGTCTCTCCGACCTTCACAAAAAAAGTTATTCAAGAATATCTCTTTCTCCTATGTGCTTTCATCCCTAACCCTAACCCTAACCCTTCCGAAAGTCGGAGAAGCTCAAGGATGGTACCGATCGATGCGCGCTACCCCATTTAGTGGGGGTAGAGCCTACTTGCAAGTCTCTCCGACCTTCACAAAAAAAGTTATTCAAGAATATCTCTTTCTCCTATGTGCTTTCATCCCTAACCCTAACCCTAACCCTTCCGAAAGTCGGAGAAGCTCAAGGATGGTACCGATCGATGCGCGCTACCCCATTTAGTGGGGGTAGAGCCTACTTGCAAGTCTCTCCGACCTTCACAAAAAAAGTTATTCAAGAATATCTCCTCAGATTTGGGGGAATTTCGTCGGTCGACCTCTTCCGAAGGTCGTACAAGCTCGGGGATGGTACCAATCGATCTGCAGGACCCAAATTAGTCCAGATGCAACCACTTTCCAAGTCTCTCCGACCTTCACAAAAAAAGTTATTCAAGAATATCTCTTTCTCCTATGTGCTTTCATCCCTAACCCTAACCCTAACCCTTTTGAAAGTCGGAGAAGCTCAAGGATGGTACCGATCGATGCGCGCTACCCCATTTAGTGGGGGTAGAGCCTACTTGCAAGTCTCTCCGACCTTCACAGAAAAAGTTATTCAAGAATATCTCTTTCTCCTATGTGCTTTCATCCCTAACCCTAACCCTAACCCTTCCGAAAGTCGGAGAAGCTCAAGGATGGTACCGATCGATGCGTGCTACCCCATTTAGTGGGGGTAGAGCCTACTTGCAAGTCTCTCCGACCTTCACAAAAAAAGTTATTCAAGAATATCTCTTTCTCCTATGTGCTTTCATCCCTAACCCTAACCCTAACCCTTCCGACAGTCGGAGAAGCTCAGGGATGGTACCGATCGATGCGCGCTACCCCATTTAGTGGGGGTAGAGCCTACTTGCAAGTCTCTCCGACCTTCACAAAAAAAGTTATTCAAGAATATCTCCTCAGATTTGGGGGAATTTCGTCGGTCGACCTCTTCCGAAGGTCGTACAAGCTCGGGGATGGTACCAATCGATCCGCAGGACCCAAATTAGTCCAGATGCAACCACTTTCCAAGTCTCTCCGACCTTCACAAAAAAAGTTATTCAAGAATATCTCTTTCTCCTATGTGCTTTCATCCCTAACCCTAACCCTAACCCTTCCGAAAGTCGGAGAAGCTCAAGGATGGTACCGATCGATGCGCGCAACCCCATTTAGTGGGGGTAGAGCCTACTTGCAAGTCTCTCCGACCTTCACAAACAAAGTTATTCAAGAATATCTCCTCAGATTTGGGGGAATTTCGTCGGTCGACCTCTTTCGAAGGTCGTACAAGCTCGGGGATGGTACCAATCGATCCGCAGGACCCAAATTAGTCCAGATGCAACCACTTTCCAAGTCTCTCCGACCTTCACAAAAAAAGTTATTCAAGAATATCTCTTTCTCCTATGTGCTTTCATCCCTAACCCTAACCCTAACCCTTCCGAAAGTCGGAAAAGCTCAAGGATGGTACCGATCGATGCGCGCTACCCCATTTAGTGGGGGTAGAGTCTACTTGCAAGTCTCTCCGACCTTCACAAAAAAAGTTATTCAAGAATATCTCTTTCTCCTATGTGCTTTCATCCCTAACCCTAACCCTAACCCTTCCGAAAGTCGGAGAAGCTCAAGGATGGTACCGATCGATGCGCGCAACCCCATTTAGTGGGGGTAGAGCCTACTTGCAAGTCTCTCCGACCTTCACAAACAAAGTTATTCAAGAATATCTCCTCAGATTTGGGGGAATTTCGTCGGTCGACCTCTTTCGAAGGTCGTACAAGCTCGGGGATGGTACCAATCGATCCGCAGGACCCAAATTAGTCCAGATGCAACCACTTTCCAAGTCTCTCCGACCTTCACAAAAAAAGTTATTCAAGAATATCTCTTTCTCCTATGTGCTTTCATCCCTAACCCTAACCCTAACCCTTCCGAAAGTCGGAAAAGCTCAAGGATGGTACCGATCGATGCGCGCTACCCCATTTAGTGGGGGTAGAGTCTACTTGCAAGTCTCTCCGACCTTCACAAAAAAAGTTATTCAAGAATATCTCTTTCTCCTATGTGCTTTCATCCCTAACCCTAACCCTAACCCTTCCGAAAGTCGGAGAAGCTCAAGGATGGTACCGATCGATGCGCGCAACCCCATTTAGTGGGGGTAGAGCCTACTTGCAAGTCTCTCCGACCTTCACAAACAAAGTTATTCAAGAATATCTCCTCAGATTTGGGGGAATTTCGTCGGTCGACCTCTTTCGAAGGTCGTACAAGCTCGGGGATGGTACCAATCGATCCGCAGGACCCAAATTAGTCCAGATGCAACCACTTTCCAAGTCTCTCCGACCTTCACAAAAAAAGTTATTCAAGAATATCTCTTTCTCCTATGTGCTTTCATCCCTAACCCTAACCCTAACCCTTCCGAAAGTCGGAAAAGCTCAAGGATGGTACCGATCGATGCGCGCTACCCCATTTAGTGGGGGTAGAGTCTACTTGCAAGTCTCTCCGACCTTCACAAAAAAAGTTATTCAAGAATATCTCTTTCTCCTATGTGCTTTCATCCCTAACCCTAACCCTAACCCTTCCGAAAGTCGGAGAAGCTCAAGGATGGTACCGATCGATGCGCGCAACCCCATTTAGTGGGGGTAGAGCCTACTTGCAAGTCTCTCCGACCTTCACAAAAAAAGTTATTCAAGAATATCTCCTCAGATTTGGGGGAATTTCGTCGGTCGACCTCTTCCGAAGGTCGTACAAGCTCGGGGATGGTACCAATCGATCCGCAGGACCCAAATTAGTCCAGATGCAACCACTTTCCAAGTCTCTCCGACCTTCACAAAAAAAGTTATTCAAGAATATCTCTTTCTCCTATGTGCTTTCATCCCTAACCCTAACCCTAACCCTTCCGAAAGTCGGAGAAGCTCAAGGATGGTACCGATCGATGCGCGCAACCCCATTTAGTGGGGGTAGAGCCTACTTGCAAGTCTCTCCGACCTTCACAAACAAAGTTATTCAAGAATATCTCCTCAGATTTGGGGGAATTTCGTCGGTCGACCTCTTCCGAAGGTCGTACAAGCTCGGGGATGGTACCAATCGATCTGCAGGACCCAAATTAGTCCAGATGCAACCACTTTCCAAGTCTCTCCGACCTTCACAAAAAAAGTTATTCAAGAATATCTCTTTCTCCTATGTGCTTTCATCCCTAACCCTAACCCTAACCCTTTTGAAAGTCGGAGAAGCTCAAGGATGGTACCGATCGATGCGCGCTACCCCATTTAGTGGGGGTAGAGCCTACTTGCAAGTCTCTCCGACCTTCACAAAAAAAGTTATTCAAGAATATCTCTTTCTCCTATGTGCTTTCATCCCTAACCCTAACCCTAACCCTTCCGAAAGTCGGAGAAGCTCAAGGATGGTACCGATCGATGCGTGCTACCCCATTTAGTGGGGGTAGAGCCTACTTGCAAGTCTCTCCGACCTTCACAAAAAAAGTTATTCAAGAATATCTCTTTCTCCTATGTGCTTTCATCCCTAACCCTAACCCTAACCCTTCCGACAGTCGGAGAAGCTCAGGGATGGTACCGATCGATGCGCGCTACCCCATTTAGTGGGGGTAGAGCCTACTTGCAAGTCTCTCCGACCTTCACAAAAAAAGTTATTCAAGAATATCTCCTCAGATTTGGGGGAATTTCGTCGGTCGACCTCTTCCGAAGGTCGTACAAGCTCGGGGATGGTACCAATCGATCCGCAGGACCCAAATTAGTCCAGATGCAACCACTTTCCAAGTCTCTCCGACCTTCACAAAAAAAGTTATTCAAGAATATCTCTTTCTCCTATGTGCTTTCATCCCTAACCCTAACCCTAACCCTTCCGAAAGTCGGAGAAGCTCAAGGATGGTACCGATCGATGCGCGCAACCCCATTTAGTGGGGGTAGAGCCTACTTGCAAGTCTCTCCGACCTTCACAAACAAAGTTATTCAAGAATATCTCCTCAGATTTGGGGGAATTTCGTCGGTCGACCTCTTTCGAAGGTCGTACAAGCTCGGGGATGGTACCAATCGATCCGCAGGACCCAAATTAGTCCAGATGCAACCACTTTCCAAGTCTCTCCGACCTTCACAAAAAAAGTTATTCAAGAATATCTCTTTCTCCTATGTGCTTTCATCCCTAACCCTAACCCTAACCCTTCCGAAAGTCGGAAAAGCTCAAGGATGGTACCGATCGATGCGCGCTACCCCATTTAGTGGGGGTAGAGTCTACTTGCAAGTCTCTCCGACCTTCACAAAAAAAGTTATTCAAGAATATCTCTTTCTCCTATGTGCTTTCATCCCTAACCCTAACCCTAACCCTTCCGAAAGTCGGAGAAGCTCAAGGATGGTACCGATCGATGCGCGCAACCCCATTTAGTGGGGGTAGAGCCTACTTGCAAGTCTCTCCGACCTTCACAAACAAAGTTATTCAAGAATATCTCCTCAGATTTGGGGGAATTTCGTCGGTCGACCTCTTTCGAAGGTCGTACAAGCTCGGGGATGGTACCAATCGATCCGCAGGACCCAAATTAGTCCAGATGCAACCACTTTCCAAGTCTCTCCGACCTTCACAAAAAAAGTTATTCAAGAATATCTCTTTCTCCTATGTGCTTTCATCCCTAACCCTAACCCTAACCCTTCCGAAAGTCGGAAAAGCTCAAGGATGGTACCGATCGATGCGCGCTACCCCATTTAGTGGGGGTAGAGTCTACTTGCAAGTCTCTCCGACCTTCACAAAAAAAGTTATTCAAGAATATCTCTTTCTCCTATGTGCTTTCATCCCTAACCCTAACCCTAACCCTTCCGAAAGTCGGAGAAGCTCAAGGATGGTACCGATCGATGCGCGCAACCCCATTTAGTGGGGGTAGAGCCTACTTGCAAGTCTCTCCGACCTTCACAAACAAAGTTATTCAAGAATATCTCCTCAGATTTGGGGGAATTTCGTCGGTCGACCTCTTTCGAAGGTCGTACAAGCTCGGGGATGGTACCAATCGATCCGCAGGACCCAAATTAGTCCAGATGCAACCACTTTCCAAGTCTCTCCGACCTTCACAAAAAAAGTTATTCAAGAATATCTCTTTCTCCTATGTGCTTTCATCCCTAACCCTAACCCTAACCCTTCCGAAAGTCGGAAAAGCTCAAGGATGGTACCGATCGATGCGCGCTACCCCATTTAGTGGGGGTAGAGTCTACTTGCAAGTCTCTCCGACCTTCACAAAAAAAGTTATTCAAGAATATCTCTTTCTCCTATGTGCTTTCATCCCTAACCCTAACCCTAACCCTTCCGAAAGTCGGAGAAGCTCAAGGATGGTACCGATCGATGCGCGCAACCCCATTTAGTGGGGGTAGAGCCTACTTGCAAGTCTCTCCGACCTTCACAAAAAAAGTTATTCAAGAATATCTCCTCAGATTTGGGGGAATTTCGTCGGTCGACCTCTTCCGAAGGTCGTACAAGCTCGGGGATGGTACCAATCGATCCGCAGGACCCAAATTAGTCCAGATGCAACCACTTTCCAAGTCTCTCCGACCTTCACAAAAAAAGTTATTCAAGAATATCTCTTTCTCCTATGTGCTTTCATCCCTAACCCTAACCCTAACCCTTCCGAAAGTCGGAGAAGCTCAAGGATGGTACCGATCGATGCGCGCAACCCCATTTAGTGGGGGTAGAGCCTACTTGCAAGTCTCTCCGACCTTCACAAAAAAAGTTATTCAAGAATATCTCCTCAGATTTGGGGGAATTTCGTCGGTCGACCTCTTTCGAAGGTCGTACAAGCTCGGGGATGGTACCAATCGATCCGCAGGACCCAAATTAGTCCAGATGCAACCACTTTCCAAGTCTCTCCGACCTTCACAAAAAAAGTTATTCAAGAATATCTCTTTCTCCTATGTGCTTTCATCCCTAACCCTAACCCTAACCCTTTTGAAAGTCGGAGAAGCTCAAGGATGGTACCGATCGATGCGCGCTACCCCATTTAGTGGGGGTAGAGCCTACTTGCAAGTCTCTCCGACCTTCACAAAAAAAGTTATTCAAGAATATCTCTTTCTCCTATGTGCTTTCATCCCTAACCCTAACCCTAACCCTTCCGAAAGTCGGAGAAGCTCAAGGATGGTACCGATCGATGCGTGCTACCCCATTTAGTGGGGGTAGAGCCTACTTGCAAGTCTCTCCGACCTTCACAAAAAAAGTTATTCAAGAATATCTCTTTCTCCTATGTGCTTTCATCCCTAACCCTAACCCTAACCCTTCCGACAGTCGGAGAAGCTCAGGGATGGTACCGATCGATGCGCGCTACCCCATTTAGTGGGGGTAGAGCCTACTTGCAAGTCTCTCCGACCTTCACAAAAAAAGTTATTCAAGAATATCTCCTCAGATTTGGGGGAATTTCGTCGGTCGACCTCTTCCGAAGGTCGTACAAGCTCGGGGATGGTACCAATCGATCCGCAGGACCCAAATTAGTCCAGATGCAACCACTTTCCAAGTCTCTCCGACCTTCACAAAAAAAGTTATTCAAGAATATCTCTTTCTCCTATGTGCTTTCATCCCTAACCCTAACCCTAACCCTTCCGAAAGTCGGAGAAGCTCAAGGATGGTACCGATCGATGCGCGCAACCCCATTTAGTGGGGGTAGAGCCTACTTGCAAGTCTCTCCGACCTTCACAAACAAAGTTATTCAAGAATATCTCCTCAGATTTGGGGGAATTTCGTCGGTCGACCTCTTTCGAAGGTCGTACAAGCTCGGGGATGGTACCAATCGATCCGCAGGACCCAAATTAGTCCAGATGCAACCACTTTCCAAGTCTCTCCGACCTTCACAAAAAAAGTTATTCAAGAATATCTCTTTCTCCTATGTGCTTTCATCCCTAACCCTAACCCTAACCCTTCCGAAAGTCGGAAAAGCTCAAGGATGGTACCGATCGATGCGCGCTACCCCATTTAGTGGGGGTAGAGTCTACTTGCAAGTCTCTCCGACCTTCACAAAAAAAGTTATTCAAGAATATCTCTTTCTCCTATGTGCTTTCATCCCTAACCCTAACCCTAACCCTTCCGAAAGTCGGAGAAGCTCAAGGATGGTACCGATCGATGCGCGCAACCCCATTTAGTGGGGGTAGAGCCTACTTGCAAGTCTCTCCGACCTTCACAAACAAAGTTATTCAAGAATATCTCCTCAGATTTGGGGGAATTTCGTCGGTCGACCTCTTTCGAAGGTCGTACAAGCTCGGGGATGGTACCAATCGATCCGCAGGACCCAAATTAGTCCAGATGCAACCACTTTCCAAGTCTCTCCGACCTTCACAAAAAAAGTTATTCAAGAATATCTCTTTCTCCTATGTGCTTTCATCCCTAACCCTAACCCTAACCCTTCCGAAAGTCGGAAAAGCTCAAGGATGGTACCGATCGATGCGCGCTACCCCATTTAGTGGGGGTAGAGTCTACTTGCAAGTCTCTCCGACCTTCACAAAAAAAGTTATTCAAGAATATCTCTTTCTCCTATGTGCTTTCATCCCTAACCCTAACCCTAACCCTTCCGAAAGTCGGAGAAGCTCAAGGATGGTACCGATCGATGCGCGCAACCCCATTTAGTGGGGGTAGAGCCTACTTGCAAGTCTCTCCGACCTTCACAAACAAAGTTATTCAAGAATATCTCCTCAGATTTGGGGGAATTTCGTCGGTCGACCTCTTTCGAAGGTCGTACAAGCTCGGGGATGGTACCAATCGATCCGCAGGACCCAAATTAGTCCAGATGCAACCACTTTCCAAGTCTCTCCGACCTTCACAAAAAAAGTTATTCAAGAATATCTCTTTCTCCTATGTGCTTTCATCCCTAACCCTAACCCTAACCCTTCCGAAAGTCGGAAAAGCTCAAGGATGGTACCGATCGATGCGCGCTACCCCATTTAGTGGGGGTAGAGTCTACTTGCAAGTCTCTCCGACCTTCACAAAAAAAGTTATTCAAGAATATCTCTTTCTCCTATGTGCTTTCATCCCTAACCCTAACCCTAACCCTTCCGAAAGTCGGAGAAGCTCAAGGATGGTACCGATCGATGCGCGCAACCCCATTTAGTGGGGGTAGAGCCTACTTGCAAGTCTCTCCGACCTTCACAAAAAAAGTTATTCAAGAATATCTCCTCAGATTTGGGGGAATTTCGTCGGTCGACCTCTTCCGAAGGTCGTACAAGCTCGGGGATGGTACCAATCGATCCGCAGGACCCAAATTAGTCCAGATGCAACCACTTTCCAAGTCTCTCCGACCTTCACAAAAAAAGTTATTCAAGAATATCTCTTTCTCCTATGTGCTTTCATCCCTAACCCTAACCCTAACCCTTCCGAAAGTCGGAGAAGCTCAAGGATGGTACCGATCGATGCGCGCAACCCCATTTAGTGGGGGTAGAGCCTACTTGCAAGTCTCTCCGACCTTCACAAAAAAAGTTATTCAAGAATATCTCCTCAGATTTGGGGGAATTTCGTCGGTCGACCTCTTTCGAAGGTCGTACAAGCTCGGGGATGGTACCAATCGATCCGCAGGACCCAAATTAGTCCAGATGCAACCACTTTCCAAGTCTCTCCGACCTTCACAAAAAAAGTTATTCAAGAATATCTCTTTCTCCTATGTGCTTTCATCCCTAACCCTAACCCTAACCCTTCCGAAAGTCGGAAAAGCTCAAGGATGGTACCGATCGATGCGCGCTACCCCATTTAGTGGGGGTAGAGTCTACTTGCAAGTCTCTCCGACCTTCACAAAAAAAGTTATTCAAGAATATCTCTTTCTCCTATGTGCTTTCATCCCTAACCCTAACCCTAACCCTTCCGAAAGTCGGAGAAGCTCAAGGATGGTACCGATCGATGCGCGCAACCCCATTTAGTGGGGGTAGAGCCTACTTGCAAGTCTCTCCGACCTTCACAAAAAAAGTTATTCAAGAATATCTCTTTCTCCTATGTGCTTTCATCCCTAACCCTAACCCTAACCCTTCCGACAGTCGGAGAAGCTCAGGGATGGTACCGATCGATGCGCGCTACCCCATTTAGTGGGGGTAGAGCCTACTTGCAAGTCTCTCCGACCTTCACAAAAAAAGTTATTCAAGAATATCTCCTCAGATTTGGGGGAATTTCGTCGGTCGACCTCTTCCGAAGGTCGTACAAGCTCGGGGATGGTACCAATCGATCCGCAGGACCCAAATTAGTCCAGATGCAACCACTTTCCAAGTCTCTCCGACCTTCACAAAAAAAGTTATTCAAGAATATCTCTTTCTCCTATGTGCTTTCATCCCTAACCCTAACCCTAACCCTTCCGAAAGTCGGAGAAGCTCAAGGATGGTACCGATCGATGCGCGCAACCCCATTTAGTGGGGGTAGAGCCTACTTGCAAGTCTCTCCGACCTTCACAAAAAAAGTTATTCAAGAATATCTCCTCAGATTTGGGGGAATTTCGTCGGTCGACCTCTTTCGAAGGTCGTACAAGCTCGGGGATGGTACCAATCGATCCGCAGGACCCAAATTAGTCCAGATGCAACCACTTTCCAAGTCTCTCCGACCTTCACAAAAAAAGTTATTCAAGAATATCTCTTTCTCCTATGTGCTTTCATCCCTAACCCTAACCCTAACCCTTCCGAAAGTCGGAAAAGCTCAAGGATGGTACCGATCGATGCGCGCTACCCCATTTAGTGGGGGTAGAGTCTACTTGCAAGTCTCTCCGACCTTCACAAAAAAAGTTATTCAAGAATATCTCTTTCTCCTATGTGCTTTCATCCCTAACCCTAACCCTTCCGAAAGTCGGAGAAGCTCAAGGATGGTACCGATCGATGCGCGCAACCCCATTTAGTGGGGGTAGAGCCTACTTGCAAGTCTCTCCGACCTTCACAAAAAAAGTTATTCAAGAATATCTCCTCAGATTTGGGGGAATTTCGTCGGTCGACCTCTTCCGAAAATCGTACAAGCTCGGGGATGGTACCAATCGATCCGCAGGACCCAAATTAGTCCAGATGCAACCACTTTCCAAGTCTCTCCGACCTTCACAAAAAAAGTTATTCAAGAATATCTCTTTCTCCTATGTGCTTTCATCCCTAACCCTAACCCTAACCCTTCCGAAAGTCGGAGAAGCTCAAGGATGGTACCGATCGATGCGCGTTACCCCATTTAGTGGGGGTAGAGCCTACTTGCAAGTCTCTCCGACCTTCACAAAAAAAGTTATTCAAGAATATCTCTTTCTCCTATGTGCTTTCATCCCTAACCCTAACCCTAACCCTTCCGAAAGTCGGAGAAGCTCAAAGATGGTACCGATCGATGCGCGCTACCCCATTTAGTGGGGGTAGAGCCTACTTGCAAGTCTCTCCGACCTTCACAAAAAAAGTTATTCAAGAATATCTCCTCAGATTTGGGGGAATTTCGTCGGTCGACCTCTTCCGAAGGTCGTACAAGCTCGGGGATGGTACCAATCGATCCGCAGGACCCAAATTAGTCCAGATGCAACCACTTTCCAAGTCTCTCCGACCTTCACAAAAAAAGTTATTCAAGAATATCTCTTTCTCCTATGTGCTTTCATCCCTAACCCTAACCCTAACCCTTCCGAAAGTCGGAGAAGCTCAAGGATGGTACCGATCGATGCGCGCTACCCCATTTAGTGGGGGTAGAGCCTACTTGCAAGTCTCTCCGACCTTCACAAAAAAAGTTATTCAAGAATATCTCTTTCTCCTATGTGCTTTCATCCCTAACCCTAACCCTAACCCTTCCGAAAGTCGGAGAAGCTCAAGGATGGTACCGATCGATGCGCGCTACCCCATTTAGTGGGGGTAGAGCCTACTTGCAAGTCTCTCCGACCTTCACAAAAAAAGTTATTCAAGAATATCTCTTTCTCCTATGTGCTTTCATCCCTAACCCTACCCCTAACCCTTCCGAAAGTCGGAGAAGCTCAAGGATGGTACCGATCGATGCGCGCTACCCCATTTAGTGGGGGTAGAGCCTACTTGCAAGTCTCTCCGACCTTCACAAAAAAAGTTATTCAAGAATATCTCCTCAGATTTGGGGGAATTTCGTCGGTCGACCTCTTCCGAAAATCGTACAAGCTCAGGGATGGTACCAATCGATCCGCAGGACCCAAATTAGTCCAGATGCAACCACTTTCCAAGTCTCTCCGACCTTCACAAAAAAAGTTATTCAAGAATATCTCTTTCTCCTATGTGCTTTCATCCCTAACCCTAACCCTTCCGAAAGTCGGAGAAGCTCAAGGATGGTACCGATCGATGCGCGCTACCCCATTTAGTGGGGGTAGAGCCTACTTGCAAGTCTCTCCGACCTTCACAAAAAAAGTTATTCAAGAATATCTCTTTCTCCTATGTGCTTTCATCCCTAACCCTAACCCTAACCCTTCCGAAAGTCGGAGAAGCTCAAGGATGGTACCGATCGATGCGCGCTACCCCATTTAGTGGGGGTAGAGCCTACTTGCAAGTCTCTCCGACCTTCACAAAAAAAGTTATTCAAGAATATCTCCTCAGATTTGGGGGAATTTCGTCGGTCGACCTCTTCCGAAGGTCGTACAAGCTCGGGGATGGTACCAATCGATCTGCAGGACCCAAATTAGTCCAGATGCAACCACTTTCCAAGTCTCTCCGACCTTCACAAAAAAAGTTATTCAAGAATATCTCTTTCTCCTATGTGCTTTCATCCCTAACCCTAACCCTAACCCTTTTGAAAGTCGGAGAAGCTCAAGGATGGTACCGATCGATGCGCGCTACCCCATTTAGTGGGGGTAGAGCCTACTTGCAAGTCTCTCCGACCTTCACAAAAAAAGTTATTCAAGAATATCTCTTTCTCCTATGTGCTTTCATCCCTAACCCTAACCCTAACCCTTCCGAAAGTCGGAGAAGCTCAAGGATGGTACCGATCGATGCGTGCTACCCCATTTAGTGGGGGTAGAGCCTACTTGCAAGTCTCTCCGACCTTCACAAAAAAAGTTATTCAAGAATATCTCTTTCTCCTATGTGCTTTCATCCCTAACCCTAACCCTAACCCTTCCGAAAGTCGGAGAAGCTCAGGGATGGTACCGATCGATGCGCGCTACCCCATTTAGTGGGGGTAGAGCCTACTTGCAAGTCTCTCCGACCTTCACAAAAAAAGTTATTCAAGAATATCTCCTCAGATTTGGGGGAATTTCGTCGGTCGACCTCTTCTGAAGGTCGTACAAGCTCGGGGATGGTACCAATCGATCCGCAGGACCCAAATTAGTCCAGATGCAACCACTTTCCAAGTCTCTCCGACCTTCACAAAAAAAGTTATTCAAGAATATCTCTTTCTCCTATGTGCTTTCATCCCTAACCCTAACCCTAACCCTTCCGAAAGTCGGAGAAGCTCAAGGATGGTACCGATCGATGCGCGCAACCCCATTTAGTGGGGGTAGAGCCTACTTGCAAGTCTCTCCGACCTTCACAAAAAAAGTTATTCAAGAATATCTCCTCAGATTTGGGGGAATTTCGTCGGTCGACCTCTTTCGAAGGTCGTACAAGCTCGGGGATGGTACCAATCGATCCGCAGGACCCAAATTAGTCCAGATGCAACCACTTTCCAAGTCTCTCCGACCTTCACAAAAAAAGTTATTCAAGAATATCTCTTTCTCCTATGTGCTTTCATCCCTAACCCTAACCCTAACCCTTCCGAAAGTCGGAAAAGCTCAAGGATGGTACCGATCGATGCGTGCTACCCCATTTAGTGGGGGTAGAGTCTACTTGCAAGTCTCTCCGACCTTCACAAAAAAAGTTATTCAAGAATATCTCTTTCTCCTATGTGCTTTCATCCCTAACCCTAACCCTAACCCTTCCGAAAGTCGGAGAAGCTCAAGGATGGTACCGATCGATGCGCGCAACCCCATTTAGTGGGGGTAGAGCCTACTTGCAAGTCTCTCCGACCTTCACAAAAAAAGTTATTCAAGAATATCTCCTCAGATTTGGGGGAATTTCGTCGGTCGACCTCTTCCGAAAATCTTACAAGCTCGGGGATGGTACCAATCGATCCGCAGGACCCAAATTAGTCCAGATGCAACCACTTTCCAAGTCTCTCCGACCTTCACAAAAAAAGTTATTCAAGAATATCTCTTTCTCCTATGTGCTTTCATCCCTAACCCTAACCCTAACTCTTCCGAAAGTCGGAGAAGCTCAAGGATGGTACCGATCGATGCGCGCAACCCCATTTAGTGGGGGTAGAGCCTACTTGCAAGTCTCTCCGACCTTCACAAAAAAAGTTATTCAAGAATATCTCTTTCTCCTATGTGCTTTCATCCCTAACCCTAACCCTAACTCTTCCGAAAGTCGGAGAAGCTCAAGGATGGTACCGATCGATGCGCGCTACCCCATTTAGTGGGGGTAGAGCCTACTTGCAAGTCTCTCCGACCTTCACAAAAAAAGTTATTCAAGAATATCTCCTCAGATTTGGGGGAATTTCGTCGGTCGACCTCTTCCGAAGGTCGTACAAGCTCGGGGATGGTACCAATCGATCTGCAGGACCCAAATTAGTCCAGATGCAACCACTTTCCAAGTCTCTCCGACCTTCACAAAAAAAGTTATTCAAGAATATCTCTTTCTCCTATGTGCTTTCATCCCTAACCCTAACCCTAACCCTTTTGAAAGTCGGAGAAGCTCAAGGATGGTACCGATCGATGCGCGCTACCCCATTTAGTGGGGGTAGAGCCTACTTGCAAGTCTCTCCGACCTTCACAAAAAAAGTTATTCAAGAATATCTCTTTCTCCTATGTGCTTTCATCCCTAACCCTAACCCTAACTCTTCCGAAAGTCGGAGAAGCTCAAGGATGGTACCGATCGATGCGCGCAACCCCATTTAGTGGGGGTAGAGCCTACTTGCAAGTCTCTCCGACCTTCACAAAAAAAGTTATTCAAGAATATCTCTTTCTCCTATGTGCTTTCATCCCTAACCCTAACCCTAACTCTTCCGAAAGTCGGAGAAGCTCAAGGATGGTACCGATCGATGCGCGCTACCCCATTTAGTGGGGGTAGAGCCTACTTGCAAGTCTCTCCGACCTTCACAAAAAAAGTTATTCAAGAATATCTCCTCAGATTTGGGGGAATTTCGTCGGTCGACCTCTTCCGAAGGTCGTACAAGCTCGGGGATGGTACCAATCGATCTGCAGGACCCAAATTAGTCCAGATGCAACCACTTTCCAAGTCTCTCCGACCTTCACAAAAAAAGTTATTCAAGAATATCTCTTTCTCCTATGTGCTTTCATCCCTAACCCTAACCCTAACCCTTTTGAAAGTCGGAGAAGCTCAAGGATGGTACCGATCGATGCGCGCTACCCCATTTAGTGGGGGTAGAGCCTACTTGCAAGTCTCTCCGACCTTCACAAAAAAAGTTATTCAAGAATATCTCTTTCTCCTATGTGCTTTCATCCCTAACCCTAACCCTAACCCTTCCGAAAGTCGGAGAAGCTCAAGGATGGTACCGATCGATGCGTGCTACCCCATTTAGTGGGGGTAGAGCCTACTTGCAAGTCTCTCCGACCTTCACAAAAAAAGTTATTCAAGAATATCTCTTTCTCCTATGTGCTTTCATCCCTAACCCTAACCCTAACCCTTCCGAAAGTCGGAGAAGCTCAGGGATGGTACCGATCGATGCGCGCTACCCCATTTAGTGGGGGTAGAGCCTACTTGCAAGTCTCTCCGACCTTCACAAAAAAAGTTATTCAAGAATATCTCCTCAGATTTGGGGGAATTTCGTCGGTCGACCTCTTCTGAAGGTCGTACAAGCTCGGGGATGGTACCAATCGATCCGCAGGACCCAAATTAGTCCAGATGCAACCACTTTCCAAGTCTCTCCGACCTTCACAAAAAAAGTTATTCAAGAATATCTCTTTCTCCTATGTGCTTTCATCCCTAACCCTAACCCTAACCCTTCCGAAAGTCGGAGAAGCTCAAGGATGGTACCGATCGATGCGCGCAACCCCATTTAGTGGGGGTAGAGCCTACTTGCAAGTCTCTCCGACCTTCACAAAAAAAGTTATTCAAGAATATCTCCTCAGATTTGGGGGAATTTCGTCGGTCGACCTCTTTCGAAGGTCGTACAAGCTCGGGGATGGTACCAATCGATCCGCAGGACCCAAATTAGTCCAGATGCAACCACTTTCCAAGTCTCTCCGACCTTCACAAAAAAAGTTATTCAAGAATATCTCTTTCTCCTATGTGCTTTCATCCCTAACCCTAACCCTAACCCTTCCGAAAGTCGGAAAAGCTCAAGGATGGTACCGATCGATGCGTGCTACCCCATTTAGTGGGGGTAGAGTCTACTTGCAAGTCTCTCCGACCTTCACAAAAAAAGTTATTCAAGAATATCTCTTTCTCCTATGTGCTTTCATCCCTAACCCTAACCCTAACCCTTCCGAAAGTCGGAGAAGCTCAAGGATGGTACCGATCGATGCGCGCAACCCCATTTAGTGGGGGTAGAGCCTACTTGCAAGTCTCTCCGACCTTCACAAAAAAAGTTATTCAAGAATATCTCCTCAGATTTGGGGGAATTTCGTCGGTCGACCTCTTCCGAAAATCTTACAAGCTCGGGGATGGTACCAATCGATCCGCAGGACCCAAATTAGTCCAGATGCAACCACTTTCCAAGTCTCTCCGACCTTCACAAAAAAAGTTATTCAAGAATATCTCTTTCTCCTATGTGCTTTCATCCCTAACCCTAACCCTAACTCTTCCGAAAGTCGGAGAAGCTCAAGGATGGTACCGATCGATGCGCGCAACCCCATTTAGTGGGGGTAGAGCCTACTTGCAAGTCTCTCCGACCTTCACAAAAAAAGTTATTCAAGAATATCTCCTCAGATTTGGGGGAATTTCGTCGGTCGACCTCTTTCGAAGGTCGTACAAGCTCGGGGATGGTACCAATCGATCCGCAGGACCCAAATTAGTCCAGATGCAACCACTTTCCAAGTCTCTCCGACCTTCACAAAAAAAGTTATTCAAGAATATCTCTTTCTCCTATGTGCTTTCATCCCTAACCCTAACCCTAACCCTTCCGAAAGTCGGAAAAGCTCAAGGATGGTACCGATCGATGCGCGCTACCCCATTTAGTGGGGGTAGAGTCTACTTGCAAGTCTCTCCGACCTTCACAAAAAAAGTTATTCAAGAATATCTCTTTCTCCTATGTGCTTTCATCCCTAACCCTAACCCTAACCCTTCCGAAAGTCGGAGAAGCTCAAGGATGGTACCGATCGATGCGCGCAACCCCATTTAGTGGGGGTAGAGCCTACTTGCAAGTCTCTCCGACCTTCACAAAAAAAGTTATTCAAGAATATCTCCTCAGATTTGGGGGAATTTCGTCGGTCGACCTCTTCCGAAAATCTTACAAGCTCGGGGATGGTACCAATCGATCCGCAGGACCCAAATTAGTCCAGATGCAACCACTTTCCAAGTCTCTCCGACCTTCACAAAAAAAGTTATTCAAGAATATCTCTTTCTCCTATGTGCTTTCATCCCTAACCCTAACCCTAACCCTTCCGAAAGTCGGAAAAGCTCAAGGATGGTACCGATCGATGCGCGCTACCCCATTTAGTGGGGGTAGAGTCTACTTGCAAGTCTCTCCGACCTTCACAAAAAAAGTTATTCAAGAATATCTCTTTCTCCTATGTGCTTTCATCCCTAACCCTAACCCTAACCCTTCCGAAAGTCGGAGAAGCTCAAGGATGGTACCGATCGATGCGCGCAACCCCATTTAGTGGGGGTAGAGCCTACTTGCAAGTCTCTCCGACCTTCACAAAAAAAGTTATTCAAGAATATCTCCTCAGATTTGGGGGAATTTCGTCGGTCGACCTCTTCCGAAAATCTTACAAGCTCGGGGATGGTACCAATCGATCCGCAGGACCCAAATTAGTCCAGATGCAACCACTTTCCAAGTCTCTCCGACCTTCACAAAAAAAGTTATTCAAGAATATCTCTTTCTCCTATGTGCTTTCATCCCTAACCCTAACCCTAACCCTTCCGAAAGTCGGAGAAGCTCAAGGATGGTACCGATCGATGCGCGCTACCCCATTTAGTGGGGGTAGAGCCTACTTGCAAGTCTCTCCGACCTTCACAAAAAAAGTTATTCAAGAATATCTCTTTCTCCTATGTGCTTTCATCCCTAACCCTAACCCTACACTGCATGAAAAGAAGCGTTTGTGTCAATCTGTGTCGCAGAGAAGTGTTGGCACATCCTTCGGTTAACGACTTTCACACGTATCTGCAGGCAGCAAAGGAAACGCTCAGGGTTCCTGCAGTTGTCAAGCCTGTGAGCTGTTGAGATTTGACCCCCCCTGCTCCAACTCCTAGAGGACGCTTTCACATGCAAATGACAATGCTCTGAGCTTCACAAATGCAAATCAGTTTCCCTGAGAGCAGATAACACCAATATGTAAGAGGCACCAACAAACTATCTGGCTGAGTAAACCAGGCTTAAAATAAATATTAAACCTGAAATTTTAAATTGTTCTTAAGTAAGTAAGTGTGCTATAATGAATTATATTGTATACCACGAACAAAGGTCAATGCAGTCAAAAGAAATGAAACAATGCACTTTATTTCAAATTTTTATTGTCATCCAATCCTAAATCTCAACAACTGTACAGAGTGGCATGATTACAGTCACTTTTTCAATTGTGCTGGTTAAATGCACAGAGGAAGTGTAAACCACACCTCTTCCAGCAAATAAATGATGCTGGGTATGATCATCTGTGTCCTGTAAGCTCCAAACTTCTACTGGCTTTCCATAAAAATATCTGTCCTCCCAAAATACTGGCATCAAATTCACATGTCAATGGCAAACTAAGCTGTTCCATGAATTATAAATGGTACCTTTTCACCACTACTTTCAAAATTGCTATGAAACATTCATTGATTTAATGATTTATTTTTTCAGTGTAATATTTAATCCCCCATGGACTGCACAGTGACAAAACACAGCAGCCGGCTGTTTGGATACAACATACATCTCCACTCAGTTTGATTATTATTTTAAATATAAAGGAGACACAATATAGAGCTTAAATTCCTTCATAATTTGAACTTCAATTGTCTAATTGTTGTTATTAAACTTTCTCAGTATTCCATTAAAACAGTCAACACTTTTATCCAAAGCGACTTACGATAAGTGCATTCAACTATAAGGTTACGAACACAGAACAGCGTGAATCATGTGTGTAAATGTACTAAACACCGCTGCTCACGTCACCCGCTCGCGTCATCAGCTGATGGACTCGTCCAATCAGAGCCTCGTAAACGCCGTGCAGCAGCGTCGAGTGTCCCGCAGACAGGAAGCGGGTCGTGTTTAGCTTGTCCCGTACGAGTGACTCTGTCTTCGGGGTAAATAACTTGCTGAAGTCGACACGACACTGTTCCCTGGAGGAGAAGATGAGTGCGTGTGGAGGCAGAGCCGCGGGCCCGGTGTGGACGAGTCGAGGCGGAGAAGACGGAAGCACAGTCCCTGAGTTACGGTGAGCTAGAGACGCCATGCTAACCACTAAGCTAACCCTACATCTGAAAGCATGTCCGCCACTCTTTGGGATAGCGAGAAAGTTGCTAAAATACGAATACAGCATCGAGTGCTGGAGCAGATCTAGTGCATGTGTAAATATGTATGAATTACTTAGATGTAACAGTTTGTTCTCGTTAAGTTTTTTCATCAACGTGACTTTTTTCTGTATGTTTTCACAGCCTCAGCCCCCCCCCCCCCTCCACACACACACACACACACACACACAAACAAAGAGGCGTTAGGCTGAGACGCTGAAAGTCCGGATTTAAAGTGCAGAAAATTAAGCCATTGAATGTAAGTAACTGTTTTTGAATTGTTTTGGTGTTTTTTTGCTGTGGATCTTCCAACGGTGATGCAGCGCGGCTATTTCCGTTTATTAATAATAAAGTCATGTTACATGTGTTGTTTTCCAGCTGCCTGTCCATGACGTACAAAGACACACTATGAGCCAGTATGATCCGACCAGACCTTACATCAGCATTGAGGAGTTGTCGGAGAAGAAAGAGGGTAAGGTTATATTCATTAAATAATTTTCCAGTTACATGTAAAGGTGTATGTTGTAATTGAACTGTGCTAATTTTACTGAATGTGTTTACAGCTGATTGAAGCGGGACAGATGACATGGATCCATCCTTCCACAGCCAGGAGCGCACCGACCTGTGTCCCACACTTCATATAAGACTGGAAGCTACACTGATCTCACAGCTACACACCACAGACGTCTACACACTGGAGAAGAGTCCCACAAAGAAGTCATGACCCAGAGGCTGCAGAGAAACATTTCAAGCCTCATCTGAGTTTTTGTACAATATTTTTGCTGTATGTAAATAAAGCTTTCACTCCACATATACCTTGTTCACATTTGTTCCCTGTACAATATGTTCACCTATAACATCAAGCATCACATGAATGTTTAGTTTTAATTAACTGCAGTGCTTTTGGTAAAGGCTTACTTATAAATAATAATAAATATTAATATATACATTTTTATTATAAATATTGTGTGGGAGGGGCTTACCCCACGTGCGGAATGCTGTGACCCCACGTGTGCACTGCAATGACCCATAAGGTGACCAATAGCAACACTTCTACCAACCAATCACGAGTGACATTAGTTTCAAGGGTCTGTGGTTTCCTCCAATGGTGAGTAGAGAGAGGTTCTAGCCAGCGGCTGGACTCCGATTCATATGCTAATTAGATCACACGTCGCGATCGGTCCGCGAGGCTCAGCGAGCCCCCCCGCGGCTCTCTCCTTTGTTCTCCAAATCCCCCTTAAGGTCCGCAAACGCCGATAGACCCACCTTGTCTTCACTGGCGAACGCCGAGGTAACATCATGGAAACAGTTGGTTACAGCAGGGGATTAGGCCTGTCCGTAGAGGTTCACTGTGACAATAATACTGCTTTTCGTCTAGTGCTAACCCTTCCGAAAGTCGGAGAAGCTCAAGGATGGTACCGATCGATGCGCGCTACCCCATTTAGTGGGGGTAGAGCCTACTTGCAAGTCTCTCCGACCTTCACAAAAAAAGTTATTCAAGAATATCTCCTCAGATTTGGGGGAATTTCGTCGGTCGACCTCTTCCGAAGGTCGTACAAGCTCGGAGATGGTACCAATCGATCCGCAGGACCCAAATTAGTCCAGATGCAACCACTTTCCAAGTCTCTCCGACCTTCACAAAAAAAGTTATTCAAGAATATCTCTTTCTCCTATGTGCTTTCATCCCTAACCCTAACCCTAACCCTTCCGAAAGTCGGAGAAGCTCAAGGATGGTACCGATCGATGCGCGCTACCCCATTTAGTGGGGGTAGAGCCTACTTGCAAGTCTCTCCGACCTTCACAAAAAAAGTTATTCAAGAATATCTCTTTCTCCTATGTGCTTTCATCCCTAACCCTAACCCTAACCCTTCCGAAAGTCGGAGAAGCTCAAGGATGGTACCGATCGATGCGCGCTACCCCATTTAGTGGGGGTAGAGCCTACTTGCAAGTCTCTCCGACCTTCACAAAAAAAGTTATTCAAGAATATCTCTTTCTCCTATGTGCTTTCATCCCTAACCCTAACCCTAACCCTTCCGAAAGTCGGAGAAGCTCAAGGATGGTACCGATCGATGCGCGCTACCCAATTTAGTGGGGGTAGAGCCTACTTGCAAGTCTCTCCGACCTTCACAAAAAAAGTTATTCAAGAATATCTCTTTCTCCTATGTGCTTTCATCCCTAACCCTAACCCTTCCAAAAGTCGGAGAAGCTCAAGGATGGTACCGATCGATGCGCGCTACCCCATTTAGTGGGGGTAGAGCCTACTTGCAAGTCTCTCCGACCTTCACAAAAAAAGTTATTCAAGAATATCTCTTTCTCCTATGTGCTTTCATCCCTAACCCTAACCCTAACCCTTCCGAAAGTCGGAGAAGCTCAAGGATGGTACCGATCGATGCGCGCTACCCCATTTAGTGGGGGTAGAGCCTACTTGCAAGTCTCTCCGACCTTCACAAAAAAAGTTATTCAAGAATATCTCCTCAGATTTGGGGGAATTTCGTCGGTCGACCTCTTCCGAAGGTCGTACAAGCTCGGGGATGGTACCAATCGATCCGCAGGACCCAAATTAGTCCAGATGCAACCACTTTCCAAGTCTCTCCGACCTTCACAAAAAAAGTTATTCAAGAATATCTCTTTCTCCTATGTGCTTTCAGCCCTAACCCTAACCCTAACCCTTCCGAAAGTCGGAGAAGCTCAAGGATGGTACCGATCGATGCGCGCTACCCCATTTAGTGGGGGTAGAGCCTACTTGCAAGTCTCTCCGACCTTCACAAAAAAAGTTATTCAAGAATATCTCTTTCTCCTATGTGCTTTCATCCCTAACCCTAACCCTAACCCTTCCGAAAGTCGGAGAAGCTCAAGGATGGTACCGATCGATGCGCGCTACCCCATTTAGTGGGGGTAGAGCCGACTTGCAAGTCTCTCCGACCTTCACAAAAAAAGTTATTCAAGAATATCTCTTTCTCCTATGTGCTTTCATCCCTAACCCTAACCCTAACCCTTCCGAAAGTCGGAGAAGCTCAAGGATGGTACCGATCGATGCGCGCTACCCCATTAAGTGGGGGTAGAGCCTACTTGCAAGTCTCTCCGACCTTCACAAAAAAAGTTATTCAAGAATATCTCCTCAGATTTGGGGGAATTTCGTCGGTCGACCTCTTCCGAAGGTCGTACAAGCTCGGGGATGGTACCAATCGATCCGCAGGACCCAAATTAGTCCAGATGCAACCACTTTCCAAGTCTCTCCGACCTTCACAAAAAAAGTTATTCAAGAATATCTCTTTCTCCTATGTGCTTTCATCCCTAACCCTAACCCTAACCCTTCCGAAAGTCGGAGAAGCTCAAGGATGGTACCGATCGATGCGCGCTACCCCATTTAGTGGGGGTAGAGCCTACTTGCAAGTCTCTCCGACCTTCACAAAAAAAGTTATTCAAGAATATCTCCTCAGATTTGGGGGAATTTCGTCGGTCGACCTCTTCCGAAGGTCGTACAAGCTCGGGGATGGTACCAATCGATCTGCAGGACCCAAATTAGTCCAGATGCAACCACTTTCCAAGTCTCTCCGACCTTCACAAAAAAAGTTATTCAAGAATATCTCTTTCTCCTATGTGCTTTCATCCCTAACCCTAACCCTAACCCTTCCGAAAGTCGGAGAAGCTCAAGGATGGTACCGATCGATGTGCGCAACCCCATTTAGTGGGGGTAGAGCCTACTTGCAAGTCTCTCCGACCTTCACAAAAAAAGTTATTCAAGAATATCTCCTCAGATTTGGGGGAATTTCGTCGGTCGACCTCTTCCGAAGGTCGTACAAGCTCGGGGATGGTACCAATCGATCCGCAGGACCCAAATTAGTCCAGATGCAACCACTTTCCAAGTCTCTCCGACCTTCACAAAAAAAGTTATTCAAGAATATCTCTTTCTCCTATGTGCTTTCATCCCTAACCCTAACCCTAACCCTTCCGAAAGTCGGAGAAGCTCAAGGATGGTACCGATCGATGCGCGCTACCCCATTTAGTGGGGGTAGAGCCTACTTGCAAGTCTCTCCGACCTTCACAAAAAAAGTTATTCAAGAATATCTCTTTCTCCTATGTGCTTTCATCCCTAACCCTAACCCTAACCCTTCCGAAAGTCGGAGAAGCTCAAGGATGGTACCGATCGATGCGCGCAACCCCATTTAGTGGGGGTAGAGCCTACTTGCAAGTCTTTCCGACCTTCACAAAAAAAGTTATTCAAGAATATCTCCTCAGATTTGGGGGAATTTCGTCGGTCGACCTCTTCCGAAGGTCGTACAAGCTCGGGGATGGTACCAATCGATCTGCAGGACCCAAATTAGTCCAGATGCAACCACTTTCCAAGTCTCTCCGACCTTCACAAAAAACGTTATTCAAGAATATCTCTTTCTCCTATGTGCTTTCATCCCTAACCCTAACCCTAACCCTTCCGAAAGTCGGAGAAGCTCAAGGATGGTACCGATCGATGCGCGCAACCCCATTTAGTGGGGGTAAAGCCTACTTGCAAGTCTCTCCGACCTTCACAAAAAAAGTTATTCAAGAATATCTCCTCAGATTTGGGGGAATTTCGTCGGTCGACCTCTTCCGAAGGTCGTACAAGCTCGGGGATGGTACCAATCGATCCGCAGGACCCAAATTAGTCCAGATGCAACCACTTTCCAAGTCTCTCCGACCTTCACAAAAAAAGTTATTCAAGAATATCTCTTTCTCCTATGTGCTTTCATCCCTAACCCTAACCCTAACCCTTCCGAAAGTCGGAGAAGCTCAAAGATGGTACCGATCGATGCGCGCTACCCCATTTAGTGGGGGTAGAGCCTACTTGCAAGTCTCTCCGACCTTCACAAAAAAAGTTATTCAAGAATATCTCTTTCTCCTATGTGCTTTCATCCCTAACCCTAACCCTAACCCTTCCGAAAGTCGGAGAAGCTCAAGGATGGTACCGATCGATGCGCGCAACCCCATTTAGTGGGGGTAGAGCCTACTTGCAAGTCTCTCCGACCTTCACAAAAAAAGTTATTCAAGAATATCTCCTCAGATTTGGGGGAATTTCGTCGGTCGACCTCTTCCGAAGGTCGTACAAGCTCGGAGATGGTACCAATCGATCCGCAGGACCCAAATTAGTCCAGATGCAACCACTTTCCAAGTCTCTCCGACCTTCACAAAAAACGTTATTCAAGAATATCTCTTTCTCCTATGTGCTTTCATCCCTAACCCTAACCCTTCCGAAAGTCGGAGAAGCTCAAGGATGGTACCGATCGATGCGCGCTACCCCATTTAGTGGGGGTAGAGCCTACTTGCAAGTCTCTCCGACCTTCACAAAAAAAGTTATTCAAGAATATCTCTTTCTCCTATGTGCTTTCATCCCTAACCCTAACCCTTACCCTTCCGAAAGTCGGAGAAGCTCAAGGATGGTACCGATCGATGCGCGCTACCCCATTTAGTGGGGGTAGAGCCTACTTGCAAGTCTCTCCGACCTTCACAAAAAAAGTTATTCAAGAATATCTCTTTCTCCTATGTGCTTTCATCCCTAACCCTAACCCTAACCCTTCCGAAAGTCGGAGAAGCTCAAGGATGGTACCGATCGATGCGCGCTACCCCATTTAGTGGGGGTAGAGCCTACTTGCAAGTCTCTCCGACCTTCACAAAAAAAGTTATTCAAGAATATCTCTTTCTCCTATGTGCTTTCATCCCTAACCCTAACCCTAACCCTTCCAAAAGTCGGAGAAGCTCAAGGATGGTACCGATCGATGCGCGCTACCCCATTTAGTGGGGGTAGAGCCTACTTGCAAGTCTCTCCGACCTTCACAAAAAAAGTTATTCAAGAATATCTCTTTCTCCTATGTGCTTTCATCCCTAACCCTAACCCTAACCCTTCCGAAAGTCGGAGAAGCTCAAGGATGGTACCGATCGATGCGCGCTACCCCATTTAGTGGGGGTAGAGCCTACTTGCAAGTCTCTCCGACCTTCACAAAAAAAGTTATTCAAGAATATCTCTTTCTCCTATGTGCTTTCATCCCTAACCCTAACCCTAACCCTTCCGAAAGTCGGAGAAGCTCAAGGATGGTACCGATCGATGCGCGCTACCCCATTTAGTGGGGGTAGAGCCTACTTGCAAGTCTCTCCGACCTTCACAAAAAAAGTTATTCAAGAATATCTCTTTCTCCTATGTGCTTTCATCCCTAACCCTAACCCTAACCCTTCCAAAAGTCGGAGAAGCTCAAGGATGGTACCGATCGATGCGCGCTACCCCATTTAGTGGGGGTAGAGCCTACTTGCAAGTCTCTCCGACCTTCACAAAAAAAGTTATTCAAGAATATCTCCTCAGATTTGGGGGAATTTCGTCGGTCGACCTCTTCCGAAGGTCGTACAAGCTCGGGGATGGTACCAATCGATCCGCAGGACCCAAATTAGTCCAGATGCAACCACTTTCCAAGTCTCTCCGACCTTCACAAAAAAAGTTATTCAAGAATATCTCTTTCTCCTATGTGCTTTCATCCCTAACCCTAACCCTAACCCTTCCGAAAGTCGGAGAAGCTCAAGGATGGTACCGATCGATGCGCGCTACCCCATTTAGTGGGGGTAGAGCCTACTTGCAAGTCTCTCCGACCTTCACAAAAAACGTTATTCAAGAATATCTCTTTCTCCTATGTGCTTTCATCCCTAACCCTAACCCTAACCCTTCCGAAAGTCGGAGAAGCTCAAGGATGGTACTGATCGATGCGCGTTCCCCCATTTAGTGGGGGTAGAGCCTACTTGCAAGTCTCTCCGACATTCACAAAAAAAGTTATTCAAGAATATCTCCTCAGATTTGGGGGAATTTCGTCGGTCGACCTCTTCCAAAGGTCGTACAAGCTCGGGGATGGTACCAATCGATCCGCAGGACCCAAATTAGTCCAGATGCAACCACTTTCCAAGTCTCTCCGACCTTCACAAAAAAAGTTATTCAAGAATATCTCTTTCTCCTATGTGCTTTCATCCCTAACCCTAACCCTAACCCTTCCGAAAGTCGGAGAAGCTCAAAGATGGTACCGATCGATGCGCGCTACCCCATTTAGTGGGGGTAGAGCCTACTTGCAAGTCTCTCCGACCTTCACAAAAAAAGTTATTCAAGAATATCTCTTTCTCCTATGTGCTTTCATCCCTAACCCTAACCCTAACCCTTCCGAAAGTCGGAGAAGCTCAAGGATGGTACCGATCGATGCGCGCTACCCCATTTAGTGGGGGTAGAGCCTACTTGCAAGTCTCTCCGACCTTCACAAAAAAAGTTATTCAAGAATATCTCTTTCTCCTATGTGCTTTCATCCCTAACCCTAACCCTAACCCTTCCGAAAGTCGGAGAAGCTCAAGGATGGTACCGATCGATGCGCGCTACCCCATTTAGTGGGGGTAGAGCCTACTTGCAAGTCTCTCCGACCTTCACAAAAAAAGTTATTCAAGAATATCTCCTCAGATTTGGGGGAATTTCGTCGGTGGACCTCTTCCGAAGGTCGTACAAGCTCGGGGATGGTACCAATCGATCTGCAGGACCCAAATTAGTCCAGATGCAACCACTTTCCAAGTCTCTCCGACCTTCACAAAAAAAGTTATTCAAGAATATCTCTTTCTCCTATGTGCTTTCATCCCTAACCCTAACCCTAACCCTTCCGAAAGTCGGAGAAGCTCAAGGATGGTACCGATCGATGCGCGCAACCCCATTTAGTGGGGGTAGAGCCTACTTGCAAGTCTCTCCGACCTTCACAAAAAAAGTTATTCAAGAATATCTCTTTCTCCTATGTGCTTTCATCCCTAACCCTAACCCTAACCCTTCCGAAATTCGGAGAAGCTCAAGGATGGTATTGATCGATGCGCGCTACCCCATTTAGTGGGGGTAGAGCCTACTTGCAAGTCTCTCCGACCTTCACAAAAAAAGTTATTCAAGAATATCTCTTTCTCCTATGTGCTTTCATCCCTAACCCTAACCCTAACCCTTCCGAAAGTCTGAGAAGCTCAAAGATGGTACCGATCGATGCGCGCTACCCCATTTAGTGGGGGTAGAGCCTACTTGCAAGTCTCTCCGACCTTCACAAAAAAAGTTATTCAAGAATATCTCCTCAGATTTGGGGGAATTTCGTCGGTCGACCTCTTCCGAAGGTCGTACAAGCTCGGGGATGGTACCAATCGATCCGCAGGACCCAAATTAGTCCAGATGCAACCACTTTCCAAGTCTCTCCGACCTTCACAAAAAAAGTTATTCAAGAATATCTCTTTCTCCTATGTGCTTTCATCCCTAACCCTAACCCTTCCGAAAGTCGGAGAAGCTCAAAGATGGTACCGATCGATGCGCGCTACCCCATTTAGTGGGGGTAGAGCCTACTTGCAAGTCTCTCCGACCTTCACAAAAAAAGTTATTCAAGAATATCTCTTTCTCCTATGTGCTTTCATCCCTAACCCTAACCCTAACCCTTCCGAAAGTCGGAGAAGCTCAAGGATGGTAACGATCGATGCGCGCTACCCCATTTAGTGGGGGTAGAGCCTACTTGCAAGTCTCTCCGACCTTCACAAAAAAAGTTATTCAAGAATATCTCTTTCTCCTATGTGCTTTCATCCCTAACCCTAACCCTAACCCTTCCGAAAGTCGGAGAAGCTCAAGGATGGTACCGATCGATGCGCGCTACCCCATTTAGTGGGGGTAGAGCCTACTTGCAAGTCTCTCCGACCTTCACAAAAAAAGTTATTCAAGAATATCTCCTCAGATTTGGGGGAATTTCGTCGGTCGACCTCTTCCGAAGGTCGTACAAGCTCGGGGATGGTACCAATCGATCCGCAGGACCCAAATTAGTCCAGATGCAACCACTTTCCAAGTCTCTCCGAACTTCACAAAAAAAGTTATTCAAGAATATCTCTTTCTCCTATGTGCTTTCATCCCTAACCCTAACCCTTCCGAAAGTCGGAGAAGCTCAAGGATGGTACCGATCGATGCGCGCTACCCCATTTAGTGGGGGTAGAGCCTACTTGCAAGTCTCTCCGACCTTCACAAAAAACGTTATTCAAGAATATCTCTTTCTCCTATGTGCTTTCATCCCTAACCCTAACCCTTCCGAAAGTCGGAGAAGCTCAAGGATGGTACCGATCGATGCGCGCTACCCCATTTAGTGGGGGTAGAGCCTACTTGCAAGTCTCTCCGACCTTCACAAAAAAAGTTATTCAAGAATATCTCCTCAGATTTGGGGGAATTTCGTCGGTCGACCTCTTCCGAAGGTCGTACAAGCTCGGGGATGGTACCAATCGATCCGCAGGACCCAAATTAGTCCAGATGCAACCACTTTCCAAGTCTCTCCGACCTTCACAAAAAAAGTTATTCAAGAATATCTCTTTCTCCTATGTGCTTTCATCCCTAACCCTAACCCTAACCCTTCCGAAAGTCGGAGAAGCTCAAGGATGGTACCGATCGATGCGCGCAACCCCATTTAGTGGGGGTAGAGCCTACTTGCAAGTCTCTCCGACCTTCACAAAAAAAGTTATTCAAGAATATCTCTTTCTCCTATGTGCTTTCATCCCTAACCCTAACCCTAACCCTTCCGAAAGTCGGAGAAGCTCAAGGATGGTACTGATCGATGCGCGCAACCCCATTTAGTGGGGGTAGAGCCTACTTGCAAGTCTCTCCGACCTTCACAAAAAAAGTTATTCAAGAATATCTCTTTCTCCTATGTGCTTTCATCCCTAACCCTAACCCTAACCCTTCCGAAAGTCGGAGAAGCTCAAGGATGGTACCGATCGATGCGCGCTACCCCATTTAGTGGGGGTAGAGCCTACTTGCAAGTCTCTCCGACCTTCACAAAAAAAGTTATTCAAGAATATCTCTTTCTCCTATGTGCTTTCATCCCTAACCCTAACCCTAACCCTTCCGAAAGTCGGAGAAGCTCAAGGATGGTACCGATCGATGCGCGCTACCCCATTTAGTGGGGGTAGAGCCTACTTGCAAGTCTCTCCGACCTTCACAAAAAAAGTTATTCAAGAATATCTCCTCAGATTTGGGGGAATTTCGTCGGTCGACCTCTTCCGAAGGTCGTACAAGCTCGGGGATGGTACCAATCGATCCGCAGGACCCAAATTAGTCCAGATGCAACCACTTTCCAAGTCTCTCCGACCTTCACAAAAAAAGTTATTCAAGAATATCTCTTTCTCCTATGTGCTTTCATCCCTAACCCTAACCCTAACCCTTCCGAAAGTCGGAGAAGCTCAAGGATGGTACCGATCGATGCGCGCTACCCCATTTAGTGGGGGTAGAGCCTACTTGCAAGTCTCTCCGACCTTCACAAAAAAAGTTATTCAAGAATATCTCTTTCTCCTATGTGCTTTCATCCCTAACCCTAACCCTAACCCTTCCGAAAGTCGGAGAAGCTCAAGGATGGTACCGATCGATGCGCGCTACCCCATTTAGTGGGGGTAGAGCCTACTTGCAAGTCTCTCCGACCTTCACAAAAAAAGTTATTCAAGAATATCTCTTTCTCCTATGTGCTTTCATCCCTAACCCTAACCCTAACCCTTCCGAAAGTCGGAGAAGCTCAAGGATGGTACCGATCGATGCGCGCTACCCCATTTAGTGGGGGTAGAGCCTACTTGCAAGTCTCTCCGACCTTCACAAAAAAAGTTATTCAAGAATATCTCCTCAGATTTGGGGGAATTTCGTCGGTGGACCTCTTCCGAAGGTCGTACAAGCTCGGGGATGGTACCAATCGATCTGCAGGACCCAAATTAGTCCAGATGCAACCACTTTCCAAGTCTCTCCGACCTTCACAAAAAAAGTTATTCAAGAATATCTCTTTCTCCTATGTGCTTTCATCCCTAACCCTAACCCTAACCCTTCCGAAAGTCGGAGAAGCTCAAGGATGGTACCGATCGATGCGCGCAACCCCATTTAGTGGGGGTAGAGCCTACTTGCAAGTCTCTCCGACCTTCACAAAAAAAGGTATTCAAGAATATCTCTTTCTCCTATGTGCTTTCATCCCTAACCCTAACCCTAACCCTTCCGAAATTCGGAGAAGCTCAAGGATGGTATTGATCGATGCGCGCTACCCCATTTAGTGGGGGTAGAGCCTACTTGCAAGTCTCTCCGACCTTCACAAAAAAAGTTATTCAAGAATATCTCTTTCTCCTATGTGCTTTCATCCCTAACCCTAACCCTAACCCTTCCGAAAGTCTGAGAAGCTCAAAGATGGTACCGATCGATGCGCGCTACCCCATTTAGTGGGGGTAGAGCCTACTTGCAAGTCTCTCCGACCTTCACAAAAAAAGTTATTCAAGAATATCTCCTCAGATTTGGGGGAATTTCGTCGGTCGACCTCTTCCGAAGGTCGTACAAGCTCGGGGATGGTACCAATCGATCCGCAGGACCCAAATTAGTCCAGATGCAACCACTTTCCAAGTCTCTCCGACCTTCACAAAAAAAGTTATTCAAGAATATCTCTTTCTCCTATGTGCTTTCATCCCTAACCCTAACCCTTCCGAAAGTCGGAGAAGCTCAAAGATGGTACCGATCGATGCGCGCTACCCCATTTAGTGGGGGTAGAGCCTACTTGCAAGTCTCTCCGACCTTCACAAAAAAAGTTATTCAAGAATATCTCTTTCTCCTATGTGCTTTCATCCCTAACCCTAACCCTAACCCTTCCGAAAGTCGGAGAAGCTCAAGGATGGTAACGATCGATGCGCGCTACCCCATTTAGTGGGGGTAGAGCCTACTTGCAAGTCTCTCCGACCTTCACAAAAAAAGTTATTCAAGAATATCTCTTTCTCCTATGTGCTTTCATCCCTAACCCTAACCCTAACCCTTCCGAAAGTCGGAGAAGCTCAAGGATGGTACCGATCGATGCGCGCTACCCCATTTAGTGGGGGTAGAGCCTACTTGCAAGTCTCTCCGACCTTCACAAAAAAAGTTATTCAAGAATATCTCCTCAGATTTGGGGGAATTTCGTCGGTCGACCTCTTCCGAAGGTCGTACAAGCTCGGGGATGGTACCAATCGATCCGCAGGACCCAAATTAGTCCAGATGCAACCACTTTCCAAGTCTCTCCGAACTTCACAAAAAAAGTTATTCAAGAATATCTCTTTCTCCTATGTGCTTTCATCCCTAACCCTAACCCTTCCGAAAGTCGGAGAAGCTCAAGGATGGTACCGATCGATGCGCGCTACCCCATTTAGTGGGGGTAGAGCCTACTTGCAAGTCTCTCCGACCTTCACAAAAAACGTTATTCAAGAATATCTCTTTCTCCTATGTGCTTTCATCCCTAACCCTAACCCTTCCGAAAGTCGGAGAAGCTCAAGGATGGTACCGATCGATGCGCGCTACCCCATTTAGTGGGGGTAGAGCCTACTTGCAAGTCTCTCCGACCTTCACAAAAAAAGTTATTCAAGAATATCTCCTCAGATTTGGGGGAATTTCGTCGGTCGACCTCTTCCGAAGGTCGTACAAGCTCGGGGATGGTACCAATCGATCCGCAGGACCCAAATTAGTCCAGATGCAACCACTTTCCAAGTCTCTCCGACCTTCACAAAAAAAGTTATTCAAGAATATCTCTTTCTCCTATGTGCTTTCATCCCTAACCCTAACCCTAACCCTTCCGAAAGTCGGAGAAGCTCAAGGATGGTACCGATCGATGCGCGCAACCCCATTTAGTGGGGGTAGAGCCTACTTGCAAGTCTCTCCGACCTTCACAAAAAAAGTTATTCAAGAATATCTCTTTCTCCTATGTGCTTTCATCCCTAACCCTAACCCTAACCCTTCCGAAAGTCGGAGAAGCTCAAGGATGGTACTGATCGATGCGCGCAACCCCATTTAGTGGGGGTAGAGCCTACTTGCAAGTCTCTCCGACCTTCACAAAAAAAGTTATTCAAGAATATCTCTTTCTCCTATGTGCTTTCATCCCTAACCCTAACCCTAACCCTTCCGAAAGTCGGAGAAGCTCAAGGATGGTACCGATCGATGCGCGCTACCCCATTTAGTGGGGGTAGAGCCTACTTGCAAGTCTCTCCGACCTTCACAAAAAAAGTTATTCAAGAATATCTCTTTCTCCTATGTGCTTTCATCCCTAACCCTAACCCTAACCCTTCCGAAAGTCGGAGAAGCTCAAGGATGGTACCGATCGATGCGCGCTACCCCATTTAGTGGGGGTAGAGCCTACTTGCAAGTCTCTCCGACCTTCACAAAAAAAGTTATTCAAGAATATCTCCTCAGATTTGGGGGAATTTCGTCGGTCGACCTCTTCCGAAGGTCGTACAAGCTCGGGGATGGTACCAATCGATCCGCAGGACCCAAATTAGTCCAGATGCAACCACTTTCCAAGTCTCTCCGACCTTCACAAAAAAAGTTATTCAAGAATATCTCTTTCTCCTATGTGCTTTCATCCCTAACCCTAACCCTAACCCTTCCGAAAGTCGGAGAAGCTCAAGGATGGTACCGATCGATGCGCGCTACCCCATTTAGTGGGGGTAGAGCCTACTTGCAAGTCTCTCCGACCTTCACAAAAAAAGTTATTCAAGAATATCTCTTTCTCCTATGTGCTTTCATCCCTAACCCTAACCCTAACCCTTCCGAAAGTCGGAGAAGCTCAAGGATGGTACCGATCGATGCGCGCTACCCCATTTAGTGGGGGTAGAGCCTACTTGCAAGTCTCTCCGACCTTCACAAAAAAAGTTATTCAAGAATATCTCTTTCTCCTATGTGCTTTCATCCCTAACCCTAACCCTAACCCTTCCGAAAGTCGGAGAAGCTCAAGGATGGTACCGATCGATGCGCGCTACCCCATTTAGTGGGGGTAGAGCCTACTTGCAAGTCTCTCCGACCTTCACAAAAAAAGTTATTCAAGAATATCTCCTCAGATTTGGGGGAATTTCGTCGGTGGACCTCTTCCGAAGGTCGTACAAGCTCGGGGATGGTACCAATCGATCTGCAGGACCCAAATTAGTCCAGATGCAACCACTTTCCAAGTCTCTCCGACCTTCACAAAAAAAGTTATTCAAGAATATCTCTTTCTCCTATGTGCTTTCATCCCTAACCCTAACCCTAACCCTTCCGAAAGTCGGAGAAGCTCAAGGATGGTACCGATCGATGCGCGCAACCCCATTTAGTGGGGGTAGAGCCTACTTGCAAGTCTCTCCGACCTTCACAAAAAAAGTTATTCAAGAATATCTCTTTCTCCTATGTGCTTTCATCCCTAACCCTAACCCTAACCCTTCCGAAATTCGGAGAAGCTCAAGGATGGTATTGATCGATGCGCGCTACCCCATTTAGTGGGGGTAGAGCCTACTTGCAAGTCTCTCCGACCTTCACAAAAAAAGTTATTCAAGAATATCTCTTTCTCCTATGTGCTTTCATCCCTAACCCTAACCCTAACCCTTCCGAAAGTCTGAGAAGCTCAAAGATGGTACCGATCGATGCGCGCTACCCCATTTAGTGGGGGTAGAGCCTACTTGCAAGTCTCTCCGACCTTCACAAAAAAAGTTATTCAAGAATATCTCCTCAGATTTGGGGGAATTTCGTCGGTCGACCTCTTCCGAAGGTCGTACAAGCTCGGGGATGGTACCAATCGATCCGCAGGACCCAAATTAGTCCAGATGCAACCACTTTCCAAGTCTCTCCGACCTTCACAAAAAAAGTTATTCAAGAATATCTCTTTCTCCTATGTGCTTTCATCCCTAACCCTAACCCTTCCGAAAGTCGGAGAAGCTCAAAGATGGTACCGATCGATGCGCGCTACCCCATTTAGTGGGGGTAGAGCCTACTTGCAAGTCTCTCCGACCTTCACAAAAAAAGTTATTCAAGAATATCTCTTTCTCCTATGTGCTTTCATCCCTAACCCTAACCCTAACCCTTCCGAAAGTCGGAGAAGCTCAAGGATGGTAACGATCGATGCGCGCTACCCCATTTAGTGGGGGTAGAGCCTACTTGCAAGTCTCTCCGACCTTCACAAAAAAAGTTATTCAAGAATATCTCTTTCTCCTATGTGCTTTCATCCCTAACCCTAACCCTAACCCTTCCGAAAGTCGGAGAAGCTCAAGGATGGTACCGATCGATGCGCGCTACCCCATTTAGTGGGGGTAGAGCCTACTTGCAAGTCTCTCCGACCTTCACAAAAAAAGTTATTCAAGAATATCTCCTCAGATTTGGGGGAATTTCGTCGGTCGACCTCTTCCGAAGGTCGTACAAGCTCGGGGATGGTACCAATCGATCCGCAGGACCCAAATTAGTCCAGATGCAACCACTTTCCAAGTCTCTCCGAACTTCACAAAAAAAGTTATTCAAGAATATCTCTTTCTCCTATGTGCTTTCATCCCTAACCCTAACCCTTCCGAAAGTCGGAGAAGCTCAAGGATGGTACCGATCGATGCGCGCTACCCCATTTAGTGGGGGTAGAGCCTACTTGCAAGTCTCTCCGACCTTCACAAAAAACGTTATTCAAGAATATCTCTTTCTCCTATGTGCTTTCATCCCTAACCCTAACCCTTCCGAAAGTCGGAGAAGCTCAAGGATGGTACCGATCGATGCGCGCTACCCCATTTAGTGGGGGTAGAGCCTACTTGCAAGTCTCTCCGACCTTCACAAAAAAAGTTATTCAAGAATATCTCCTCAGATTTGGGGGAATTTCGTCGGTCGACCTCTTCCGAAGGTCGTACAAGCTCGGGGATGGTACCAATCGATCCGCAGGACCCAAATTAGTCCAGATGCAACCACTTTCCAAGTCTCTCCGACCTTCACAAAAAAAGTTATTCAAGAATATCTCTTTCTCCTATGTGCTTTCATCCCTAACCCTAACCCTAACCCTTCCGAAAGTCGGAGAAGCTCAAGGATGGTACCGATCGATGCGCGCAACCCCATTTAGTGGGGGTAGAGCCTACTTGCAAGTCTCTCCGACCTTCACAAAAAAAGTTATTCAAGAATATCTCTTTCTCCTATGTGCTTTCATCCCTAACCCTAACCCTAACCCTTCCGAAAGTCGGAGAAGCTCAAGGATGGTACTGATCGATGCGCGCAACCCCATTTAGTGGGGGTAGAGCCTACTTGCAAGTCTCTCCGACCTTCACAAAAAAAGTTATTCAAGAATATCTCTTTCTCCTATGTGCTTTCATCCCTAACCCTAACCCTAACCCTTCCGAAAGTCGGAGAAGCTCAAGGATGGTACCGATCGATGCGCGCTACCCCATTTAGTGGGGGTAGAGCCTACTTGCAAGTCTCTCCGACCTTCACAAAAAAAGTTATTCAAGAATATCTCTTTCTCCTATGTGCTTTCATCCCTAACCCTAACCCTAACCCTTCCGAAAGTCGGAGAAGCTCAAGGATGGTACCGATCGATGCGCGCTACCCCATTTAGTGGGGGTAGAGCCTACTTGCAAGTCTCTCCGACCTTCACAAAAAAAGTTATTCAAGAATATCTCCTCAGATTTGGGGGAATTTCGTCGGTCGACCTCTTCCGAAGGTCGTACAAGCTCGGGGATGGTACCAATCGATCCGCAGGACCCAAATTAGTCCAGATGCAACCACTTTCCAAGTCTCTCCGACCTTCACAAAAAAAGTTATTCAAGAATATCTCTTTCTCCTATGTGCTTTCATCCCTAACCCTAACCCTAACCCTTCCGAAAGTCGGAGAAGCTCAAGGATGGTACCGATCGATGCGCGCTACCCCATTTAGTGGGGGTAGAGCCTACTTGCAAGTCTCTCCGACCTTCACAAAAAAAGTTATTCAAGAATATCTCTTTCTCCTATGTGCTTTCATCCCTAACCCTAACCCTTCCGAAAGTCGGAGAAGCTCAAAGATGGTACCGATCGATGCGCGCTACCCCATTTAGTGGGGGTAGAGCCTACTTGCAAGTCTCTCCGACCTTCACAAAAAAAGTTATTCAAGAATATCTCTTTCTCCTATGTGCTTTCATCCCTAACCCTAACCCTAACCCTTCCGAAAGTCGGAGAAGCTCAAGGATGGTACCGATCGATGCGCGCTACCCCATTTAGTGGGGGTAGAGCCTACTTGCAAGTCTCTCCGACCTTCACAAAAAAAGTTATTCAAGAATATCTCTTTCTCCTATGTGCTTTCATCCCTAACCCTAACCCTTCCGAAAGTCGGAGAAGCTCAAGGATGGTACCGATCGATGTGCGCAACCCCATTTAGTGGGGGTAGAGCCTACTTGCAAGTCTCTCCGACCTTCACAAAAAAAGTTATTCAAGAATATCTCCTCAGATTTGGGGGAATTTCGTCGGTCGACCTCTTCCGAAGGTCGTACAAGCTCGGGGATGGTACCAATCGATCTGCAGGACCCAAATTAGTCCAGATGCAACCACTTTCCAAGTCTCTCCGACCTTCACAAAAAACGTTATTCAAGAATATCTCTTTCTCCTATGTGCTTTCATCCCTAACCCTAACCCTAACCCTTCCGAAAGTCGGAGAAGCTCAAGGATGGTACCGATCGATGCGCGCAACCCCATTTAGTGGGGGTAGAGCCTACTTGCAAGTCTCTCCGACCTTCACAAAAAAAGTTATTCAAGAATATCTCCTCAGATTTGGGGGAATTTCGTCGGTCGACCTCTTCCGAAGGTCGTACAAGCTCGGGGATGGTACCAATCGATCCGCAGGACCCAAATTAGTCCAGATGCAACCACTTTTCAAGTCTCTCCGACCTTCACAAAAAAAGTTATTCAAGAATATCTCTTTCTCCTATGTGCTTTCATCCCTAACCCTAACCCTAACCCTTCCGAAAGTCGGAGAAGCTCAAGGATGGTACCGATCGATGCGCGCTACCCCATTTAGTGGGGGTAGAGCCTACTTGCAAGTCTCTCCGACCTTCACAAAAAAAGTTATTCAAGAATATCTCTTTCTCCTATGTGCTTTCATCCCTAACCCTAACCCTAACCCTTCCGAAAGTCGGAGAAGCTCAAGGATGGTACCGATCGATGCGCGCAACCCCATTTAGTGGGGGTAGAGCCTACTTGCAAGTCTCTCCGACCTTCACAAAAAAAGTTATTCAAGAATATCTCCTCAGATTTGGGGGAATTTCGTCGGTCGACCTCTTCCGAAGGTCGTACAAGCTCGGAGATGGTACCAATCGATCCGCAGGACCCAAATTAGTCCAGATGCAACCACTTTCCAAGTCTCTCCGAACTTCACAAAAAAAGTTATTCAAGAATATCTCTTTCTCCTATGTGCTTTCATCCCTAACCCTAACCCTTCCGAAAGTCGGAGAAGCTCAAGGATGGTACCGATCGATGCGCGCTACCCCATTTAGTGGGGGTAGAGCCTACTTGCAAGTCTCTCCGACCTTCACAAAAAACGTTATTCAAGAATATCTCTTTCTCCTATGTGCTTTCATCCCTAACCCTAACCCTTCCGAAAGTCGGAGAAGCTCAAGGATGGTACCGATCGATGCGCGCTACCCCATTTAGTGGGGGTAGAGCCTACTTGCAAGTCTCTCCGACCTTCACAAAAAAAGTTATTCAAGAATATCTCCTCAGATTTGGGGGAATTTCGTCGGTCGACCTCTTCCGAAGGTCGTACAAGCTCGGGGATGGTACCAATCGATCCGCAGGACCCAAATTAGTCCAGATGCAACCACTTTCCAAGTCTCTCCGACCTTCACAAAAAAAGTTATTCAAGAATATCTCTTTCTCCTATGTGCTTTCATCCCTAACCCTAACCCTAACCCTTCCGAAAGTCGGAGAAGCTCAAGGATGGTACCGATCGATGCGCGCAACCCCATTTAGTGGGGGTAGAGCCTACTTGCAAGTCTCTCCGACCTTCACAAAAAAAGTTATTCAAGAATATCTCTTTCTCCTATGTGCTTTCATCCCTAACCCTAACCCTAACCCTTCCGAAAGTCGGAGAAGCTCAAGGATGGTACCGATCGATGCGCGCTACCCCATTTAGTGGGGGTAGAGCCTACTTGCAAGTCTCTCCGACCTTCACAAAAAAAGTTATTCAAGAATATCTCTTTCTCCTATGTGCTTTCATCCCTAACCCTAACCCTTCCGAAAGTCGGAGAAGCTCAAGGATGGTACCGATCGATGCGCGCTACCCCATTTAGTGGGGGTAGAGCCTACTTGCAAGTCTCTCCGACCTTCACAAAAAAAGTTATTCAAGAATATCTCTTTCTCCTATGTGCTTTCATCCCTAACCCTAACCCTAACCCTTCCGAAAGTCGGAGAAGCTCAAGGATGGTAACGATCGATGCGCGCTACCCCATTTAGTGGGGGTAGAGCCTACTTGCAAGTCTCTCCGACCTTCACAAAAAAAGTTATTCAAGAATATCTCTTTCTCCTATGTGCTTTCATCCCTAACCCTAACCCTAACCCTTCCGAAAGTCGGAGAAGCTCAAGAATGGTACCGATCGATGCGCGCTACCCCATTTAGTGGGGGTAGAGCCTACTTGCAAGTCTCTCCGACCTTCACAAAACAAGTTATTCAAGAATATCTCCTCAGATTTGGGGGAATTTCGTCGGTCGACCTCTTCCGAAGGTCGTACAAGCTCGGAGATGGTACCAATCGATCCGCAGGACCCAAATTAGTCCAGATGCAACCACTTTCCAAGTCTCTCCGACCTTCACAAAAAAAGTTATTCAAGAATATCTCTTTCTCCTATGTGCTTTCATCCCTAACCCTAACCCTAACCCTTCCGAAAGTCGGAGAAGCTCAAGGATGGTACCGATCGATGCGCGCTACCCCATTTAGTGGGGGTAGAGCCTACTTGCAAGTCTCTCCGACCTTCACAAAAAAAGTTATTCAAGAATATCTCCTCAGATTTGGGGGAATTTCGTCGGTCGACCTCTTCCGAAGGTCGTACAAGCTCGGGGATGGTACCAATCGATCTGCAGGACCCAAATTAGTCCAGATGCAACCACTTTCCAAGTCTCTCCGACCTTCACAAAAAACGTTATTCAAGAATATCTCTTTCTCCTATGTGCTTTCATCCCTAACCCTAACCCTAACCCTTCCGAAAGTCGGAGAAGCTCAAGGATGGTACCGATCGATGCGCGCAACCCCATTTAGTGGGGGTAGAGCCTACTTGCAAGTCTCTCCGACCTTCACAAAAAAAGTTATTCAAGAATATCTCCTCAGATTTGGGGGAATTTCGTCGGTCGACCTCTTCCGAAGGTCGTACAAGCTCGGGGATGGTACCAATCGATCCGCAGGACCCAAATTAGTCCAGATGCAACCACTTTTCAAGTCTCTCCGACCTTCACAAAAAAAGTTATTCAAGAATATCTCTTTCTCCTATGTGCTTTCATCCCTAACCCTAACCCTAACCCTTCCGAAAGTCGGAGAAGCTCAAGGATAGTACCGATCGATGCGCGCTACCCCATTTAGTGGGGGTAGAGCCTACTTGCAAGTCTCTCCGACCTTCACAAAAAAAGTTATTCAAGAATATCTCTTTCTCCTATGTGCTTTCATCCCTAACCCTAACCCTAACCCTTCCGAAAGTCGGAGAAGCTCAAGGATGGTACCGATCGATGCGCGCAACCCCATTTAGTGGGGGTAGAGCCTACTTGCAAGTCTCTCCGACCTTCACAAAAAAAGTTATTCAAGAATATCTCCTCAGATTTGGGGGAATTTCGTCGGTCGACCTCTTCCGAAGGTCGTACAAGCTCGGAGATGGTACCAATCGATCCGCAGGACCCAAATTAGTCCAGATGCAACCACTTTCCAAGTCTCTCCGAACTTCACAAAAAAAGTTATTCAAGAATATCTCTTTCTCCTATGTGCTTTCATCCCTAACCCTAACCCTTCCGAAAGTCGGAGAAGCTCAAGGATGGTACCGATCGATGCGCGCTACCCCATTTAGTGGGGGTAGAGCCTACTTGCAAGTCTCTCCGACCTTCACAAAAAACGTTATTCAAGAATATCTCTTTCTCCTATGTGCTTTCATCCCTAACCCTAACCCTTCCGAAAGTCGGAGAAGCTCAAGGATGGTACCGATCGATGCGCGCTACCCCATTTAGTGGGGGTAGAGCCTACTTGCAAGTCTCTCCGACCTTCACAAAAAAAGTTATTCAAGAATATCTCCTCAGATTTGGGGGAATTTCGTCGGTCGACCTCTTCCGAAGGTCGTACAAGCTCGGGGATGGTACCAATCGATCCGCAGGACCCAAATTAGTCCAGATGCAACCACTTTCCAAGTCTCTCCGACCTTCACAAAAAAAGTTATTCAAGAATATCTCTTTCTCCTATGTGCTTTCATCCCTAACCCTAACCCTAACCCTTCCGAAAGTCGGAGAAGCTCAAGGATGGAACCGATCGATGCGCGCAACCCCACTTAGTGGGGGTAGAGCCTACTTGCAAGTCTCTCCGACCTTCACAAAAAAAGTTATTCAAGAATATCTCTTTCTCCTATGTGCTTTCATCCCTAACCCTAACCCTAACCCTTCCGAAAGTCGGAGAAGCTCAAGGATGGTACCGATCGATGCGCGCTACCCCATTTAGTGGGGGTAGAGCCTACTTGCAAGTCTCTCCGACCTTCACAAAAAAAGTTATTCAAGAATATCTCTTTCTCCTATGTGCTTTCATCCCTAACCCTAACCCTTCCGAAAGTCGGAGAAGCTCAAGGATGGTACCGATCGATGCGCGCTACCCCATTTAGTGGGGGTAGAGCCTACTTGCAAGTCTCTCCGACCTTCACAAAAAAAGTTATTCAAGAATATCTCTTTCTCCTATGTGCTTTCATCCCTAACCCTAACCCTAACCCTTCCGAAAGTCGGAGAAGCTCAAGGATGGTACCGATCGATGCGCGCTACCCCATTTAGTGGGGGTAGAGCCTACTTGCAAGTCTCTCCGACCTTCACAAAAAAAGTTATTCAAGAATATCTCTTTCTCCTATGTGCTTTCATCCCTAACCCTAACCCTAACCCTTCCGAAAGTCGGAGAAGCTCAAGGATAGTACCGATCGATGCGCGCTACCCCATTTAGTGGGGGTAGAGCCTACTTGCAAGTCTCTCCGACCTTCACAAAAAAAGTTATTCAAGAATATCTCCTCAGATTTGGGGGAATTTCGTCGGTCGACCTCTTCCGAAGGTCGTACAAGCTCGGGGATGGTACCAATCGATCCGCAGGACCCAAATTAGTCCAGATGCAACCACTTTCCAAGTCTCTCCGACCTTCACAAAAAAAGTTATTCAAGAATATCTCTTTCTCCTATGTGCTTTCATCCCTAACCCTAACCCTAACCCTTCCGAAAGTCGGAGAAGCTCAAGGATGGTACCGATCGATGCGCGCTACCCCATTTAGTGGGGGTAGAGCCTACTTGCAAGTCTCTCCGACCTTCACAAAAAAAGTTATTCAAGAATATCTCTTTCTCCTATGTGCTTTCATCCCTAACCCTAACCCTAACCCTTCCGAAAGTCGGAGAAGCTCAAGGATGGTACCGATCGATGCGCGCTACCCCATTTAGTGGGGGTAGAGCCTACTTGCAAGTCTCTCCGACCTTCACAAAAAAAGTTATTCAAGAATATCTCTTTCTCCTATGTGCTTTCATCCCTAACCCTAACCCTTCCGAAAGTCGGAGAAGCTCAAGGATGGTACCGATCGATGCGCGCTACCCCATTTAGTGGGGGTAGAGCCTACTTGCAAGTCTCTCCGACCTTCACAAAAAAAGTTATTCAAGAATATCTCCTCAGATTTGGGGGAATTTCGTCGGTCGACCTCTTCCGAAGGTCGTACAAGCTCGGGGATGGTACCAATCGATCCAAAGGACCCAAATTAGTCCAGATGCAACCACTTTCCAAGTCTCTCCGACCTTCACAAAAAAAGTTATTCAAGAATAACTCTTTCTCCTATGTGCTTTCATCCCTAACCCTAACCCTAACCCTTCCGAAAGTCGGAGAAGCTCAAGGATGGTACCGATCGATGCGCGCTACCCCATTTAGTGGGGGTAGAGCCTACTTGCAAGTCTCTCCGACCTTCACAAAAAACGTTATTCAAGAATATCTCTTTCTCCTATGTGCTTTCATCCCTAACCCTAACCCTAACCCTTCCGAAAGTCGGAGAAGCTCAAGGATGGTACCGATCGATGCGCGCTACCACATTTAGTGGGGGTAGAGCCTACTTGCAAGTCTCTCCGACCTTCACAAAAAAAGTTATTCAAGAATATCTCCTCAGATTTGGGGGAATTTCGTCGATCGACCTCTTCCGAAGGTCGTACAAGCTCGGGGATGGTACCAATCGATCCGCAGGACCCAAATTAGTCCAGATGCAACCACTTTCCAAGTCTCTCCGACCTTCACAAAAAAAGTTATTCAAGAATATCTCTTTCTCCTATGTGCTTTCATCCCTAACCCTAACCCTAACCCTTCCGAAAGTCGGAGAAGCTCAAGGATGGTACCGATCGATGCGCGCTACCCCATTTAGTGGGGGTAGAGCCTACTTGAAAGTCTCTCCGACCTTCACAAAAAACGTTATTCAAGAATATCTCCTCAGATTTGGGGGAATTTCGTCGGTCAACCTCTTCCGAAGGTCGTACAAGCTCGGGGATGGTACCAATCGATCCGCAGAACCCAAATTAGTCCAGATGCAACCACTTTCCAAGTCTCTCCGACCTTCACAAAAAAAGTTATTCAAGAATATCTCTTTCTCCTATGTGCTTTCATCCCTAACCCTAACCCTAACCCTTCCAAAAGTCGGAGAAGCTCAAGGATGGTACCGATCGATGCGCGCTACCCCATTTAGTGGGGGTAGAGCCTACTTGCAAGTCTCTCCGACCTTCACAAAAAAAGTTATTCAAGAATATCTCTTTCTCCTATGTGCTTTCATCCCTAACCCTAACCCTAACCCTTCCGAAAGTCGGAGAAGCTCAAGGATGGTACCGATCGATGCGCGCTACCCCATTTAGTGGGGGTAGAGCCTACTTGCAAGTCTCTCCGACCTTCACAAAAAAAGTTATTCAAGAATATCTCTTTCTCCTATGTGCTTTCATCCCTAACCCTAACACTAACCCTTCCGAAAGTCGGAGAAGCTCAAGGATGGTACCGATCGATGCGCGCTACCCCATTTAGTGGGGGTAGAGCCTACTTGCAAGTCTCTCCGACCTTCACAAAAAAAGTTATTCAAGAATATCTCTTTCTCCTATGTGCTTTCATCCCTAACCCTAACCCTAACCCTTCCGAAAGTCGGAGAAGCTCAAGGATGGTACCGATCGATGCGCGCAACCCCATTTAGTGGGGGTAGAGCCTACTTGCAAGTCTCTCCGACCTTCACAAAAAAAGTTATTCAAGAATATCTCCTCAGATTTGGGGGAATTTCGTCGGTCGACCTCTTCCGAAGGTCGTACAAGCTCGGGGATGGTACCAATCGATCCGCAGGACCCAAATTAGTCCAGATGCAACCACTTTCCAAGTCTCTCCGACCTTCACAAAAAAAGTTATTCAAGAATATCTCTTTCTCCTATGTGCTTTCATCCCTAACCCTAACCCTAACCCTTCCGAAAGTCGGAGAAGCTCAAGGATGGTACCGATCGATGCGCGCTACCCCATTTAGTGGGGGTAGAGCCTACTTGCAAGTCTCTCCGACCTTCACAAAAAAAGTTATTCAAGAATATCTCTTTCTCCTATGTGCTTTCATCCCTAACCCTAACCCTAACCCTTCCGAAAGTCGGAGAAGCTCAAGGATGGTACCGATCGATGCGCGCAACCCCATTTAGTGGGGTAGAGCCTACTTGCAAGTCTCTCCGACCTTCACAAAAAAAGTTATTCAAGAATATCTCCTCAGATTTGGGGGAATTTCGTCGGTCGACCTCTTCCGAAGGTCGTACAAGCTCGGAGATGGTACCAATCGATCCGCAGGACCCAAATTAGTCCAGATGCAACCACTTTCCAAGTCTCTCCGACCTTCACAAAAAACGTTATTCAAGAATATCTCTTTCTCCTATGTGCTTTCATCCCTAACCCTAACCCTTCCGAAAGTCGGAGAAGCTCAAGGATGGTACCGATCGATGCGCGCTACCCCATTTAGTGGGGGTAGAGCCTACTTGCAAGTCTCTCCGACCTTCACAAAAAAAGTTATTCAAGAATATCTCTTTCTCCTATGTGCTTTCATCCCTAACCCTAACCCTTACCCTTCCGAAAGTCGGAGAAGCTCAAGGATGGTACCGATCGATGCGCGCTACCCCATTTAGTGGGGGTAGAGCCTACTTGCAAGTCTCTCCGACCTTCACAAAAAAAGTTATTCAAGAATATCTCTTTCTCCTATGTGCTTTCATCCCTAACCCTAACCCTAACCCTTCCGAAAGTCGGAGAAGCTCAAGGATGGTAACGATCGATGCGCGCTACCCCATTTAGTGGGGGTAGAGCCTACTTGCAAGTCTCTCCGACCTTCACAAAAAAAGTTATTCAAGAATATCTCTTTCTCCTATGTGCTTTCATCCCTAACCCTAACCCTAACCCTTCCGAAAGTCGGAGAAGCTCAAGGATGGTACCGATCGATGCGCGCTACCCCATTTAGTGGGGGTAGAGCCTACTTGCAAGTCTCTCCGACCTTCACAAAAAAAGTTATTCAAGAATATCTCCTCAGATTTGGGGGAATTTCGTCGGTCGACCTCTTCCGAAGGTCGTACAAGCTCGGGGATGGTACCAATCGATCCGCAGGACCCAAATTAGTCCAGATGCAACCACTTTCCAAGTCTCTCCGACCTTCACAAAAAAAGTTATTCAAGAATATCTCTTTCTCCTATGTGCTTTCATCCCTAACCCTAACCCTAACCCTTGCGAAAGTCGGAGAAGCTCAAGGATGGTACCGATCGATGCGCGCTACCCCATTTAGTGGGGGTAGAGCCTACTTGCAAGTCTCTCCGACCTTCAAAAAAAAAGTTATTCAAGAATATCTCTTTCTCCTATGTGCTTTCATCCCTAACCCTAACCCTAACCCTTCCGAAAGTCGGAGAAGCTCAAGGATGGTACCGATCGATGCGCGCTACCCCATTTAGTGGGGGTAGAGCCTACTTGCAAGTCTCTCCGACCTTCACAAAAAAAGTTATTCAAGAATATCTCCTCAGATTTGGGGGAATTTCGTCGGTCGACCTGCTCCGAAGGTCGTACAAGCTCGGGGATGGTACCAATCGATCCGCAGGACCCAAAATAGTCCAGATGCAACCACTTTCCAAGTCTCTCCGACCTTCACAAAAAAAGTTATTCAAGAATATCTCTTTCTCCTATGTGCTTTCATCCCTAACCCTAACCCTAACCCTTCCGAAAGTCGGAGAAGCTCAAGGATGGTACCGATCGATGCGCGCTACTCCATTTAGTGGGGGTAGAGCCTACTTGCAAGTCTCTCCGACCTTCACAAAAAAAGTTATTCAAGAATATCTCCTCAGATTTGGGGGAATTTCGTCGGTCAACCTCTTCCGAAGGTCGTACAAGCTCGGGGATGGTACCAATCGATCCGCAGGACCCAAATTAGTCCAGATGCAACTACTTTCCAAGTCTCTCCGACCTTCACAAAAAAAGTTATTCAAGAATATCTCTTTCTCCTATGTGCTTTCATCCCTAACCCTAACCCTAACCCTTCCGAAAGTCGGAGAAGCTCAAGGATGGTACCGATCGATGCGCGCAACCCCATTTAGTGGGGGTAGAGCCTACTTGCAAGTCTCTCCGACCTTCACAAAAAAAGTTATTCAAGAATATCTCTTTCTCCTATGTGCTTTCATCCCTAACCCTAACCCTAACCCTTCAGAAAGTCGGAGAAGCTCAAGGATGGTACCGATCGATGCGCGCTACCCCATTTAGTGGGGGTAGAGTCTACTTGCAAGTCTCTCCGACCTTCACAAAAAAAGTTATTCAAGAATATCTCTTTCTCCTATGTGCTTTCATCCCTAACCCTAACCCTAACCCTTCCGAAAGTCGGAGAAGCTCAAGGATGGTACCGATCGATGCGCGCTACCCCATTTAGTGGGGGTAGAGCCTACTTGCAAGTCTCTCCGACCTTCACAAAAAAAGTTATTCAAGAATATCTCCTCAGATTTGGGGGAATTTCGTCGGTCGACCTCTTCCGAAGGTCGTACAAGCTCGGGGATGGTACCAATCGATCCGCAGGACCCAAATTAGTCCAGATGCAACCACTTTCCAAGTCTCTCCGACCTTCACAAAAAAAGTTATTCAAGAATATCTCTTTCTCCTATGTGCTTTCATCCCTAACCCTAACCCTAACCCTTCCGAAAGTCGGAGAAGCTCAAGGATGGTACCGATCGATGCGCGCAACCCCATTTAGTGGGGGTAGAGCCTACTTGCAAGTCTCTCCGACCTTCACAAAAAAAGTTATTCAAGAATATCTCCTCAGATTTGGGGGAATTTCGTCGGTCGACCTCTTCCGAAGGTCGTACAAGCTCGGGGATGGTACCAATCGATCCGCAGGACCCAAATTAGTCCAGATGCAACCACTTTCCAAGTCTCTCCGACCTTCACAAAAAAAGTTATTCAAGAATATCTCTTTCTCCTATGTGCTTTCATCCCTAACCCTAACCCTAACCCTTCCGAAAGTCGGAGAAGCTCGAAGATGGTACCGATCGATGCGCGCTACCCCATTTAGTGGGGGTAGAGCCTACTTGCAAGTCTCTCCGACCTTCACAAAAAAAGTTATTCAAGAATATCTCTTTCTCCTATGTGCTTTCATCCCTAACCCTAACCCTAACCCTTCCGAAAGTCGGAGAAGCTCAAGGATGGTACCGATCGATGTGCGCAACCCCATTTAGTGGGGGTAGAGCCTACTTGCAAGTCTCTCCGACCTTCACAAAAAAAGTTATTCAAGAATATCTCCTCAGATTTGGGGGAATTTCGTCGGTCGACCTCTTCCGAAGGTCGTACAAGCTCGGGGATGGTACCAATCGATCTGCAGGACCCAAATTAGTCCAGATGCAACCACTTTCCAAGTCTCTCCGACCTTCACAAAAAACGTTATTCAAGAATATCTCTTTCTCCTATGTGCTTTCATCCCTAACCCTAACCCTAACCCTTCCGAAAGTCGGAGAAGCTCAAGGATGGTACCGATCGATGCGCGCATCCCCATTTAGTGGGGGTAGAGCCTACTTGCAAGTCTCTCCGACCTTCACAAAAAAAGTTATTCAAGAATATCTCCTCAGATTTGGGGGAATTTCGTCGGTCGACCTCTTCCGAAGGTCGTACAAGCTCGGGGATGGTACCAATCGATCCGCAGGACCCAAATTAGTCCAGATGCAACCACTTTCCAAGTCTCTCCGACCTTCACAAAAAAAGTTATTCAAGAATATCTCTTTCTCCTATGTGCTTTCATCCCTAACCCTAACCCTAACCCTTCCGAAAGTCGGAGAAGCTCAAGGATGGTACCGATCGATGCGCGCTACCCCATTTAGTGGGGGTAGAGCCTACTTGCAAGTCTCTCCGACCTTCACAAAAAAAGTTATTCAAGAATATCTCTTTCTCCTATGTGCTTTCATCCCTAACCCTAACCCTAACCCTTCCGAAAGTCGGAGAAGCTCAAGGATGGTACCGATCGATGCGCGCAACCCCATTTAGTGGGGGTAGAGCCTACTTGCAAGTCTCTCCGACCTTCACAAAAAAAGTTATTCAAGAATATCTCCTCAGATTTGGGGGAATTTCGTCGGTCGACCTCTTCCGAAGGTCGTACAAGCTCGGAGATGGTACCAATCGATCCGCAGGACCCAAATTAGTCCAGATGCAACCACTTTCCAAGTCTCTCCGACCTTCACAAAAAACGTTATTCAAGAATATCTCTTTCTCCTATGTGCTTTCATCCCTAACCCTAACCCTTCCGAAAGTCGGAGAAGCTCAAGGATGGTACCGATCGATGCGCGCTACCCCATTTAGTGGGGGTAGAGCCTACTTGCAAGTCTCTCCGACCTTCACAAAAAAAGTTATTCAAGAATATCTCTTTCTCCTATGTGCTTTCATCCCTAACCCTAACCCTTACCCTTCCGAAAGTCGGAGAAGCTCAAAGATGGTACCGATCGATGCGCGCTACCCCATTTAGTGGGGGTAGAGCCTACTTGCAAGTCTCTCCGACCTTCACAAAAAAAGTTATTCAAGAATATCTCTTTCTCCTATGTGCTTTCATCCCTAACCCTAACCCTAACCCTTCCGAAAGTCGGAGAAGCTCAAGGATGGTACCGATCGATGCGCGCTACCCCATTTAGTGGGGGTAGAGCCTACTTGCAAGTCTCTCCGACCTTCACAAAAAAAGTTATTCAAGAATATCTCTTTCTCCTATGTGCTTTCATCCCTAACCCTAACCCTAACCCTTCCAAAAGTCGGAGAAGCTCAAGGATGGTACCGATCGATGCGCGCTACCCCATTTAGTGGGGGTAGAGCCTACTTGCAAGTCTCTCCGACCTTCACAAAAAAAGTTATTCAAGAATATCTCTTTCTCCTATGTGCTTTCATCCCTAACCCTAACCCTTCCGAAAGTCGGAGAAGCTCAAGGATGGTACCGATCGATGCGCGCTACCCCATTTAGTGGGGGTAGAGCCTACTTGCAAGTCTCTCCGACCTTCACAAAAAAAGTTATTCAAGAATATCTCTTTCTCCTATGTGCTTTCATCCCTAACCCTAACCCTAACCCTTCCGAAAGTCGGAGAAGCTCAAGGATGGTACCGATCGATGCGCGCTACCCCATTTAGTGGGGGTAGAGCCTACTTGCAAGTCTCTCCGACCTTCACAAAAAAAGTTATTCAAGAATATCTCTTTCTCCTATGTGCTTTCATCCCTAACCCTAACCCTAACCCTTCCAAAAGTCGGAGAAGCTCAAGGATGGTACCGATCGATGCGCGCTACCCCATTTAGTGGGGGTAGAGCCTACTTGCAAGTCTCTCCGACCTTCACAAAAAAAGTTATTCAAGAATATCTCTTTCTCCTATGTGCTTTCATCCCTAACCCTAACCCTAACCCTTCCGAAAGTCGGAGAAGCTCAAGGATGGTACCGATCGATGCGCGCTACCCCATTTAGTGGGGGTAGAGCCTACTTGCAAGTCTCTCCGACCTTCACAAAAAAAGTTATTCAAGAATATCTCTTTCTCCTATGTGCTTTCATCCCTAACCCTAACCCTAACCCTTCCGAAAGTCGGAGAAGCTCAAGGATGGTACCGATCGATGCGCGCTACCCCATTTAGTGGGGGTAGAGCCTACTTGCAAGTCTCTCCGACCTTCACAAAAAAAGTTATTCAAGAATATCTCTTTCTCCTATGTGCTTTCATCCCTAACCCTAACCCTAACCCTTCCAAAAGTCCGAGAAGCTCAAGGATGGTACCGATCGATGCGCGCTACCCCATTTAGTGGGGGTAAAGCCTACTTGCAAGTCTCTCCGACCTTCACAAAAAAAGTTATTCAAGAATATCTCCTCAGATTTGGGGGAATTTCGTCGGTCGACCTCTTCCGAAGGTCGTACAAGCTCGGGGATGGTACCAATCGATCCGCAGGACCCAAATTAGTCCAGATGCAACCACTTTCCAAGTCTCTCCGACCTTCACAAAAAAAGTTATTCAAGAATATCTCTTTCTCCTATGTGCTTTCATCCCTAACCCTAACCCTAACCCTTCCGAAAGTCGGAGAAGCTCAAGGATGGTACCGATCGATGCGCGCTACCCCATTTAGTGGGGGTAGAGCCTACTTGCAAGTCTCTCCAACCTTCACAAAAAAAGTTATTCAAGAATATCTCTTTCTCCTATGTGCTTTCATCCCTAACCCTAACCCTAACCCTTCCGAAAGTCGGAGAAGCTCAAGGATGGTACCGATCGATGCGCGCTACCCCATTTAGTGGGGGTAGAGCCTAATTGCAAGTCTCTCCGACCTTCACAAAAAAAGTTATTAAAGAATATCTCCTCAGATTTGGGGGAATTTCGTCGGTCGACCTCTTCCGAAGGTCGTACAAGCTCGGGGATGGTACCAATCGATCCGCAGGACCCAAATTAGTCCAGATGCAACCACTTTCCAAGTCTCTCCGACCTTCACAAAAAAAGTTATTCAAGAATATCTCTTTCTCCTATGTGCTTTCATCCCTAACCCTAACCCTAACCCTTCCGAAAGTCGGAGAAGCTCAAGGATGGTACCGATCGATGCGCGCTACCCCATTTAGTGGGGGTAGAGCCTACTTGCAAGTCTCTCCGACCTTCACAAAAAACGTTATTCAAGAATATCTCTTTCTCCTATGTGCTTTCATCCCTAACCCTAACCCTAACCCTTCCGAAAGTCGGAGAAGCTCAAGGATGGTACTGATCGATGCGCGTTACCCCATTTAGTGGGGGTAGAGCCTACTTGCAAGGCTCTCCGACATTCACAAAAAAAGTTATTCAAGAATATCTCCTCAGATTTGGGGGAATTTCGTCGGTCGACCTCTTCCAAAGGTCGTACAAGCTCGGGGATGGTACCAATCGATCCGCAGGACCCAAATTAGTCCAGATGCAACCACTTTCCAAGTCTCTCCGACCTTCACAAAAAAAGTTATTCAAGAATATCTCTTTCTCCTATGTGCTTTCATCCCTAACCCTAACCCTAACCCTTCCGAAAGTCGGAGAAGCTCAAAGATGGTACCGATCGATGCGCGCTACCCCATTTAGTGGGGGTAGAGCCTACTTGCAAGTCTCTCCGACCTTCACAAAAAAAGTTATTCAAGAATATCTCTTTCTCCTATGTGCTTTCATCCCTAACCCTAACCCTAACCCTTCCGAAAGTCGGAGAAGCTCAAGGATGGTACTGATCGATGCGCGTTACCCCATTTAGTGGGGGTAGAGCCTACTTGCAAGTCTCTCCGACATTCACAAAAAAAGTTATTCAAGAATATCTCCTCAGATTTGGGGGAATTTCGTCGGTCGACCTCTTCCAAAGGTCGTACAAGCTCGGGGATGGTACCAATCGATCCGCAGGACCCAAATTAGTCCAGATGCAACCACTTTCCAAGTCTCTCCGACCTTCACAAAAAAAGTTATTCAAGAATATCTCTTTCTCCTATGTGCTTTCATCCCTAACCCTAACCCTAACCCTTCCGAAAGTCGGAGAAGCTCAAAGATGGTACCGATCGATGCGCGCTACCCCATTTAGTGGGGGTAGAGCCTACTTGCAAGTCTCTCCGACCTTCACAAAAAAAGTTATTCAAGAATATCTCTTTCTCCTATGTGCTTTCATCCCTAACCCTAACCCTAACCCTTCCGAAAGTCGGAGAAGCTCAAGGATGGTACCGATCGATGCGCGCTACCCCATTTAGTGGGGGTAGAGCCTACTTGCAAGTCTCTCCGACCTTCACAAAAAAAGTTATTCAAGAATATCTCTTTCTCCTATGTGCTTTCATCCCTAACCCTAACCCTAACCCTTCCGAAAGTCGGAGAAGCTCAAGGATGGTACCGATCGATGCGCGCTACCCCATTTAGTGGGGGTAGAGCCTACTTGCAAGTCTCTCCGACCTTCACAAAAAAAGTTATTCAAGAATATCTCCTCAGATTTGGGGGAATTTCGTCGGTGGACCTCTTCCGAAGGTCGTACAAGCTCGGGGATGGTACCAATCGATCTGCAGGACCCAAATTAGTCCAGATGCAACCACTTTCCAAGTCTCTCCGACCTTCACAAAAAAAGTTATTCAAGAATATCTCTTTCTCCTATGTGCTTTCATCCCTAACCCTAACCCTTCCGAAAGTCGGAGAAGCTCAAGGATGGTACCGATCGATGCGCGCAACCCCATTTAGTGGGGGTAGAGCCTACTTGCAAGTCTCTCCGACCTTCACAAAAAAAGTTATTCAAGAATATCTCCTCAGATTTGGGGGAATTTCGTCGGTCGACCTCTTCCGAAGGTCGTACAAGCTCGGGGATGGTACCAATCGATCCGCAGGACCCAAATTAGTCCAGATGCAACCACTTTCCAAGTCTCTCCGACCTTCACAAAAAAAGTTATTCAAGAATATCTCTTTCTCCTATGTGCTTTCATCCCTAACCCTAACCCTAACCCTTCCGAAAGTCGGAGAAGCTCAAAGATGGTACCGATCGATGCGCGCTACCCCATTTAGTGGGGGTAGAGCCTACTTGCAAGTCTCTCCGACCTTCACAAAAAAAGTTATTCAAGAATATCTCTTTCTCCTATGTGCTTTCATCCCTAACCCTAACCCTAACCCTTCCGAAAGTCGGAGAAGCTCAAGGATAGTACCGATCGATGCGCGCAACCCCATTTAGTGGGGGTAGAGCCTACTTGCAAGTCTCTCCGACCTTCACAAAAAAAGTTATTCAAGAATATCTCTTTCTCCTATGTGCTTTCATCCCTAACCCTAACCCTAACCCTTCCGAAAGTCGGAGAAGCTCAAGGATGGTACCGATCGATGCGCGCTACCCCATTTAGTGGGGGTAGAGCCTACTTGCAAGTCTCTCCGACCTTCACAAAAAAAGTTATTCAAGAATATCTCTTTCTCCTATGTGCTTTCATCCCTAACCCTAACCCTTCCGAAAGTCGGAGAAGCTCAAGGATGGTACCGATCGATGCGCGCTACCCCATTTAGTGGGGGTAGAGCCTACTTGCAAGTCTCTCCGACCTTCACAAAAAAAGTTATTCAAGAATATCTCCTCAGATTTGGGGGAATTTCGTCGGTCGACCTCTTCCGAAGGTCGTACAAGCTCGGGGATGGTACCAATCGATCCGCAGGACCCAAATTAGTCCAGATGCAACCACTTTCCAAGTCTCTCCGACCTTCACAAAAAAAGTTATTCAAGAATATCTCTTTCTCCTATGTGCTTTCATCCCTAACCCTAACCCTAACCCTTCCGAAAGTCGGAGAAGCTCAAGGATGGTACCGATCGATGCGCGCTACCCCATTTAGTGGGGGTAGAGCCTACTTGCAAGTCTCTCCGACCTTCACAAAAAAAGTTATTCAAGAATATCTCTTTCTCCTATGTGCTTTCATCCCTAACCCTAACCCTTCCGAAAGTCGGAGAAGCTCAAGGATGGTACCGATCGATGCGCGCAACCCCATTTAGTGGGGGTAGAGCCTACTTGCAAGTCTCTCCGACCTTCACAAAAAAAGTTATTCAAGAATATCTCTTTCTCCTATGTGCTTTCATCCCTAACCCTAACCCTAACCCTTCCGAAAGTCGGAGAAGCTCAAGGATGGTACCGATCGATGCGCGTTACCCCATTTAGTGGGGGTAGAGCCTACTTGCAAGTCTCTCCGACCTTCACAAAAAAAGTTATTCAAGAATATCTCTTTCTCCTATGTGCTTTCATCCCTAACCCTAACCCTTCCGAAAGTCGGAGAAGCTCAAAGATGGTACCGATCGATGCGCGCTACCCCATTTAGTGGGGGTAGAGCCTACTTGCAAGTCTCTCCGACCTTCACAAAAAAAGTTATTCAAGAATATCTCTTTCTCCTATGTGCTTTCATCCCTAACCCTAACCCTAACCCTTCCGAAAGTCGGAGAAGCTCAAGGATGGTAACGATCGATGCGCGCTACCCCATTTAGTGGGGGTAGAGCCTACTTGCAAGTCTCTCCGACCTTCACAAAAAAAGTTATTCAAGAATATCTCTTTCTCCTATGTGCTTTCATCCCTAACCCTAACCCTAACCCTTCCGAAAGTCGGAGAAGCTCAAGGATGGTACCGATCGATGCGCGCTACCCCATTTAGTGGGGGTAGAGCCTACTTGCAAGTCTCTCCGACCTTCACAAAAAAAGTTATTCAAGAATATCTCCTCAGATTTGGGGGAATTTCGTCGGTCGACCTCTTCCGAAGGTCGTACAAGCTCGGGGATGGTACCAATCGATCCGCAGGACCCAAATTAGTTCAGATGCAACCACTTTCCAAGTCTCTCCGACCTTCACAAAAAAAGTTATTCAAGAATATCTCTTTCTCCTATGTGCTTTCATCCCTAACCCTAACCCTAACCCTTCCGAAAGTCGGAGAAGCTCAAGGATGGTACCGATCGATGCGCGCTACCCCATTTAGTGGGGGTAGAGCCTACTTGCAAGTCTCTCCGACCTTCACAAAAAACGTTATTCAAGAATATCTCTTTCTCCTATGTGCTTTCATCCCTAACCCTAACCCTAACCCTTCCGAAAGTCGGAGAAGCTCAAGGATGGTACCGATCGATGCGCGCTACCCCATTTAGTGGGGGTAGAGCCTACTTGCAAGTCTCTCCGACCTTCACAAAAAAAGTTATTCAAGAATATCTCCTCAGATTTGGGGGAATTTCGTCGGTCGACCTCTTCCGAAGGTCGTACAAGCTCGGGGATGGTACCAATCGATCCGCAGGACCCAAAATAGTCCAGATGCAACCACTTTCCAAGTCTCTCCGACCTTCACAAAAAAAGTTATTCAAGAATATCTCTTTCTCCTATGTGCTTTCATCCCTAACCCTAACCCTAACCCTTCCGAAAGTCGGAGAAGCTCAAGGATGGTACCGATCGATGCGCGCAACCCCATTTAGTGGGGGTAGAGCCTACTTGCAAGTCTCTCCGACCTTCACAAAAAAAGTTATTCAAGAATATCTCTTTCTCCTATGTGCTTTCATCCCTAACCCTAACCCTAACCCTTCCGAAAGTCGGAGAAGCTCAAGGATGGTACCGATCGATGCGCGTTACCCCATTTAGTGGGGGTAGAGCCTACTTGCAAGTCTCTCCGACCTTCACAAAAAAAGTTATTCAAGAATATCTCTTTCTCCTATGTGCTTTCATCCCTAACTCTAACCCTTCCGAAAGTCGGAGAAGCTCAAAGATGGTACCGATCGATGCGCGCTACCCCATTTAGTGGGGGTAGAGCCTACTTGCAAGTCTCTCCGACCTTCACAAAAAAAGTTATTCAAGAATATCTCTTTCTCCTATGTGCTTTCATCCCTAACCCTAACCCTAACCCTTCCGAAAGTCGGAGAAGCTCAAGGATGGTAACGATCGATGCGCGCTACCCCATTTAGTGGGGGTAGAGCCTACTTGCAAGTCTCTCCGACCTTCACAAAAAAAGTTATTCAAGAATATCTCTTTCTCCTATGTGCTTTCATCCCTAACCCTAACCCTAACCCTTCCGAAAGTCGGAGAAGCTCAAGGATGGTACCGATCGATGCGCGCTACCCCATTTAGTGGGGGTAGAGCCTACTTGCAAGTCTCTCCGACCTTCACAAAAAAAGTTATTCAAGAATATCTCCTCAGATTTGGGGGAATTTCGTCGGTCGACCTCTTCCGAAGGTCGTACAAGCTCGGGGATGGTACCAATCGATCCGCAGGACCCAAATTAGTCCAGATGCAACCACTTTCCAAGTCTCTCCGACCTTCACAAAAAAAGTTATTCAAGAATATCTCTTTCTCCTATGTGCTTTCATCCCTAACCCTAACCCTAACCCTTCCGAAAGTCGGAGAAGCTCAAGGATGGTACCGATCGATGCGCGCTACCCCATTTAGTGGGGGTAGAGCCTACTTGCAAGTCTCTCCGACCTTCACAAAAAACGTTATTCAAGAATATCTCTTTCTCCTATGTGCTTTCATCCCTAACCCTAACCCTAACCCTTCCGAAAGTCGGAGAAGCTCAAGGATGGTACCGATCGATGCGCGCTACCCCATTTAGTGGGGGTAGAGCCTACTTGCAAGTCTCTCCGACCTTCACAAAAAAAGTTATTCAAGAATATCTCCTCAGATTTGGGGGAATTTCGTCGGTCGACCTCTTCCGAAGGTCGTACAAGCTCGGGGATGGTACCAATCGATCCGCAGGACCCAAAATAGTCCAGATGCAACCACTTTCCAAGTCTCTCCGACCTTCACAAAAAAAGTTATTCAAGAATATCTCTTTCTCCTATGTGCTTTCATCCCTAACCCTAACCCTAACCCTTCCGAAAGTCGGAGAAGCTCAAGGATGGCACCGATCGATGCGCGCTACCCCATTTAGTGGGGGTAGAGCCTACTTGCAAGTCTCTCCGACCTTCACAAAAAAAGTTATTCAAGAATATCTCCTCAGATTTGGGGGAATTTCGTCGGTCGACCTCTTCCGAAGGTCGTACAAGCTCGGGGATGGTACCAATCGATCTGCAGGACCCAAATTAGTCCAGATGCAACCACTTTTCAAGTCTCTCCGACCTTCACAAAAAAAGTTATTCAAGAATATCTCTTTCTCCTATGTGCTTTCATCCCTAACCCTAACCCTAACCCTTCCGAAAGTCGGAAAAGCTCAAGGATGGTACCGATCGATGCGCGCTACCCCATTTAGTGGGGGTAGAGCCTACTTGCAAGTCTCTCCGACCTTCACAAAAAAAGTTATTCAAGAATATCTCTTTCTCCTATGTGCTTTCATCCCTAACCCTAACCCTAACCCTTCCGAAAGTCGGAGAAGCTCAAGGATGGTAACGATCGATGCGCGCTACCCCATTTAGTGGGGGTAGAGCCTACTTGCAAGTCTCTCCGACCTTCACAAAAAAAGTTATTCAAGAATATCTCTTTCTCCTATGTGCTTTCATCCCTAACCCTAACCCTAACCCTTCCGAAAGTCGGAGAAGCTCAAGGACGGTACCGATCGATGCGCGCTACCCCATTTAGTGGCGGTAGAGCCTACTTGCAAGTCTCTCCGACCTTCACAAAAAAAGTTATTCAAGAATATCTCCTCAGATTTGGGGGAATTTCGTCGGTCGACCTCTTCCGAAGGTCGTACAAGCTCGGGGATGGTACCAATCGATCCGCAGGACCCAAATTAGTCCAGATGCAACCACTTTCCAAGTCTCTCCGACCTTCACAAAAAAAGTTATTCAAGAATATCTCTTTCTCCTATGTGCTTTCATCCCTAACCCTAACCCTAACCCTTCCGAAAGTCGGAGAAGCTCAAGGATGGTACCGATCGATGCGCGCTACCCCATTTAGTGGGGGTAGAGCCTACTTGCAAGTCTCTCCGACCTTCACAAAAAACGTTATTCAAGAATATCTCTTTCTCCTATGTGCTTTCATCCCTAACCCTAACCCTAACCCTTCCGAAAGTCGGAGAAGCTCAAGGATGGTACCGATCGATGCGCGCTACCCCATTTAGTGGGGGTAGAGCCTACTTGCAAGTCTCTCCGACCTTCACAAAAAAAGTTATTCAAGAATATCTCCTCAGATTTGGGGGAATTTCGTCGGTCGACCTCTTCCGAAGGTCGTACAAGCTCGGGGATGGTACCAATCGATCCGCAGGACCCAAATTAGTCCAGATGCAACCACTTTCCAAGTCTCTCCGACCTTCACAAAAAAAGTTATTCAAGAATATCTCTTTCTCCTATGTGCTTTCATCCCTAACCCTAACCCTTCCGAAAGTCGGAGAAGCTCAAGGATGGTACCGATCGATGCGCGCTACCCCATTTAGTGGGGCTAGAGCCTACTTGCAAGTCTCTCCGACCTTCACAAAAAAAGTTATTCAAGAATATCTCTTTCTCCTATGTGCTTTCATCCCTAACCCTAACCCTAACCCTTCCGAAAGTCGGAGAAGCTCAAGGATGGTACCGATCGATGCGCGTTACCCCATTTAGTGGGGGTAGAGCCTACTTGCAAGTCTCTCCGACCTTCACAAAAAAAGTTATTCAAGAATATCTCTTTCTCCTATGTGCTTTCATCCCTAACCCTAACCCTAACCCTTCCGAAAGTCGGAGAAGCTCAAGGATGGTACCGATCGATGCGCGCAACCCCATTTAGTGGGGGTAGAGCCTACTTGCAAGTCTCTCCGACCTTCACAAAAAAAGTTATTCAAGAATATCTCCTCAGATTTGGGGGAATTTCGTCGGTCGACCTCTTCCGAAGGTCGTACAAGCTCGGGGATGGTACCAATCGATCCGCAGGACCCAAATTAGTCCAGATGCAACCACTTTCCAAGTCTCTCCGACCTTCACAAAAAAAGTTATTCAAGAATATCTCTTTCTCCTATGTGCTTTCATCCCTAACCCTAACCCTAACCCTTCCGAAAGTCGGAGAAGCTCAAGGATGGTACCGATCGATGCGCGCTACCCCATTTAGTGGGGGTAGAGCCTACTTGCAAGTCTCTCCGACCTTCACAAAAAACGTTATTCAAGAATATCTCTTTCTCCTATGTGCTTTCATCCCTAACCCTAACCCTAACCCTTCCGAAAGTCGGAGAAGCTCAAGGATGGTACCGATCGATGCGCGCTACCCCATTTAGTGGGGGTAGAGCCTACTTGCAAGTCTCTCCGACCTTCACAAAAAAAGTTATTCAAGAATATCTCCTCAGATTTGGGGGAATTTCGTCGGTCGACCTCTTCCGAAGGTCGTACAAGCTCGGGGATGGTACCAATCGATCCGCAGGACCCAAAATAGTCCAGATGCAACCACTTTCCAAGTCTCTCCGACCTTCACAAAAAAAGTTATTCAAGAATATCTCTTTCTCCTATGTGCTTTCATCCCTAACCCTAACCCTAACCCTTCCGAAAGTCGGAGAAGCTCAAGGATGGTACCGATCGATGCGCGCAACCCCATTTAGTGGGGGTAGAGCCTACTTGCAAGTCTCTCCGACCTTCACAAAAAAAGTTATTCAAGAATATCTCTTTCTCCTATGTGCTTTCATCCCTAACCCTAACCCTAACCCTTCCGAAAGTCGGAGAAGCTCAAGGATGGTACCGATCGATGCGCGCTACCCCATTTAGTGGGGGTAGAGCCTACTTGCAAGTCTCTCCGACCTTCACAAAAAAAGTTATTCAAGAATATCTCCTCAGATTTGGGGGAATTTCGTCGGTCGACCTCTTCCGAAGGTCGTACAAGCTCGGGGATGGTACCAATCGATCCGCAGGACCCAAAATAGTCCAGATGCAACCACTTTCCAAGTCTCTCCGACCTTCACAAAAAAAGTTATTCAAGAATATCTCTTTCTCCTATGTGCTTTCATCCCTAACCCTAACCCTAACCCTTCCGAAAGTCGGAGAAGCTCAAGGATGGTACCGATCGATGCGCGCAACCCCATTTAGTGGGGGTAGAGCCTACTTGCAAGTCTCTCCGACCTTCACAAAAAAAGTTATTCAAGAATATCTCTTTCTCCTATGTGCTTTCATCCCTAACCCTAACCCTAACCCTTCCGAAAGTCGGAGAAGCTCAAGGATGGTACCGATCGATGCGCGTTACCCCATTTAGTGGGGGTAGAGCCTACTTGCAAGTCTCTCCGACCTTCACAAAAAAAGTTATTCAAGAATATCTCTTTCTCCTATGTGCTTTCATCCCTAACCCTAACCCTAACCCTTCCGAAAGTCGGAGAAGCTCAAGGATGGTACCGATCGATGCGCGCTACCCCATTTAGTGGGGGTAGAGCCTACTTGCAAGTCTCTCCGACCTTCACAAAAAACGTTATTCAAGAATATCTCTTTCTCCTATGTGCTTTCATCCCTAACCCTAACCCTAACCCTTCCGAAAGTCGGAGAAGCTCAAGGATGGTACCGATCGATGCGCGCTACCCCATTTAGTGGGGGTAGAGCCTACTTGCAAGTCTCTCCGACCTTCACAAAAAAAGTTATTCAAGAATATCTCCTCAGATTTGGGGGAATTTCGTCGGTCGACCTCTTCCGAAGGTCGTACAAGCTCGGGGATGGTACCAATCGATCCGCAGGACCCAAAATAGTCCAGATGCAACCACTTTCCAAGTCTCTCCGACCTTCACAAAAAAAGTTATTCAAGAATATCTCTTTCTCCTATGTGCTTTCATCCCTAACCCTAACCCTAACCCTTCCGAAAGTCGGAGAAGCTCAAGGATGGTACCGATCGATGCGCGCAACCCCATTTAGTGGGGGTAGAGCCTACTTGCAAGTCTCTCCGACCTTCACAAAAAAAGTTATTCAAGAATATCTCTTTCTCCTATGTGCTTTCATCCCTAACCCTAACCCTAACCCTTCCGAAAGTCGGAGAAGCTCAAGGATGGTACCGATCGATGCGCGCTACCCCATTTAGTGGGGGTAGAGCCTACTTGCAAGTCTCTCCGACCTTCACAAAAAAAGTTATTCAAGAATATCTCCTCAGATTTGGGGGAATTTCGTCGGTCGACCTCTTCCGAAGGTCGTACAAGCTCGGGGATGGTACCAATCGATCCGCAGGACCCAAAATAGTCCAGATGCAACCACTTTCCAAGTCTCTCCGACCTTCACAAAAAAAGTTATTCAAGAATATCTCTTTCTCCTATGTGCTTTCATCCCTAACCCTAACCCTAACCCTTCCGAAAGTCGGAGAAGCTCAAGGATGGTACCGATCGATGCGCGCAACCCCATTTAGTGGGGGTAGAGCCTACTTGCAAGTCTCTCCGACCTTCACAAAAAAAGTTATTCAAGAATATCTCTTTCTCCTATGTGCTTTCATCCCTAACCCTAACCCTAACCCTTCCGAAAGTCGGAGAAGCTCAAGGATGGTACCGATCGATGCGCGTTACCCCATTTAGTGGGGGTAGAGCCTACTTGCAAGTCTCTCCGACCTTCACAAAAAAAGTTATTCAAGAATATCTCTTTCTCCTATGTGCTTTCATCCCTAACCCTAACCCTTCCGAAAGTCGGAGAAGCTCAAAGATGGTACCGATCGATGCGCGCTACCCCATTTAGTGGGGGTAGAGCCTACTTGCAAGTCTCTCCGACCTTCACAAAAAAAGTTATTCAAGAATATCTCTTTCTCCTATGTGCTTTCATCCCTAACCCTAACCCTAACCCTTCCGAAAGTCGGAGAAGCTCAAGGATGGTAACGATCGATGCGCGCTACCCCATTTAGTGGGGGTAGAGCCTACTTGCAAGTCTCTCCGACCTTCACAAAAAAAGTTATTCAAGAATATCTCTTTCTCCTATGTGCTTTCATCCCTAACCCTAACCCTAACCCTTCCGAAAGTCGGAGAAGCTCGAGGATGGTACCGATCGATGCGCGCTACCCCATTTAGTGGGGGTAGAGCCTACTTGCAAGTCTCTCCGACCTTCACAAAAAAAGTTATTCAAGAATATCTCCTCAGATTTGGGGGAATTTCGTCGGTCGACCTCTTCCGAAGGTCGTACAAGCTCGGGGATGGTACCAATCGATCCGCAGGACCCAAATTAGTCCAGATGCAACCACTTTCCAAGTCTCTCCGACCTTCACAAAAAAAGTTATTCAAGAATATCTCTTTCTCCTATGTGCTTTCATCCCTAACCCTAACCCTAACCCTTCCGAAAGTCGGAGAAGCTCAAGGATGGTACCGATCGATGCGCGCTACCCCATTTAGTGGGGGTAGAGCCTACTTGCAAGTCTCTCCGACCTTCACAAAAAACGTTATTCAAGAATATCTCTTTCTCCTATGTGCTTTCATCCCTAACCCTAACCCTAACCCTTCCGAAAGTCGGAGAAGCTCAAGGATGGTACCGATCGATGCGCGCTACCCCATTTAGTGGGGGTAGAGCCTACTTGCAAGTCTCTCCGACCTTCACAAAAAAAGTTATTCAAGAATATCTCCTCAGATTTGGGGGAATTTCGTCGGTCGACCTCTTCCGAAGGTCGTACAAGCTCGGGGATGGTACCAATCGATCCGCAGGACCCAAAATAGTCCAGATGCAACCACTTTCCAAGTCTCTCCGACCTTCACAAAAAAAGTTATTCAAGAATATCTCTTTCTCCTATGTGCTTTCATCCCTAACCCTAACCCTAACCCTTCCGAAAGTCGGAGAAGCTCAAGGATGGCACCGATCGATGCGCGCTACCCCATTTAGTGGGGGTAGAGCCTACTTGCAAGTCTCTCCGACCTTCACAAAAAAAGTTATTCAAGAATATCTCCTCAGATTTGGGGGAATTTCGTCGGTCGACCTCTTCCGAAGGTCGTACAAGCTCGGGGATGGTACCAATCGATCTGCAGGACCCAAATTAGTCCAGATGCAACCACTTTTCAAGTCTCTCCGACCTTCACAAAAAAAGTTATTCAAGAATATCTCTTTCTCCTATGTGCTTTCATCCCTAACCCTAACCCTAACCCTTCCGAAAGTCGGAAAAGCTCAAGGATGGTACCGATCGATGCGCGCTACCCCATTTAGTGGGGGTAGAGCCTACTTGCAAGTCTCTCCGACCTTCACAAAAAAAGTTATTCAAGAATATCTCTTTCTCCTATGTGCTTTCATCCCTAACCCTAACCCTAACCCTTCCGAAAGTCGGAGAAGCTCAAGGATGGTACCGATCGATGCGCGTTACCCCATTTAGTGGGGGTAGAGCCTACTTGCAAGTCTCTCCGACCTTCACAAAAAAAGTTATTCAAGAATATCTCTTTCTCCTATGTGCTTTCATCCCTAACCCTAACCCTAACCCTTCCGAAAGTCGGAGAAGCTCAAGGATGGTACCGATCGATGCGCGCTACCCCATTTAGTGGGGGTAGAGCCTACTTGCAAGTCTCTCCGACCTTCACAAAAAACGTTATTCAAGAATATCTCTTTCTCCTATGTGCTTTCATCCCTAACCCTAACCCTAACCCTTCCGAAAGTCGGAGAAGCTCAAGGATGGTACCGATCGATGCGCGCTACCCCATTTAGTGGGGGTAGAGCCTACTTGCAAGTCTCTCCGACCTTCACAAAAAAAGTTATTCAAGAATATCTCCTCAGATTTGGGGGAATTTCGTCGGTCGACCTCTTCCGAAGGTCGTACAAGCTCGGGGATGGTACCAATCGATCCGCAGGACCCAAAATAGTCCAGATGCAACCACTTTCCAAGTCTCTCCGACCTTCACAAAAAAAGTTATTCAAGAATATCTCTTTCTCCTATGTGCTTTCATCCCTAACCCTAACCCTAACCCTTCCGAAAGTCGGAGAAGCTCAAGGATGGTACCGATCGATGCGCGCAACCCCATTTAGTGGGGGTAGAGCCTACTTGCAAGTCTCTCCGACCTTCACAAAAAAAGTTATTCAAGAATATCTCTTTCTCCTATGTGCTTTCATCCCTAACCCTAACCCTAACCCTTCCGAAAGTCGGAGAAGCTCAAGGATGGTACCGATCGATGCGCGCTACCCCATTTAGTGGGGGTAGAGCCTACTTGCAAGTCTCTCCGACCTTCACAAAAAAAGTTATTCAAGAATATCTCCTCAGATTTGGGGGAATTTCGTCGGTCGACCTCTTCCGAAGGTCGTACAAGCTCGGGGATGGTACCAATCGATCCGCAGGACCCAAAATAGTCCAGATGCAACCACTTTCCAAGTCTCTCCGACCTTCACAAAAAAAGTTATTCAAGAATATCTCTTTCTCCTATGTGCTTTCATCCCTAACCCTAACCCTAACCCTTCCGAAAGTCGGAGAAGCTCAAGGATGGTACCGATCGATGCGCGCAACCCCATTTAGTGGGGGTAGAGCCTACTTGCAAGTCTCTCCGACCTTCACAAAAAAAGTTATTCAAGAATATCTCTTTCTCCTATGTGCTTTCATCCCTAACCCTAACCCTAACCCTTCCGAAAGTCGGAGAAGCTCAAGGATGGTACCGATCGATGCGCGTTACCCCATTTAGTGGGGGTAGAGCCTACTTGCAAGTCTCTCCGACCTTCACAAAAAAAGTTATTCAAGAATATCTCTTTCTCCTATGTGCTTTCATCCCTAACCCTAACCCTTCCGAAAGTCGGAGAAGCTCAAAGATGGTACCGATCGATGCGCGCTACCCCATTTAGTGGGGGTAGAGCCTACTTGCAAGTCTCTCCGACCTTCACAAAAAAAGTTATTCAAGAATATCTCTTTCTCCTATGTGCTTTCATCCCTAACCCTAACCCTAACCCTTCCGAAAGTCGGAGAAGCTCAAGGATGGTAACGATCGATGCGCGCTACCCCATTTAGTGGGGGTAGAGCCTACTTGCAAGTCTCTCCGACCTTCACAAAAAAAGTTATTCAAGAATATCTCTTTCTCCTATGTGCTTTCATCCCTAACCCTAACCCTAACCCTTCCGAAAGTCGGAGAAGCTCGAGGATGGTACCGATCGATGCGCGCTACCCCATTTAGTGGGGGTAGAGCCTACTTGCAAGTCTCTCCGACCTTCACAAAAAAAGTTATTCAAGAATATCTCCTCAGATTTGGGGGAATTTCGTCGGTCGACCTCTTCCGAAGGTCGTACAAGCTCGGGGATGGTACCAATCGATCCGCAGGACCCAAATTAGTCCAGATGCAACCACTTTCCAAGTCTCTCCGACCTTCACAAAAAAAGTTATTCAAGAATATCTCTTTCTCCTATGTGCTTTCATCCCTAACCCTAACCCTAACCCTTCCGAAAGTCGGAGAAGCTCAAGGATGGTACCGATCGATGCGCGCTACCCCATTTAGTGGGGGTAGAGCCTACTTGCAAGTCTCTCCGACCTTCACAAAAAACGTTATTCAAGAATATCTCTTTCTCCTATGTGCTTTCATCCCTAACCCTAACCCTAACCCTTCCGAAAGTCGGAGAAGCTCAAGGATGGTACCGATCGATGCGCGCTACCCCATTTAGTGGGGGTAGAGCCTACTTGCAAGTCTCTCCGACCTTCACAAAAAAAGTTATTCAAGAATATCTCCTCAGATTTGGGGGAATTTCGTCGGTCGACCTCTTCCGAAGGTCGTACAAGCTCGGGGATGGTACCAATCGATCCGCAGGACCCAAAATAGTCCAGATGCAACCACTTTCCAAGTCTCTCCGACCTTCACAAAAAAAGTTATTCAAGAATATCTCTTTCTCCTATGTGCTTTCATCCCTAACCCTAACCCTAACCCTTCCGAAAGTCGGAGAAGCTCAAGGATGGCACCGATCGATGCGCGCTACCCCATTTAGTGGGGGTAGAGCCTACTTGCAAGTCTCTCCGACCTTCACAAAAAAAGTTATTCAAGAATATCTCCTCAGATTTGGGGGAATTTCGTCGGTCGACCTCTTCCGAAGGTCGTACAAGCTCGGGGATGGTACCAATCGATCTGCAGGACCCAAATTAGTCCAGATGCAACCACTTTTCAAGTCTCTCCGACCTTCACAAAAAAAGTTATTCAAGAATATCTCTTTCTCCTATGTGCTTTCATCCCTAACCCTAACCCTAACCCTTCCGAAAGTCGGAAAAGCTCAAGGATGGTACCGATCGATGCGCGCTACCCCATTTAGTGGGGGTAGAGCCTACTTGCAAGTCTCTCCGACCTTCACAAAAAAAGTTATTCAAGAATATCTCTTTCTCCTATGTGCTTTCATCCCTAACCCTAACCCTAACCCTTCCGAAAGTCGGAGAAGCTCAAGGATGGTAACGATCGATGCGCGCTACCCCATTTAGTGGGGGTAGAGCCTACTTGCAAGTCTCTCCGACCTTCACAAAAAAAGTTATTCAAGAATATCTCTTTCTCCTATGTGCTTTCATCCCTAACCCTAACCCTAACCCTTCCGAAAGTCGGAGAAGCTCAAGGACGGTACCGATCGATGCGCGCTACCCCATTTAGTGGGGGTAGAGCCTACTTGCAAGTCTCTCCGACCTTCACAAAAAAAGTTATTCAAGAATATCTCCTCAGATTTGGGGGAATTTCGTCGGTCGACCTCTTCCGAAGGTCGTACAAGCTCGGGGATGGTACCAATCGATCCGCAGGACCCAAATTAGTCCAGATGCAACCACTTTCCAAGTCTCTCCGACCTTCACAAAAAAAGTTATTCAAGAATATCTCTTTCTCCTATGTGCTTTCATCCCTAACCCTAACCCTAACCCTTCCGAAAGTCGGAGAAGCTCAAGGATGGTACCGATCGATGCGCGCTACCCCATTTAGTGGGGGTAGAGCCTACTTGCAAGTCTCTCCGACCTTCACAAAAAACGTTATTCAAGAATATCTCTTTCTCCTATGTGCTTTCATCCCTAACCCTAACCCTAACCCTTCCGAAAGTCGGAGAAGCTCAAGGATGGTACCGATCGATGCGCGCTACCCCATTTAGTGGGGGTAGAGCCTACTTGCAAGTCTCTCCGACCTTCACAAAAAAAGTTATTCAAGAATATCTCCTCAGATTTGGGGGAATTTCGTCGGTCGACCTCTTTCGAAGGTCGTACAAGCTCGGGGATGGTACCAATCGATCCGCAGGACCCAAATTAGTCCAGATGCAACCACTTTCCAAGTCTCTCCGACCTTCACAAAAAAAGTTATTCAAGAATATCTCTTTCTCCTATGTGCTTTCATCCCTAACCCTAACCCTTCCGAAAGTCGGAGAAGCTCAAGGATGGCACCGATCGATGCGCGCTACCCCATTTAGTGGGGGTAGAGCCTACTTGCAAGTCTCTCCGACCTTCACAAAAAAAGTTATTCAAGAATATCTCCTCAGATTTGGGGGAATTTCGTCGGTCGACCTCTTCCGAAGGTCGTACAAGCTCGGGGATGGTACCAATCGATCTGCAGGACCCAAATTAGTCCAGATGCAACCACTTTTCAAGTCTCTCCGACCTTCACAAAAAAAGTTATTCAAGAATATCTCTTTCTCCTATGTGCTTTCATCCCTAACCCTAACCCTAACCCTTCCGAAAGTCGGAAAAGCTCAAGGATGGTACCGATCGATGCGCGCTACCCCATTTAGTGGGGGTAGAGCCTACTTGCAAGTCTCTCCGACCTTCACAAAAAAAGTTATTCAAGAATATCTCTTTCTCCTATGTGCTTTCATCCCTAACCCTAACCCTAACCCTTCCGAAAGTCGGAGAAGCTCAAGGATGGTAACGATCGATGCGCGCTACCCCATTTAGTGGGGGTAGAGCCTACTTGCAAGTCTCTCCGACCTTCACAAAAAAAGTTATTCAAGAATATCTCTTTCTCCTATGTGCTTTCATCCCTAACCCTAACCCTAACCCTTCCGAAAGTCGGAGAAGCTCAAGGACGGTACCGATCGATGCGCGCTACCCCATTTAGTGGGGGTAGAGCCTACTTGCAAGTCTCTCCGACCTTCACAAAAAAAGTTATTCAAGAATATCTCCTCAGATTTGGGGGAATTTCGTCGGTCGACCTCTTCCGAAGGTCGTACAAGCTCGGGGATGGTACCAATCGATCCGCAGGACCCAAATTAGTCCAGATGCAACCACTTTCCAAGTCTCTCCGACCTTCACAAAAAAAGTTATTCAAGAATATCTCTTTCTCCTATGTGCTTTCATCCCTAACCCTAACCCTAACCCTTCCGAAAGTCGGAGAAGCTCAAGGATGGTACCGATCGATGCGCGCTACCCCATTTAGTGGGGGTAGAGCCTACTTGCAAGTCTCTCCGACCTTCACAAAAAACGTTATTCAAGAATATCTCTTTCTCCTATGTGCTTTCATCCCTAACCCTAACCCTAACCCTTCCGAAAGTCGGAGAAGCTCAAGGATGGTACCGATCGATGCGCGCTACCCCATTTAGTGGGGGTAGAGCCTACTTGCAAGTCTCTCCGACCTTCACAAAAAAAGTTATTCAAGAATATCTCCTCAGATTTGGGGGAATTTCGTCGGTCGACCTCTTTCGAAGGTCGTACAAGCTCGGGGATGGTACCAATCGATCCGCAGGACCCAAATTAGTCCAGATGCAACCACTTTCCAAGTCTCTCCGACCTTCACAAAAAAAGTTATTCAAGAATATCTCTTTCTCCTATGTGCTTTCATCCCTAACCCTAACCCTTCCGAAAGTCGGAGAAGCTCAAGGATGGTACCGATCGATGCGCGCTACCCCATTTAGTGGGGCTAGAGCCTACTTGCAAGTCTCTCCGACCTTCACAAAAAAAGTTATTCAAGAATATCTCTTTCTCCTATGTGCTTTCATCCCTAACCCTAACCCTAACCCTTCCGAAAGTCGGAGAAGCTCAAGGATGGTACCGATCGATGCGCGCTACCCCATTTAGTGGGGGTAGAGCCTACTTGCAAGTCTCTCCGACCTTCACAAAAAAAGTTATTCAAGAATATCTCTTTCTCCTATGTGCTTTCATCCCTAACCCTAACCCTAACCCTTCCGAAAGTCGGAGAAGCTCAAGGATGGTACCGATCGATGCGCGCAACCCCATTTAGTGGGGGTAGAGCCTACTTGCAAGTCTCTCCGACCTTCACAAAAAAAGTTATTCAAGAATATCTCCTCAGATTTGGGGGAATTTCGTCGGTCGACCTCTTCCGAAGGTCGTACAAGCTCGGGGATGGTACCAATCGATCCGCAGGACCCAAATTAGTCCAGATGCAACGACTTTCCAAGTCTCTCCGACCTTCACAAAAAAAGTTATTCAAGAATATCTCTTTCTCCTATGTGCTTTCATCCCTAACCCTAACCCTAACCCTTCCGAAAGTCGGAGAAGCTCAAGGATGGTACCGATCGATGCGCGCAACCCCATTTAGTGGGGGTAGAGCCTACTTGCAAGTCTCTCCGACCTTCACAAAAAAAGTTATTCAAGAATATCTCTTTCTCCTATGTGCTTTCATCCCTAACCCTAACCCTAACCCTTCCGAAAGTCGGAGAAGCTCAAGGATGGTACCGATCGATGCGCGCTACCCCATTTAGTGGGGGTAGAGCCTACTTGCAAGTCTCTCCGACCTTCACAAAAAAAGTTATTCAAGAATATCTCCTCAGATTTGGGGGAATTTCGTCGGTCGACCTCTTCCGAAGGTCGTACAAGCTCGGGGATGGTACCAATCGATCCGCAGGACCCAAATTAGTCCAGATGCAACCACTTTCCAAGTCTCTCCGACCTTCACAAAAAAAGTTATTCAAGAATATCTCTTTCTCCTATGTGCTTTCATCCCTAACCCTAACCCTAACCCTTCCGAAAGTCGGAGAAGCTCAAGGATGGTACCGATCGATGCGCGCTACCCCATTTAGTGGGGTTAGAGCCTACTTGCAAGTCTCTCCGACCTTCACAAAAAACGTTATTCAAGAATATCTCTTTCTCCTATGTGCTTTCATCCCTAACCCTAACCCTTCCGAAAGTCGGAGAAGCTCAAGGATGGTACCGATCGATGCGCGCTACCCCATTTAGTGGGGGTAGAGCCTACTTGCAAGTCTCTCCGACCTTCACAAAAAAAGTTATTCAAGAATATCTCCTCAGATTTGGGGGAATTTCGTCGGTCAACCTCTTCCGAAGGTCGTACAAGCTCGGGGATGGTACCAATCGATCCGCAGGACCCAAATTAGTCCAGATGCAACCACTTTCCAAGTCTCTCCGACCTTCACAAAAAAAGTTATTCAAGAATATCTCTTTCTCCTATGTGCTTTCATCCCTAACCCTAACCCTAACCCTTCCGAAAGTCGGAGAAGCTCAAGGATGGTACCGATCGATGCGCGCTACCCCATTTAGTGGGGGTAGAGCCTACTTGCAAGTCTCTCCGACCTTCACAAAAAACGTTATTCAAGAATATCTCTTTCTCCTATGTGCTTTCATCCCTAACCCTAACCCTTCCGAAAGTCGGAGAAGCTCAAGGATGGTACCGATCGATGCGCGCTACCCCATTTAGTGGGGGTAGAGCCTACTTGCAAGTCTCTCCGACCTTCACAAAAAAAGTTATTCAAGAATATCTCCTCAGATTTGGGGGAATTTCGTCGGTCGACCTCTTCCGAAGGTCGTACAAGCTCGGGGATGGTACCAATCGATCCGCAGGACCCAAAATAGTCCAGATGCAACCACTTTCCAAGTCTCTCCGACCTTCACAAAAAAAGTTATTCAAGAATATCTCTTTCTCCTATGTGCTTTCATCCCTAACCCTAACCCTAACCCTTCCGAAAGTCGGAGAAGCTCAAGGATGGTACCGATCGATGCGCGCTACCCCATTTAGTGGGGGTAGAGCCTACTTGCAAGTCTCTCCGACCTTCACAAAAAAAGTTATTCAAGAATATCTCCTCAGATTTGGGGGAATTTCGTCGGTCGACCTCTTCCGAAGGTCGTACAAGCTCGGGGATGGTACCAATCGATCTGCAGGACCCAAATTAGTCCAGATGCAACCACTTTTCAAGTCTCTCCGACCTTCACAAAAAAAGTTATTCAAGAATATCTCTTTCTCCTATGTGCTTTCATCCCTAACCCTAACCCTAACCCTTCCGAAAGTCGGAGAAGCTCAAGGATGGTACCGATCGATGCGCGCTACCCCATTTAGTGGGGGTAGAGCCTACTTGCAAGTCTCTCCGACCTTCACAAAAAAAGTTATTCAAGAATATCTCTTTCTCCTATGTGCTTTCATCCCTAACCCTAACCCTAACCCTTCCGAAAGTCGGAGAAGCTCAAGGATGGTAACGATCGATGCGCGCTACCCCATTTAGTGGGGGTAGAGCCTACTTGCAAGTCTCTCCGACCTTCACAAAAAAAGTTATTCAAGAATATCTCTTTCTCCTATGTGCTTTCATCCCTAACCCTAACCCTAACCCTTCCGAAAGTCGGAGAAGCTCAAGGATGGTACCGATCGATGCGCGCTACCCCATTTAGTGGGGGTAGAGCCTACTTGCAAGTCTCTCCGACCTTCACAAAAAACGTTATTCAAGAATATCTCTTTCTCCTATGTGCTTTCATCCCTAACCCTAACCCTTCCGAAAGTCGGAGAAGCTCAAGGATGGTACCGATCGATGCGCGCAACCCCATTTAGTGGGGGTAGAGCCTACTTGCAAGTCTCTCCGACCTTCACAAAAAAAGTTATTCAAGAATATCTCCTCAGATTTGGGGGAATTTCGTCGGTCGACCTCTTCCGAAGGTCGTACAAGCTCGGGGATGGTACCAATCGATCCGCAGGACCCAAATTAGTCCAGATGCAACCACTTTCCAAGTCTCTCCGACCTTCACAAAAAAAGTTATTCAAGAATATCTCTTTCTCCTATGTGCTTTCATCCCTAACCCTAACCCTAACCCTTCCGAAAGTCGGAGAAGCTCAAGGATGGTACCGATCGATGCGCGCAACCCCATTTAGTGGGGGTAGAGCCTACTTGCAAGTCTCTCCGACCTTCACAAAAAAAGTTATTCAAGAATATCTCTTTCTCCTATGTGCTTTCATCCCTAACCCTAACCCTAACCCTTCCGAAAGTCGGAGAAGCTCAAGGATGGTACCGATCGATGCGCGCTACCCCATTTAGTGGGGGTAGAGCCTACTTGCAAGTCTCTCCGACCTTCACAAAAAAAGTTATTCAAGAATATCTCCTCAGATTTGGGGGAATTTCGTCGGTCGACCTCTTCCGAAGGTCGTACAAGCTCGGGGATGGTACCAATCGATCCGCAGGACCCAAATTAGTCCAGATGCAACCACTTTCCAAGTCTCTCCGACCTTCACAAAAAAAGTTATTCAAGAATATCTCTTTCTCCTATGTGCTTTCATCCCTAACCCTAACCCTAACCCTTCCGAAAGTCGGAGAAGCTCAAGGATGGTACCGATCGATGCGCGCTACCCCATTTAGTGGGGGTAGAGCCTACTTGCAAGTCTCTCCGACCTTCACAAAAAACGTTATTCAAGAATATCTCTTTCTCCTATGTGCTTTCATCCCTAACCCTAACCCTTCCGAAAGTCGGAGAAGCTCAAGGATGGTACCGATCGATGCGCGCTACCCCATTTAGTGGGGGTAGAGCCTACTTGCAAGTCTCTCCGACCTTCACAAAAAAAGTTATTCAAGAATATCTCCTCAGATTTGGGGGAATTTCGTCGGTCAACCTCTTCCGAAGGTCGTACAAGCTCGGGGATGGTACCAATCGATCCGCAGGACCCAAATTAGTCCAGATGCAACCACTTTCCAAGTCTCTCCGACCTTCACAAAAAAAGTTATTCAAGAATATCTCTTTCTCCTATGTGCTTTCATCCCTAACCCTAACCCTAACCCTTCCGAAAGTCGGAGAAGCTCAAGGATGGTACCGATCGATGCGCGCTACCCCATTTAGTGGGGGTAGAGCCTACTTGCAAGTCTCTCCGACCTTCACAAAAAACGTTATTCAAGAATATCTCTTTCTCCTATGTGCTTTCATCCCTAACCCTAACCCTTCCGAAAGTCGGAGAAGCTCAAGGATGGTACCGATCGATGCGCGCTACCCCATTTAGTGGGGGTAGAGCCTACTTGCAAGTCTCTCCGACCTTCACAAAAAAAGTTATTCAAGAATATCTCCTCAGATTTGGGGGAATTTCGTCGGTCGACCTCTTCCGAAGGTCGTACAAGCTCGGGGATGGTACCAATCGATCCGCAGGACCCAAAATAGTCCAGATGCAACCACTTTCCAAGTCTCTCCGACCTTCACAAAAAAAGTTATTCAAGAATATCTCTTTCTCCTATGTGCTTTCATCCCTAACCCTAACCCTAACCCTTCCGAAAGTCGGAGAAGCTCAAGGATGGTACCGATCGATGCGCGCTACCCCATTTAGTGGGGGTAGAGCCTACTTGCAAGTCTCTCCGACCTTCACAAAAAAAGTTATTCAAGAATATCTCCTCAGATTTGGGGGAATTTCGTCGGTCGACCTCTTCCGAAGGTCGTACAAGCTCGGGGATGGTACCAATCGATCTGCAGGACCCAAATTAGTCCAGATGCAACCACTTTTCAAGTCTCTCCGACCTTCACAAAAAAAGTTATTCAAGAATATCTCTTTCTCCTATGTGCTTTCATCCCTAACCCTAACCCTAACCCTTCCGAAAGTCGGAGAAGCTCAAGGATGGTACCGATCGATGCGCGCTACCCCATTTAGTGGGGGTAGAGCCTACTTGCAAGTCTCTCCGACCTTCACAAAAAAAGTTATTCAAGAATATCTCTTTCTCCTATGTGCTTTCATCCCTAACCCTAACCCTAACCCTTCCGAAAGTCGGAGAAGCTCAAGGATGGTAACGATCGATGCGCGCTACCCCATTTAGTGGGGGTAGAGCCTACTTGCAAGTCTCTCCGACCTTCACAAAAAAAGTTATTCAAGAATATCTCTTTCTCCTATGTGCTTTCATCCCTAACCCTAACCCTAACCCTTCCGAAAGTCGGAGAAGCTCAAGGATGGTACCGATCGATGCGCGCTACCCCATTTAGTGGGGGTAGAGCCTACTTGCAAGTCTCTCCGACCTTCACAAAAAACGTTATTCAAGAATATCTCTTTCTCCTATGTGCTTTCATCCCTAACCCTAACCCTTCCGAAAGTCGGAGAAGCTCAAGGATGGTACCGATCGATGCGCGCAACCCCATTTAGTGGGGGTAGAGCCTACTTGCAAGTCTCTCCGACCTTCACAAAAAAAGTTATTCAAGAATATCTCCTCAGATTTGGGGGAATTTCGTCGGTCGACCTCTTCCGAAGGTCGTACAAGCTCGGGGATGGTACCAATCGATCCGCAGGACCCAAATTAGTCCAGATGCAACCACTTTCCAAGTCTCTCCGACCTTCACAAAAAAAGTTATTCAAGAATATCTCTTTCTCCTATGTGCTTTCATCCCTAACCCTAACCCTAACCCTTCCGAAAGTCGGAGAAGCTCAAGGATGGTACCGATCGATGCGCGCAACCCCATTTAGTGGGGGTAGAGCCTACTTGCAAGTCTCTCCGACCTTCACAAAAAAAGTTATTCAAGAATATCTCTTTCTCCTATGTGCTTTCATCCCTAACCCTAACCCTAACCCTTCCGAAAGTCGGAGAAGCTCAAGGATGGTACCGATCGATGCGCGCTACCCCATTTAGTGGGGGTAGAGCCTACTTGCAAGTCTCTCCGACCTTCACAAAAAAAGTTATTCAAGAATATCTCCTCAGATTTGGGGGAATTTCGTCGGTCGACCTCTTCCGAAGGTCGTACAAGCTCGGGAATGGTACCAATCGATCCGCAGGACCCAAATTAGTCCAGATGCAACCACTTTCCAAGTCTCTCCGACCTTCACAAAAAAAGTTATTCAAGAATATCTCTTTCTCCTATGTGCTTTCATCCCTAACCCTAACCCTTCCGAAAGTCGGAGAAGCTCAAGGATGGTACCGATCGATGCGCGCTACCCCATTTAGTGGGGGTAGAGCCTACTTGCAAGTCTCTCCGACCTTCACAAAAAACGTTATTCAAGAATATCTCTTTCTCCTATGTGCTTTCATCCCTAACCCTAACCCTTCCGAAAGTCGGAGAAGCTCAAGGATGGTACCGATCGATGCGCGCTACCCCATTTAGTGGGGGTAGAGCCTACTTGCAAGTCTCTCCGACCTTCACAAAAAAAGTTATTCAAGAATATCTCCTCAGATTTGGGGGAATTTCGTCGGTCGACCTCTTCCGAAGGTCGTACAAGCTCGGGGATGGTACCAATCGATCCGCAGGACCCAAATTAGTCCAGATGCAACCACTTTCCAAGTCTCTCCGACCTTCACAAAAAAAGTTATTCAAGAATATCTCTTTCTCCTATGTGCTTTCATCCCTAACCCTAACCCTAACCCTTCCGAAAGTCGGAGAAGCTCAAGGATGGTACCGATCGATGCGCGCTACCCCATTTAGTGGGGGTAGAGCCTACTTGCAAGTCTCTCCGACCTTCACAAAAAAAGTTATTCAAGAATATCTCTTTCTCCTATGTGCTTTCATCCCTAACCCTAACCCTAACCCTTCCGAAAGTCGGAGAAGCTCAAGGATGGTACCGATCGATGCGCGCAACCCCATTTAGTGGGGGTAGAGCCTACTTGCAAGTCTCTCCGACCTTCACAAAAAAAGTTATTCAAGAATATCTCTTTCTCCTATGTGCTTTCATCCCTAACCCTAACCCTAACCCTTCCGAAAGTCGGAGAAGCTCAAGGATGGTACCGATCGATGCGCGCTACCCCATTTAGTGGGGGTAGAGCCTACTTGCAAGTCTCTCCGACCTTCACAAAAAAAGTTATTCAAGAATATCTCTTTCTCCTATGTGCTTTCATCCCTAACCCTAACCCTTCCGAAAGTCGGAGAAGCTCAAGGATGGTACCGATCGATGCGCGCTACCCCATTTAGTGGGGGTAGAGCCTACTTGCAAGTCTCTCCGACCTTCACAAAAAAAGTTATTCAAGAATATCTCCTCAGATTTGGGGGAATTTCGTCGGTCGACCTCTTCCGAAGGTCGTACAAGCTCGGGGATGGTACCAATCGATCCGCAGGACCCAAATTAGTCCAGATGCAACCACTTTCCAAGTCTCTCCGACCTTCACAAAAAAAGTTATTCAAGAATATCTCTTTCTCCTATGTGCTTTCATCCCTAACCCTAACCCTAACCCTTCCGAAAGTCGGAGAAGCTCAAGGATGGTACCGATCGATGCGCGCAACCCCATTTAGTGGGGGTAGAGCCTACTTGCAAGTCTCTCCGACCTTCACAAAAAAAGTTATTCAAGAATATCTCTTTCTCCTATGTGCTTTCATCCCTAACCCTAACCCTAACCCTTCCGAAAGTCGGAGAAGCTCAAGGATGGTACCGATCGATGTGCGCAACCCCATTTAGTGGGGGTAGAGCCTACTTGCAAGTCTCTCCGACCTTCACAAAAAAAGTTATTCAAGAATATCTCCTCAGATTTGGGGGAATTTCGTCGGTCAACCTCTTCCGAAGGTCGTACAAGCTCGGGGATGGTACCAATCGATCCGCAGGACCCAAATTAGTCCAGATGCAACCACTTTCCAAGTCTCTCCGACCTTCACAAAAAAAGTTATTCAAGAATATCTCTTTCTCCTATGTGCTTTCATCCCTAACCCTAACCCTAACCCTTCCGAAAGTCGGAGAAGCTCAAGGATGGTACCGATCGATGCGCGCTACCCCATTTAGTGGGGGTAGAGCCTACTTGCAAGTCTCTCCGACCTTCACAAAAAACGTTATTCAAGAATATCTCTTTCTCCTATGTGCTTTCATCCCTAACCCTAACCCTTCCGAAAGTCGGAGAAGCTCAAGGATGGTACCGATCGATGCGCGCTACCCCATTTAGTGGGGGTAGAGCCTACTTGCAAGTCTCTCCGACCTTCACAAAAAAAGTTATTCAAGAATATCTCCTCAGATTTGGGGGAATTTCGTCGGTCGACCTCTTCCGAAGGTCGTACAAGCTCGGGGATGGTACCAATCGATCCGCAGGACCCAAAATAGTCCAGATGCAACCACTTTCCAAGTCTCTCCGACCTTCACAAAAAAAGTTATTCAAGAATATCTCTTTCTCCTATGTGCTTTCATCCCTAACCCTAACCCTAACCCTTCCGAAAGTCGGAGAAGCTCAAGGATGGTACCGATCGATGCGCGCTACCCCATTTAGTGGGGGTAGAGCCTACTTGCAAGTCTCTCCGACCTTCACAAAAAAAGTTATTCAAGAATATCTCCTCAGATTTGGGGGAATTTCGTCGGTCGACCTCTTCCGAAGGTCGTACAAGCTCGGGGATGGTACCAATCGATCTGCAGGACCCAAATTAGTCCAGATGCAACCACTTTTCAAGTCTCTCCGACCTTCACAAAAAAAGTTATTCAAGAATATCTCTTTCTCCTATGTGCTTTCATCCCTAACCCTAACCCTAACCCTTCCGAAAGTCGGAGAAGCTCAAGGATGGTACCGATCGATGCGCGCTACCCCATTTAGTGGGGGTAGAGCCTACTTGCAAGTCTCTCCGACCTTCACAAAAAAAGTTATTCAAGAATATCTCTTTCTCCTATGTGCTTTCATCCCTAACCCTAACCCTAACCCTTCCGAAAGTCGGAGAAGCTCAAGGATGGTAACGATCGATGCGCGCTACCCCATTTAGTGGGGGTAGAGCCTACTTGCAAGTCTCTCCGACCTTCACAAAAAAAGTTATTCAAGAATATCTCTTTCTCCTATGTGCTTTCATCCCTAACCCTAACCCTAACCCTTCCGAAAGTCGGAGAAGCTCAAGGATGGTACCGATCGATGCGCGCTACCCCATTTAGTGGGGGTAGAGCCTACTTGCAAGTCTCTCCGACCTTCACAAAAAACGTTATTCAAGAATATCTCTTTCTCCTATGTGCTTTCATCCCTAACCCTAACCCTTCCGAAAGTCGGAGAAGCTCAAGGATGGTACCGATCGATGCGCGCAACCCCATTTAGTGGGGGTAGAGCCTACTTGCAAGTCTCTCCGACCTTCACAAAAAAAGTTATTCAAGAATATCTCCTCAGATTTGGGGGAATTTCGTCGGTCGACCTCTTCCGAAGGTCGTACAAGCTCGGGGATGGTACCAATCGATCCGCAGGACCCAAATTAGTCCAGATGCAACCACTTTCCAAGTCTCTCCGACCTTCACAAAAAAAGTTATTCAAGAATATCTCTTTCTCCTATGTGCTTTCATCCCTAACCCTAACCCTAACCCTTCCGAAAGTCGGAGAAGCTCAAGGATGGTACCGATCGATGCGCGCAACCCCATTTAGTGGGGGTAGAGCCTACTTGCAAGTCTCTCCGACCTTCACAAAAAAAGTTATTCAAGAATATCTCTTTCTCCTATGTGCTTTCATCCCTAACCCTAACCCTAACCCTTCCGAAAGTCGGAGAAGCTCAAGGATGGTACCGATCGATGCGCGCTACCCCATTTAGTGGGGGTAGAGCCTACTTGCAAGTCTCTCCGACCTTCACAAAAAAAGTTATTCAAGAATATCTCCTCAGATTTGGGGGAATTTCGTCGGTCGACCTCTTCCGAAGGTCGTACAAGCTCGGGGATGGTACCAATCGATCCGCAGGACCCAAATTAGTCCAGATGCAACCACTTTCCAAGTCTCTCCGACCTTCACAAAAAAAGTTATTCAAGAATATCTCTTTCTCCTATGTGCTTTCATCCCTAACCCTAACCCTAACCCTTCCGAAAGTCGGAGAAGCTCAAGGATGGTACCGATCGATGCGCGCTACCCCATTTAGTGGGGGTAGAGCCTACTTGCAAGTCTCTCCGACCTTCACAAAAAACGTTATTCAAGAATATCTCTTTCTCCTATGTGCTTTCATCCCTAACCCTAACCCTTCCGAAAGTCGGAGAAGCTCAAGGATGGTACCGATCGATGCGCGCTACCCCATTTAGTGGGGGTAGAGCCTACTTGCAAGTCTCTCCGACCTTCACAAAAAAAGTTATTCAAGAATATCTCCTCAGATTTGGGGGAATTTCGTCGGTCAACCTCTTCCGAAGGTCGTACAAGCTCGGGGATGGTACCAATCGATCCGCAGGACCCAAATTAGTCCAGATGCAACCACTTTCCAAGTCTCTCCGACCTTCACAAAAAAAGTTATTCAAGAATATCTCTTTCTCCTATGTGCTTTCATCCCTAACCCTAACCCTAACCCTTCCGAAAGTCGGAGAAGCTCAAGGATGGTACCGATCGATGCGCGCTACCCCATTTAGTGGGGGTAGAGCCTACTTGCAAGTCTCTCCGACCTTCACAAAAAACGTTATTCAAGAATATCTCTTTCTCCTATGTGCTTTCATCCCTAACCCTAACCCTTCCGAAAGTCGGAGAAGCTCAAGGATGGTACCGATCGATGCGCGCTACCCCATTTAGTGGGGGTAGAGCCTACTTGCAAGTCTCTCCGACCTTCACAAAAAAAGTTATTCAAGAATATCTCCTCAGATTTGGGGGAATTTCGTCGGTCGACCTCTTCCGAAGGTCGTACAAGCTCGGGGATGGTACCAATCGATCCGCAGGACCCAAAATAGTCCAGATGCAACCACTTTCCAAGTCTCTCCGACCTTCACAAAAAAAGTTATTCAAGAATATCTCTTTCTCCTATGTGCTTTCATCCCTAACCCTAACCCTAACCCTTCCGAAAGTCGGAGAAGCTCAAGGATGGTACCGATCGATGCGCGCTACCCCATTTAGTGGGGGTAGAGCCTACTTGCAAGTCTCTCCGACCTTCACAAAAAAAGTTATTCAAGAATATCTCCTCAGATTTGGGGGAATTTCGTCGGTCGACCTCTTCCGAAGGTCGTACAAGCTCGGGGATGGTACCAATCGATCTGCAGGACCCAAATTAGTCCAGATGCAACCACTTTTCAAGTCTCTCCGACCTTCACAAAAAAAGTTATTCAAGAATATCTCTTTCTCCTATGTGCTTTCATCCCTAACCCTAACCCTAACCCTTCCGAAAGTCGGAGAAGCTCAAGGATGGTACCGATCGATGCGCGCTACCCCATTTAGTGGGGGTAGAGCCTACTTGCAAGTCTCTCCGACCTTCACAAAAAAAGTTATTCAAGAATATCTCTTTCTCCTATGTGCTTTCATCCCTAACCCTAACCCTAACCCTTCCGAAAGTCGGAGAAGCTCAAGGATGGTAACGATCGATGCGCGCTACCCCATTTAGTGGGGGTAGAGCCTACTTGCAAGTCTCTCCGACCTTCACAAAAAAAGTTATTCAAGAATATCTCTTTCTCCTATGTGCTTTCATCCCTAACCCTAACCCTAACCCTTCCGAAAGTCGGAGAAGCTCAAGGATGGTACCGATCGATGCGCGCTACCCCATTTAGTGGGGGTAGAGCCTACTTGCAAGTCTCTCCGACCTTCACAAAAAACGTTATTCAAGAATATCTCTTTCTCCTATGTGCTTTCATCCCTAACCCTAACCCTTCCGAAAGTCGGAGAAGCTCAAGGATGGTACCGATCGATGCGCGCAACCCCATTTAGTGGGGGTAGAGCCTACTTGCAAGTCTCTCCGACCTTCACAAAAAAAGTTATTCAAGAATATCTCCTCAGATTTGGGGGAATTTCGTCGGTCGACCTCTTCCGAAGGTCGTACAAGCTCGGGGATGGTACCAATCGATCCGCAGGACCCAAATTAGTCCAGATGCAACCACTTTCCAAGTCTCTCCGACCTTCACAAAAAAAGTTATTCAAGAATATCTCTTTCTCCTATGTGCTTTCATCCCTAACCCTAACCCTAACCCTTCCGAAAGTCGGAGAAGCTCAAGGATGGTACCGATCGATGCGCGCAACCCCATTTAGTGGGGGTAGAGCCTACTTGCAAGTCTCTCCGACCTTCACAAAAAAAGTTATTCAAGAATATCTCTTTCTCCTATGTGCTTTCATCCCTAACCCTAACCCTAACCCTTCCGAAAGTCGGAGAAGCTCAAGGATGGTACCGATCGATGCGCGCTACCCCATTTAGTGGGGGTAGAGCCTACTTGCAAGTCTCTCCGACCTTCACAAAAAAAGTTATTCAAGAATATCTCCTCAGATTTGGGGGAATTTCGTCGGTCGACCTCTTCCGAAGGTCGTACAAGCTCGGGAATGGTACCAATCGATCCGCAGGACCCAAATTAGTCCAGATGCAACCACTTTCCAAGTCTCTCCGACCTTCACAAAAAAAGTTATTCAAGAATATCTCTTTCTCCTATGTGCTTTCATCCCTAACCCTAACCCTTCCGAAAGTCGGAGAAGCTCAAGGATGGTACCGATCGATGCGCGCTACCCCATTTAGTGGGGGTAGAGCCTACTTGCAAGTCTCTCCGACCTTCACAAAAAACGTTATTCAAGAATATCTCTTTCTCCTATGTGCTTTCATCCCTAACCCTAACCCTTCCGAAAGTCGGAGAAGCTCAAGGATGGTACCGATCGATGCGCGCTACCCCATTTAGTGGGGGTAGAGCCTACTTGCAAGTCTCTCCGACCTTCACAAAAAAAGTTATTCAAGAATATCTCCTCAGATTTGGGGGAATTTCGTCGGTCGACCTCTTCCGAAGGTCGTACAAGCTCGGGGATGGTACCAATCGATCCGCAGGACCCAAATTAGTCCAGATGCAACCACTTTCCAAGTCTCTCCGACCTTCACAAAAAAAGTTATTCAAGAATATCTCTTTCTCCTATGTGCTTTCATCCCTAACCCTAACCCTAACCCTTCCGAAAGTCGGAGAAGCTCAAGGATGGTACCGATCGATGCGCGCTACCCCATTTAGTGGGGGTAGAGCCTACTTGCAAGTCTCTCCGACCTTCACAAAAAAAGTTATTCAAGAATATCTCTTTCTCCTATGTGCTTTCATCCCTAACCCTAACCCTAACCCTTCCGAAAGTCGGAGAAGCTCAAGGATGGTACCGATCGATGCGCGCAACCCCATTTAGTGGGGGTAGAGCCTACTTGCAAGTCTCTCCGACCTTCACAAAAAAAGTTATTCAAGAATATCTCTTTCTCCTATGTGCTTTCATCCCTAACCCTAACCCTAACCCTTCCGAAAGTCGGAGAAGCTCAAGGATGGTACCGATCGATGCGCGCTACCCCATTTAGTGGGGGTAGAGCCTACTTGCAAGTCTCTCCGACCTTCACAAAAAAAGTTATTCAAGAATATCTCTTTCTCCTATGTGCTTTCATCCCTAACCCTAACCCTTCCGAAAGTCGGAGAAGCTCAAGGATGGTACCGATCGATGCGCGCTACCCCATTTAGTGGGGGTAGAGCCTACTTGCAAGTCTCTCCGACCTTCACAAAAAAAGTTATTCAAGAATATCTCCTCAGATTTGGGGGAATTTCGTCGGTCGACCTCTTCCGAAGGTCGTACAAGCTCGGGGATGGTACCAATCGATCCGCAGGACCCAAATTAGTCCAGATGCAACCACTTTCCAAGTCTCTCCGACCTTCACAAAAAAAGTTATTCAAGAATATCTCTTTCTCCTATGTGCTTTCATCCCTAACCCTAACCCTAACCCTTCCGAAAGTCGGAGAAGCTCAAGGATGGTACCGATCGATGCGCGCAACCCCATTTAGTGGGGGTAGAGCCTACTTGCAAGTCTCTCCGACCTTCACAAAAAAAGTTATTCAAGAATATCTCTTTCTCCTATGTGCTTTCATCCCTAACCCTAACCCTAACCCTTCCGAAAGTCGGAGAAGCTCAAGGATGGTACCGATCGATGTGCGCAACCCCATTTAGTGGGGGTAGAGCCTACTTGCAAGTCTCTCCGACCTTCACAAAAAAAGTTATTCAAGAATATCTCCTCAGATTTGGGGGAATTTCGTCGGTCGACCTCTTCCGAAGGTCGTACAAGCTCGGGGATGGTACCAATCGATCTGCAGGACCCAAATTAGTCCAGATGCAACCACTTTCCAAGTCTCTCCGACCTTCACAAAAAACGTTATTCAAGAATATCTCTTTCTCCTATGTGCTTTCATCCCTAACCCTAACCCTAACCCTTCCGAAAGTCGGAGAAGCTCAAGGATGGTACCGATCGATGCGCGCAACCCCATTTAGTGGGGGTAGAGCCTACTTGCAAGTCTCTCCGACCTTCACAAAAAAAGTTATTCAAGAATATCTCCTCAGATTTGGGGGAATTTCGTCGGTCGACCTCTTCCGAAGGTCGTACAAGCTCGGGGATGGTACCAATCGATCCGCAGGACCCAAATTAGTCCAGATGCAACCACTTTCCAAGTCTCTCCGACCTTCACAAAAAAAGTTATTCAAGAATATCTCTTTCTCCTATGTGCTTTCATCCCTAACCCTAACCCTAACCCTTCCGAAAGTCGGAGAAGCTCAAGGATGGTACCGATCGATGCGCGCTACCCCATTTAGTGGGGGTAGAGCCTACTTGCAAGTCTCTCCGACCTTCACAAAAAAAGTTATTCAAGAATATCTCTTTCTCCTATGTGCTTTCATCCCTAACCCTAACCCTTACGAAAGTCGGAGAAGCTCAAGGATGGTACCGATCGATGCGCGCAACCCCATTTAGTGGGGGTAGAGCCTACTTGCAAGTCTCTCCGACCTTCACAAAAAAAGTTATTCAAGAATATCTCCTCAGATTTGGGGGAATTTCGTCGGTCGACCTCTTCCGAAGGTCGTACAAGCTCGGAGATGGTACCAATCGATCCGCAGGACCCAAATTAGTCCAGATGCAACCACTTTCCAAGTCTCTCCGACCTTCACAAAAAACGTTATTCAAGAATATCTCTTTCTCCTATGTGCTTTCATCCCTAACCCTAACCCTTCCGAAAGTCGGAGAAGCTCAAGGATGGTACCGATCGATGCGCGCTACCCTATTTAGTGGGGGTAGAGCCTACTTGCAAGTCTCTCCGACCTTTACAAAAAAAGTTATTCAAGAATATCTCTTTCTCCTATGTGCTTTCATCCCTAACCCTAACCCTTACCCTTCCGAAAGTCGGAGAAGCTCAAGGATGGTACCGATCGATGCGCGCTACCCCATTTAGTGGGGGTAGAGCCTACTTGCAAGTCTCTCCGACCTTCACAAAAAAAGTTATTCAAGAATATCTCTTTCTCCTATGTGCTTTCATCCCTAACCCTAACCCTAACCCTTCCGAAAGTCGGAGAAGCTCAAGGATGGTACCGATCGATGCGCGCTACCCCATTTAGTGGGGGTAGAGCCTACTTGCAAGTCTCTCCGACCTTCACAAAAAAAGTTATTCAAGAATATCTCTTTCTCCTATGTGCTTTCATCCCTAACCCTAACCCTAACCCTTCCAAAAGTCGGAGAAGCTCAAGGATGGTACCGATCGATGCGCGCTACCCCATTTAGTGGGGGTAGAGCCTACTTGCAAGTCTCTCCGACCTTCACAAAAAAAGTTATTCAAGAATATCTCTTTCTCCTATGTGCTTTCATCCCTAACCCTAACCCTAACCCTAACCCTTCCGAAAGTCGGAGAAGCTCAAGGATGGTACCGATCGATGCGCGCTACCCCATTTAGTGGGGGTAGAGCCTACTTGCAAGTCTCTCCGACCTTCACAAAAAAAGTTATTCAAGAATATCTCTTTCTCCTATGTGCTTTCATCCCTAACCCTAACCCTAACCCTTCCGAAAGTCGGAGAAGCTCAAGGATGGTACCGATCGATGCGCGCTACCCCATTTAGTGGGGGTAGAGCCTACTTGCAAGTCTCTCCGACCTTCACAAAAAAAGTTATTCAAGAATATCTCTTTCTCCTATGTGCTTTCATCCCTAACCCTAACCCTAACCCTTCCAAAAGTCGGAGAAGCTCAAGGATGGTACTGATCGATGCGCGCTACCCCATTTAGTGGGGGTAGAGCCTACTTGCAAGTCTCTCCGACCTTCACAAAAAAAGTTATTCAAGAATATCTCTTTCTCCTATGTGCTTTCATCCCTAACCCTAACCCTAACCCTTCCGAAAGTCGGAGAAGCTCAAGGATGGTACCGATCGATGCGCGCTACCCCATTTAGTGGGGGTAGAGCCTACTTGCAAGTCTCTCCGACCTTCACAAAAAAAGTTATTCAAGAATATCTCTTTCTCCTATGTGCTTTCATCCCTAACCCTAACCCTTCCGAAAGTCGGAGAAGCTCAAGGATGGTACCGATCGATGCGCGCTACCCCATTTAGTGGGGGTAGAGCCTACTTGCAAGTCTCTCCGACCTTCACAAAAAAAGTTATTCAAGAATATCTCTTTCTCCTATGTGCTTTCATCCCTAACCCTAACCCTAACCCTTCCAAAAGTCGGAGAAGCTCAAGGATGGTACCGATCGATGCGCGCTACCCCATTTAGTGGGGGTAGAGCCTACTTGCAAGTCTCTCCGACCTTCACAAAAAAAGTTATTCAAGAATATCTCCTCAGATTTGGGGGAATTTCGTCGGTCGACCTCTTCCGAAGGTCGTACAAGCTCGGGGATGGTACCAATCGATCCGCAGGACCCAAATTAGTCCAGATGCAACCACTTTCCAAGTCTCTCCGACCTTCACAAAAAAAGTTATTCAAGAATATCTCTTTCTCCTATGTGCTTTCATCCCTAACCCTAACCCTAACCCTTCCGAAAGTCGGAGAAGCTCAAGGATGGTACCGATCGATGCGCGCTACCCCATTTAGTGGGGGTAGAGCCTACTTGCAAGTCTCTCCAACCTTCACAAAAAAAGTTATTCAAGAATATCTCTTTCTCCTATGTGCTTTCATCCCTAACCCTAACCCTAACCCTTCCGAAAGTCGGAGAAGCTCAAGGATGGTACCGATCGATGCGCGCTACCCCATTTAGTGGGGGTAGAGCCTACTTGCAAGTCTCTCCGACCTTCACAAAAAAAGTTATTAAAGAATATCTCCTCAGATTTGGGGGAATTTCGTCGGTCGACCTCTTCCGAAGGTCGTACAAGCTCGGGGATGGTACCAATCGATCCGCAGGACCCAAATTAGTCCAGATGCAACCACTTTCCAAGTCTCTCCGACCTTCACAAAAAAAGTTATTCAAGAATATCTCTTTCTCCTATGTGCTTTCATCCCTAACCCTAACCCTAACCCTTCCGAAAGTCGGAGAAGCTCAAGGATGGTACCGATCGATGCGCGCTACCCCATTTAGTGGGGGTAGAGCCTACTTGCAAGTCTCTCCGACCTTCACAAAAAACGTTATTCAAGAATATCTCTTTCTCCTATGTGCTTTCATCCCTAACCCTAACCCTAACCCTTCCGAAAGTCGGAGAAGCTCAAGGATGGTACTGATCGATGCGCGTTACCCCATTTAGTGGGGGTAGAGCCTACTTGCAAGTCTCTCCGACCTTCACAAAAAAAGTTATTCAAGAATATCTCCTCAGATTTGGGGGAATTTCGTCGGTCGACCTCTTCCGAAGGTCGTACAAGCTCGGGGATGGTACCAATCGATCCGCAGGACCCAAATTAGTCCAGATGCAACCACTTTCCAAGTCTCTCCGACCTTCACAAAAAAAGTTATTCAAGAATATCTCTTTCTCCTATGTGCTTTCATCCCTAACCCTAACCCTAACCCTTCCGAAAGTCGGAGAAGCTCAAGGATGGTACCGATCGATGCGCGCTACCCCATTTAGTGGGGGTAGAGCCTACTTGCAAGTCTCTCCAACCTTCACAAAAAAAGTTATTCAAGAATATCTCTTTCTCCTATGTGCTTTCATCCCTAACCCTAACCCTAACCCTTCCGAAAGTCGGAGAAGCTCAAGGATGGTACCGATCGATGCGCGCTACCCCATTTAGTGGGGGTAGAGCCTACTTGCAAGTCTCTCCGACCTTCACAAAAAAAGTTATTAAAGAATATCTCCTCAGATTTGGGGGAATTTCGTCGGTCGACCTCTTCCGAAGGTCGTACAAGCTCGGGGATGGTACCAATCGATCCGCAGGACCCAAATTAGTCCAGATGCAACCACTTTCCAAGTCTCTCCGACCTTCACAAAAAAAGTTATTCAAGAATATCTCTTTCTCCTATGTGCTTTCATCCCTAACCCTAACCCTAACCCTTCCGAAAGTCGGAGAAGCTCAAGGATGGTACCGATCGATGCGCGCTACCCCATTTAGTGGGGGTAGAGCCTACTTGCAAGTCTCTCCAACCTTCACAAAAAAAGTTATTCAAGAATATCTCTTTCTCCTATGTGCTTTCATCCCTAACCCTAACCCTAACCCTTCCGAAAGTCGGAGAAGCTCAAGGATGGTACCGATCGATGCGCGCTACCCCATTTAGTGGGGGTAGAGCCTACTTGCAAGTCTCTCCGACCTTCACAAAAAAAGTTATTAAAGAATATCTCCTCAGATTTGGGGGAATTTCGTCGGTCGACCTCTTCCGAAGGTCGTACAAGCTCGGGGATGGTACCAATCGATCCGCAGGACCCAAATTAGTCCAGATGCAACCACTTTCCAAGTCTCTCCGACCTTCACAAAAAAAGTTATTCAAGAATATCTCTTTCTCCTATGTGCTTTCATCCCTAACCCTAACCCTAACCCTTCCGAAAGTCGGAGAAGCTCAAGGATGGTACCGATCGATGCGCGCTACCCCATTTAGTGGGGGTAGAGCCTACTTGCAAGTCTCTCCGACCTTCACAAAAAACGTTATTCAAGAATATCTCTTTCTCCTATGTGCTTTCATCCCTAACCCTAACCCTAACCCTTCCGAAAGTCGGAGAAGCTCAAGGATGGTACTGATCGATGCGCGTTACCCCATTTAGTGGGGGTAGAGCCTACTTGCAAGTCTCTCCGACATTCAAAAAAAAAGTTATTCAAGAATATCTCCTCAGATTTGGGGGAATTTCGTCGGTCGACCTCTTCCAAAGGTCGTACAAGCTCGGGGATGGTACCAATCGATCCGCAGGACCCAAATTAGTCCAGATGCAACCACTTTCCAAGTCTCTCCGACCTTCACAAAAAAAGTTATTCAAGAATATCTCTTTCTCCTATGTGCTTTCATCCCTAACCCTAACCCTAACCCTTCCGAAAGTCGGAGAAGCTCAAAGATGGTACCGATCGATGCGCGCTACCCCATTTAGTGGGGGTAGAGCCTACTTGCAAGTCTCTCCGACCTTCACAAAAAAAGTTATTCAAGAATATCTCTTTCTCCTATGTGCTTTCATCCCTAACCCTAACCCTAACCCTTCCGAAAGTCGGAGAAGCTCAAGGATGGTACCGATCGATGTGCGCTACCCCATTTAGTGGGGGTAGAGCCTACTTGCAAGTCTCTTCGACCTTCACAAAAAAAGTTATTCAAGAATATCTCTTTCTCCTATGTGCTTTCATCCCTAACCCTAACCCTTCCGAAAGTCGGAGAAGCTCAAGGATGGTACCGATCGATGCGCGCTACCCCATTTAGTGGGGGTAGAGCCTACTTGCAAGTCTCTCCGACCTTCACAAAAAAAGTTATTCAAGAATATCTCCTCAGATTTGGGGGAATTTCGTCGGTGGACCTCTTCCGAAGGTCGTACAAGCTCGAGGATAGTACCAATCGATCTGCAGGACCCAAATTAGTCCAGATGCAACCACTTTCCAAGTCTCTCCGACCTTCACAAAAAAAGTTATTCAAGAATATCTCTTTCTCCTATGTGCTTTCATCCCTAACCCTAACCCTTCCGAAAGTCGGAGAAGCTCAAGGATGGTACCGATCGATGCGCGCAACCCCATTTAGTGGGGGTAGAGCCTACTTGCAAGTCTCTCCGACCTTCACAAAAAAAGTTATTCAAGAATATCTCTTTCTCCTATGTGCTTTCATCCCTAACCCTAACCCTAACCCTTCCGAAATTCGGAGAAGCTCAAGGATGGTACCGATCGATGCGCGCTACCCCATTTAGTGGGGGTAGAGCCTACTTGCAAGTCTCTCCGACCTTCACAAAAAAAGTTATTCAAGAATATCTCTTTCTCCTATGTGCTTTCATCCCTAACCCTAACCCTAACCCTTCCGAAAGTCTGAGAAGCTCAAAGATGGTACCGATCGATGTGCGCTACCCCATTTAGTGGGGGTAGAGCCTACTTGCAAGTCTCTCCGACCTTCACAAAAAAAGTTATTCAAGAATATCTCCTCAGATTTGGGGGAATTTCGTCGGTCGACCTCTTCCGAAGGTCGTACAAGCTCGGGGATGGTACCAATCGATCTGCAGGACCCAAATTAGTCCAGATGCAACCACTTTCCAAGTCTCTCCGACCTTCACAAAAAAAGTTATTCAAGAATATCTCTTTCTCCTATGTGCTTTCATCCCTAACCCTAACCCTAACCCTTCCGAAAGTCGGAGAAGCTCAAAGATGGTACCGATCGATGCGCGCTACCCCATTTAGTGGGGGTAGAGCCTACTTGCAAGTCTCTCCGACCTTCACAAAAAAAGTTATTCAAGAATATCTCTTTCTCCTATGTGCTTTCATCCCTAACCCTAACCCTTCCGAAAGTCGGAGAAGCTCAAGGATGGTAACGATCGATGCGCGCTACCCCATTTAGTGGGGGTAGAGCCTACTTGCAAGTCTCTCCGACCTTCACAAAAAAAGTTATTCAAGAATATCTCTTTCTCCTATGTGCTTTCATCCCTAACCCTAACCCTAACCCTTCCGAAAGTCGGAGAAGCTCAAGGATGGTACCGATCGATGCGCGCTACCCCATTTAGTGGGGGTAGAGCCTACTTGCAAGTCTCTCCGACCTTCACAAAAAAAGTTATTCAAGAATATCTCCTCAGATTTGGGGGAATTTCGTCGGTCGACCTCTTCCGAAGGTCGTACAAGCTCGGGGATGGTACCAATCGATCCGCAGGACCCAAATTAGTCCAGATGCAACCACTTTCCAAGTCTCTCCGACCTTCACAAAAAAAGTTATTCAAGAATATCTCTTTCTCCTATGTGCTTTCATCCCTAACCCTAACCCTAACCCTTCCGAAAGTCGGAGAAGCTCAAGGATGGTACCGATCGATGTGCGCTACCCCATTTAGTGGGGGTAGAGCCTACTTGCAAGTCTCTCCGACCTTCACAAAAAACGTTATTCAAGAATATCTCTTTCTCCTATGTGCTTTCATCCCTAACCCTAACCCTTCCGAAAGTCGGAGAAGCTCAAGGATGGTACCGATCGATGCGCGCTACCCCATTTAGTGGGGGTAGAGCCTACTTGCAAGTCTCTCCGACCTTCACAAAAAAAGTTATTCAAGAATATCTCCTCAGATTTGGGGGAATTTCGTCGGTCGACCTCTTCCGAAGGTCGTACAAGCTCGGGGATGGTACCAATCGATCCGCAGGACCCAAATTAGTCCAGATGCAACCACTTTCCAAGTCTCTCCGACCTTCACAAAAAAAGTTATTCAAGAATATCTCTTTCTCCTATGTGCTTTCATCCCTAACCCTAACCCTAACCCTTCCGAAAGTCTGAGAAGCTCAAAGATGGTACCGATCGATGTGCGCTACCCCATTTAGTGGGGGTAGAGCCTACTTGCAAGTCTCTCCGACCTTCACAAAAAAAGTTATTCAAGAATATCTCCTCAGATTTGGGGGAATTTCGTCGGTCGACCTCTTCCGAAGGTCGTACAAGCTCGGGGATGGTACCAATCGATCTGCAGGACCCAAATTAGTCCAGATGCAACCACTTTCCAAGTCTCTCCGACCTTCACAAAAAAAGTTATTCAAGAATATCTCTTTCTCCTATGTGCTTTCATCCCTAACCCTAACCCTAACCCTTCCGAAAGTCGGAGAAGCTCAAGGATGGTACCGATCGATGCGCGCTACCCCATTTAGTGGGGGTAGAGCCTACTTGCAAGTCTCTCCGACCTTCACAAAAAAAGTTATTCAAGAATATCTCTTTCTCCTATGTGCTTTCATCCCTAACCCTAACCCTTCCGAAAGTCGGAGAAGCTCAAGGATGGTAACGATCGATGCGCGCTACCCCATTTAGTGGGGGTAGAGCCTACTTGCAAGTCTCTCCGACCTTCACAAAAAAAGTTATTCAAGAATATCTCTTTCTCCTATGTGCTTTCATCCCTAACCCTAACCCTAACCCTTCCGAAAGTCGGAGAAGCTCAAGGATGGTACCGATCGATGCGCGCTACCCCATTTAGTGGGGGTAGAGCCTACTTGCAAGTCTCTCCGACCTTCACAAAAAAAGTTATTCAAGAATATCTCCTCAGATTTGGGGGAATTTCGTCGGTCGACCTCTTCCGAAGGTCGTACAAGCTCGGGGATGGTACCAATCGATCCGCAGGACCCAAATTAGTCCAGATGCAACCACTTTCCAAGTCTCTCCGACCTTCACAAAAAAAGTTATTCAAGAATATCTCTTTCTCCTATGTGCTTTCATCCCTAACCCTAACCCTAACCCTTCCGAAAGTCGGAGAAGCTCAAGGATGGTACCGATCGATGTGCGCTACCCCATTTAGTGGGGGTAGAGCCTACTTGCAAGTCTCTCCGACCTTCACAAAAAACGTTATTCAAGAATATCTCTTTCTCCTATGTGCTTTCATCCCTAACCCTAACCCTTCCGAAAGTCGGAGAAGCTCAAGGATGGTACCGATCGATGCGCGCTACCCCATTTAGTGGGGGTAGAGCCTACTTGCAAGTCTCTCCGACCTTCACAAAAAAAGTTATTCAAGAATATCTCCTCAGATTTGGGGGAATTTCGTCGGTCGACCTCTTCCGAAGGTCGTACAAGCTCGGGGATGGTACCAATCGATCCGCAGGACCCAAATTAGTCCAGATGCAACCACTTTCCAAGTCTCTCCGACCTTCACAAAAAAAGTTATTCAAGAATATCTCTTTCTCCTATGTGCTTTCATCCCTAACCCTAACCCTAACCCTTCCGAAAGTCGGAGAAGCTCAAGGATGGTACCGATCGATGCGCGCAACCCCATTTAGTGGGGGTAGAGCCTACTTGCAAGTCTCTCCGACCTTCACAAAAAAAGTTATTCAAGAATATCTCTTTCTCCTATGTGCTTTCATCCCTAACCCTAACCCTAACCCTTCCGAAAGTCGGAGAAGCTCAAGGATGGTACCGATCGATGTGCGCTACCCCATTTAGTGGGGGTAGAGCCTACTTGCAAGTCTCTCCGACCTTCACAAAAAAAGTTATTCAAGAATATCTCCTCAGATTTGGGGGAATTTCGTCGGTCGACCTCTTCCGAAGGTCGTACAAGCTCGGGGATGGTACCAATCGATCCGCAGGACCCAAATTAGTCCAGATGCAACCACTTTCCAAGTCTCTCCGACCTTCACAAAAAAAGTTATTCAAGAATATCTCTTTCTCCTATGTGCTTTCATCCCTAACCCTAACCCTAACCCTTCCGAAAGTCGGAGAAGCTCAAGGATGGTACCGATCGATGTGCGCTACCCCATTTAGTGGGGGTAGAGCCTACTTGCAAGTCTCTCCGACCTTCACAAAAAAAGTTATTCAAGAATATCTCTTTCTCCTATGTGCTTTCATCCCTAACCCTAACCCTAACCCTTCCGAAAGTCGGAGAAGCTCAAGGATGGTACCGATCGATGCGCGCTACCCCATTTAGTGGGGGTAGAGCCTACTTGCAAGTCTCTCCGACCTTCACAAAAAAAGTTATTCAAGAATATCTCCTCAGATTTGGGGGAATTTCGTCGGTCGACCTCTTCCGAAGGTCGTACAAGCTCGGGGATGGTACCAATCGATCCGCAGGACCCAAATTAGTCCAGATGCAACCACTTTCCAAGTCTCTCCGACCTTCACAAAAAAAGTTATTCAAGAATATCTCTTTCTCCTATGTGCTTTCATCCCTAACCCTAACCCTAACCCTTCCGAAAGTCGGAGAAGCTCAAGGATGGTACCGATCGATGTGCGCTACCCCATTTAGTGGGGGTAGAGCCTACTTGCAAGTCTCTCCGACCTTCACAAAAAACGTTATTCAAGAATATCTCTTTCTCCTATGTGCTTTCATCCCTAACCCTAACCCTAACCCTTCCGAAAGTCGGAGAAGCTCAAGGATGGTACCGATCGATGCGCGCTACCCCATTTAGTGGGGGTAGAGCCTACTTGCAAGTCTCTCCGACCTTCACAAAAAAAGTTATTCAAGAATATCTCTTTCTCCTATGTGCTTTCATCCCTAACCCTAACCCTAACCCTTCCGAAAGTCGGAGAAGCTCAAGGATGGTACCGATCGATGCGCGCTACCCCATTTAGTGGGGGTAGAGCCTACTTGCAAGTCTTTCCGACCTTCACAAAAAAAGTTATTCAAGAATATCTCCTCAGATTTGGGGGAATTTCGTCGGTCGACCTCTTCCGAAGGTCGTACAAGCTCGGGGATGGTACCAATCGATCCGCAGGACCCAAATTAGTCCAGATGCAACCACTTTCCAAGTCTCTCCGACCTTCACAAAAAAAGTTATTCAAGAATATCTCTTTCTCCTATGTGCTTTCATCCCTAACCCTAACCCTAACCCTTCCGAAAGTCGGAGAAGCTCAAGGATGGTACCGATCGATGTGCGCTACCCCATTTAGTGGGGGTAGAGCCTACTTGCAAGTCTCTCCGACCTTCACAAAAAACGTTATTCAAGAATATCTCTTTCTCCTATGTGCTTTCATCCCTAACCCTAACCCTTCCGAAAGTCGGAGAAGCTCAAGGATGGTACCGATCGATGCGCGCTACCCCATTTAGTGGGGGTAGAGCCTACTTGCAAGTCTCTCCGACCTTCACAAAAAAAGTTATTCAAGAATATCTCCTCAGATTTGGGGGAATTTCGTCGGTCGACCTCTTCCAAAGGTCGTACAAGCTCGGGGATGGTACCAATCGATCCGCAGGACCCAAATTAGTCCAGATGCAACCACTTTCCAAGTCTCTCCGACCTTCACAAAAAAAGTTATTCAAGAATATCTCTTTCTCCTATGTGCTTTCATCCCTAACCCTAACCCTAACCCTTCCGAAAGTCGGAGAAGCTCAAGGATGGTACCGATCGATGCGCGCTACCCCATTTAGTGGGGGTAGAGCCTACTTGCAAGTCTCTCCGACCTTCACAAAAAAAGTTATTAAAGAATATCTCCTCAGATTTGGGGGAATTTCGTCGGTCGACCTCTTCCGAAGGTCGTACAAGCTCGGGGATGGTACCAATCGATCCGCAGGACCCAAATTAGTCCAGATGCAACCACTTTCCAAGTCTCTCCGACCTTCACAAAAAAAGTTATTCAAGAATATCTCTTTCTCCTATGTGCTTTCATCCCTAACCCTAACCCTAACCCTTCCGAAAGTCGGAGAAGCTCAAGGATGGTACCGATCGATGCGCGCTACCCCATTTAGTGGGGGTAGAGCCTACTTGCAAGTCTCTCCGACCTTCACAAAAAACGTTATTCAAGAATATCTCTTTCTCCTATGTGCTTTCATCCCTAACCCTAACCCTAACCCTTCCGAAAGTCGGAGAAGCTCAAGGATGGTACTGATCGATGCGCGTTACCCCATTTAGTGGGGGTAGAGCCTACTTGCAAGTCTCTCCGACATTCAAAAAAAAAGTTATTCAAGAATATCTCCTCAGATTTGGGGGAATTTCGTCGGTCGACCTCTTCCAAAGGTCGTACAAGCTCGGGGATGGTACCAATCGATCCGCAGGACCCAAATTAGTCCAGATGCAACCACTTTCCAAGTCTCTCCGACCTTCACAAAAAAAGTTATTCAAGAATATCTCTTTCTCCTATGTGCTTTCATCCCTAACCCTAACCCTAACCCTTCCGAAAGTCGGAGAAGCTCAAAGATGGTACCGATCGATGCGCGCTACCCCATTTAGTGGGGGTAGAGCCTACTTGCAAGTCTCTCCGACCTTCACAAAAAAAGTTATTCAAGAATATCTCTTTCTCCTATGTGCTTTCATCCCTAACCCTAACCCTAACCCTTCCGAAAGTCGGAGAAGCTCAAGGATGGTACCGATCGATGTGCGCTACCCCATTTAGTGGGGGTAGAGCCTACTTGCAAGTCTCTTCGACCTTCACAAAAAAAGTTATTCAAGAATATCTCTTTCTCCTATGTGCTTTCATCCCTAACCCTAACCCTTCCGAAAGTCGGAGAAGCTCAAGGATGGTACCGATCGATGCGCGCTACCCCATTTAGTGGGGGTAGAGCCTACTTGCAAGTCTCTCCGACCTTCACAAAAAAAGTTATTCAAGAATATCTCCTCAGATTTGGGGGAATTTCGTCGGTGGACCTCTTCCGAAGGTCGTACAAGCTCGAGGATAGTACCAATCGATCTGCAGGACCCAAATTAGTCCAGATGCAACCACTTTCCAAGTCTCTCCGACCTTCACAAAAAAAGTTATTCAAGAATATCTCTTTCTCCTATGTGCTTTCATCCCTAACCCTAACCCTAACCCTTCCGAAAGTCGGAGAAGCTCAAGGATGGTACCGATCGATGCGCGCAACCCCATTTAGTGGGGGTAGAGCCTACTTGCAAGTCTCTCCGACCTTCACAAAAAAAGTTATTCAAGAATATCTCTTTCTCCTATGTGCTTTCATCCCTAACCCTAACCCTAACCCTTCCGAAATTCGGAGAAGCTCAAGGATGGTACCGATCGATGCGCGCTACCCCATTTAGTGGGGGTAGAGCCTACTTGCAAGTCTCTCCGACCTTCACAAAAAAAGTTATTCAAGAATATCTCTTTCTCCTATGTGCTTTCATCCCTAACCCTAACCCTAACCCTTCCGAAAGTCTGAGAAGCTCAAAGATGGTACCGATCGATGTGCGCTACCCCATTTAGTGGGGGTAGAGCCTACTTGCAAGTCTCTCCGACCTTCACAAAAAAAGTTATTCAAGAATATCTCCTCAGATTTGGGGGAATTTCGTCGGTCGACCTCTTCCGAAGGTCGTACAAGCTCGGGGATGGTACCAATCGATCTGCAGGACCCAAATTAGTCCAGATGCAACCACTTTCCAAGTCTCTCCGACCTTCACAAAAAAAGTTATTCAAGAATATCTCTTTCTCCTATGTGCTTTCATCCCTAACCCTAACCCTAACCCTTCCGAAAGTCGGAGAAGCTCAAAGATGGTACCGATCGATGCGCGCTACCCCATTTAGTGGGGGTAGAGCCTACTTGCAAGTCTCTCCGACCTTCACAAAAAAAGTTATTCAAGAATATCTCTTTCTCCTATGTGCTTTCATCCCTAACCCTAACCCTTCCGAAAGTCGGAGAAGCTCAAGGATGGTAACGATCGATGCGCGCTACCCCATTTAGTGGGGGTAGAGCCTACTTGCAAGTCTCTCCGACCTTCACAAAAAAAGTTATTCAAGAATATCTCTTTCTCCTATGTGCTTTCATCCCTAACCCTAACCCTAACCCTTCCGAAAGTCGGAGAAGCTCAAGGATGGTACCGATCGATGCGCGCTACCCCATTTAGTGGGGGTAGAGCCTACTTGCAAGTCTCTCCGACCTTCACAAAAAAAGTTATTCAAGAATATCTCCTCAGATTTGGGGGAATTTCGTCGGTCGACCTCTTCCGAAGGTCGTACAAGCTCGGGGATGGTACCAATCGATCCGCAGGACCCAAATTAGTCCAGATGCAACCACTTTCCAAGTCTCTCCGACCTTCACAAAAAAAGTTATTCAAGAATATCTCTTTCTCCTATGTGCTTTCATCCCTAACCCTAACCCTAACCCTTCCGAAAGTCGGAGAAGCTCAAGGATGGTACCGATCGATGTGCGCTACCCCATTTAGTGGGGGTAGAGCCTACTTGCAAGTCTCTCCGACCTTCACAAAAAACGTTATTCAAGAATATCTCTTTCTCCTATGTGCTTTCATCCCTAACCCTAACCCTTCCGAAAGTCGGAGAAGCTCAAGGATGGTACCGATCGATGCGCGCTACCCCATTTAGTGGGGGTAGAGCCTACTTGCAAGTCTCTCCGACCTTCACAAAAAAAGTTATTCAAGAATATCTCCTCAGATTTGGGGGAATTTCGTCGGTCGACCTCTTCCGAAGGTCGTACAAGCTCGGGGATGGTACCAATCGATCCGCAGGACCCAAATTAGTCCAGATGCAACCACTTTCCAAGTCTCTCCGACCTTCACAAAAAAAGTTATTCAAGAATATCTCTTTCTCCTATGTGCTTTCATCCCTAACCCTAACCCTAACCCTTCCGAAAGTCGGAGAAGCTCAAGGATGGTACCGATCGATGCGCGCAACCCCATTTAGTGGGGGTAGAGCCTACTTGCAAGTCTCTCCGACCTTCACAAAAAAAGTTATTCAAGAATATCTCTTTCTCCTATGTGCTTTCATCCCTAACCCTAACCCTAACCCTTCCGAAAGTCGGAGAAGCTCAAGGATGGTACCGATCGATGTGCGCTACCCCATTTAGTGGGGGTAGAGCCTACTTGCAAGTCTCTCCGACCTTCACAAAAAAAGTTATTCAAGAATATCTCCTCAGATTTGGGGGAATTTCGTCGGTCGACCTCTTCCGAAGGTCGTACAAGCTCGGGGATGGTACCAATCGATCCGCAGGACCCAAATTAGTCCAGATGCAACCACTTTCCAAGTCTCTCCGACCTTCACAAAAAAAGTTATTCAAGAATATCTCTTTCTCCTATGTGCTTTCATCCCTAACCCTAACCCTAACCCTTCCGAAAGTCGGAGAAGCTCAAGGATGGTACCGATCGATGTGCGCTACCCCATTTAGTGGGGGTAGAGCCTACTTGCAAGTCTCTCCGACCTTCACAAAAAAAGTTATTCAAGAATATCTCTTTCTCCTATGTGCTTTCATCCCTAACCCTAACCCTAACCCTTCCGAAAGTCGGAGAAGCTCAAGGATGGTACCGATCGATGCGCGCTACCCCATTTAGTGGGGGTAGAGCCTACTTGCAAGTCTCTCCGACCTTCACAAAAAAAGTTATTCAAGAATATCTCCTCAGATTTGGGGGAATTTCGTCGGTCGACCTCTTCCGAAGGTCGTACAAGCTCGGGGATGGTACCAATCGATCCGCAGGACCCAAATTAGTCCAGATGCAACCACTTTCCAAGTCTCTCCGACCTTCACAAAAAAAGTTATTCAAGAATATCTCTTTCTCCTATGTGCTTTCATCCCTAACCCTAACCCTAACCCTTCCGAAAGTCGGAGAAGCTCAAGGATGGTACCGATCGATGTGCGCTACCCCATTTAGTGGGGGTAGAGCCTACTTGCAAGTCTCTCCGACCTTCACAAAAAACGTTATTCAAGAATATCTCTTTCTCCTATGTGCTTTCATCCCTAACCCTAACCCTAACCCTTCCGAAAGTCGGAGAAGCTCAAGGATGGTACCGATCGATGCGCGCTACCCCATTTAGTGGGGGTAGAGCCTACTTGCAAGTCTCTCCGACCTTCACAAAAAAAGTTATTCAAGAATATCTCTTTCTCCTATGTGCTTTCATCCCTAACCCTAACCCTAACCCTTCCGAAAGTCGGAGAAGCTCAAGGATGGTACCGATCGATGCGCGCTACCCCATTTAGTGGGGGTAGAGCCTACTTGCAAGTCTTTCCGACCTTCACAAAAAAAGTTATTCAAGAATATCTCCTCAGATTTGGGGGAATTTCGTCGGTCGACCTCTTCCGAAGGTCGTACAAGCTCGGGGATGGTACCAATCGATCCGCAGGACCCAAATTAGTCCAGATGCAACCACTTTCCAAGTCTCTCCGACCTTCACAAAAAAAGTTATTCAAGAATATCTCTTTCTCCTATGTGCTTTCATCCCTAACCCTAACCCTAACCCTTCCGAAAGTCGGAGAAGCTCAAGGATGGTACCGATCGATGTGCGCTACCCCATTTAGTGGGGGTAGAGCCTACTTGCAAGTCTCTCCGACCTTCACAAAAAACGTTATTCAAGAATATCTCTTTCTCCTATGTGCTTTCATCCCTAACCCTAACCCTTCCGAAAGTCGGAGAAGCTCAAGGATGGTACCGATCGATGCGCGCTACCCCATTTAGTGGGGGTAGAGCCTACTTGCAAGTCTCTCCGACCTTCACAAAAAAAGTTATTCAAGAATATCTCCTCAGATTTGGGGGAATTTCGTCGGTCGACCTCTTCCAAAGGTCGTACAAGCTCGGGGATGGTACCAATCGATCCGCAGGACCCAAATTAGTCCAGATGCAACCACTTTCCAAGTCTCTCCGACCTTCACAAAAAAAGTTATTCAAGAATATCTCTTTCTCCTATGTGCTTTCATCCCTAACCCTAACCCTAACCCTTCCGAAAGTCGGAGAAGCTCAAGGATGGTACCGATCGATGCGCGCTACCCCATTTAGTGGGGGTAGAGCCTACTTGCAAGTCTCTCCGACCTTCACAAAAAAAGTTATTCAAGAATATCTCTTTCTCCTATGTGCTTTCATCCCTAACCCTAACCCTAACCCTTCCGAAAGTCGTACAAGCTCGGGGATGGTACCAATCGATCCGCAGGACCCAAATTAGTCCAGATGCAACCACTTTCCAAGTCTCTCCGACCTTCACAAAAAAAGTTATTCAAGAATATCTCTTTCTCCTATGTGCTTTCATCCCTAACCCTAACCCTAACCCTTCCGAAAGTCGGAGAAGCTCAAGGATGGTACCGATCGATGCGCGCAACCCCATTTAGTGGGGGTAGAGCCTACTTGCAAGTCTCTCCGACCTTCACAAAAAAAGTTATTCAAGAATATCTCTTTCTCCTATGTGCTTTCATCCCTAACCCTAACCCTAACCCTTCCGAAAGTCGGAGAAGCTCAAGGATGGTACCGATCGATGCGCGCTACCCCATTTAGTGGGGGTAGAGCCTACTTGCAAGTCTCTCCGACCTTCACAAAAAAAGTTATTCAAGAATATCTCTTTCTCCTATGTGCTTTCATCCCTAACCCTAACCCTTCCGAAAGTCGGAGAAGCTCAAAGATGGTACCGATCGATGCGCGCTACCCCATTTAGTGGGGGTAGAGCCTACTTGCAAGTCTCTCCGACCTTCACAAAAAAAGTCATTCAAGAATATCTCTTTCTCCTATGTGCTTTCATCCCTAACCCTAACCCTAACCCTTCCGAAAGTCGGAGAAGCTCAAGGATGGTAACGATCGATGCGCGCTACCCCATTTAGTGGGGGTAGAGCCTACTTGCAAGTCTCTCCGACCTTCACAAAAAAAGTTATTCAAGAATATCTCTTTCTCCTATGTGCTTTCATCCCTAACCCTAACCCTAACCCTTCCGAAAGTCGGAGAAGCTCAAGGATGGTACCGATCGATGCGCGCTACCCCATTTAGTGGGGGTAGAGCCTACTTGCAAGTCTCTCCGACCTTCACAAAAAAAGTTATTCAAGAATATCTCCTCAGATTTGGGGGAATTTCGTCGGTCGACCTCTTCCGAAGGTCGTACAAGCTCGGGGATGGTACCAATCGATCCGCAGGACCCAAATTAGTCCAGATGCAACCACTTTCCAAGTCTCTCCGACCTTCACAAAAAAAGTTATTCAAGAATATCTCTTTCTCCTATGTGCTTTCATCCCTAACCCTAACCCTAACCCTTCCGAAAGTCGGAGAAGCTCAAGGATGGTACCGATCGATGCGCGCTACCCCTTTTAGTGGGGGTAGAGCCTACTTGCAAGTCTCTCCGACCTTCACAAAAAACGTTATTCAAGAATATCTCTTTCTCCTATGTGCTTTCATCCCTAACCCTAACCCTAACCCTTCCGAAAGTCGGAGAAGCTCAGGGATGGTACCGATCGATGCGCGCTACCCCATTTAGTGGGGGTAGAGCCTACTTGCAAGTCTCTCCGACCTTCACAAAAAAAGTTATTCAAGAATATCTCCTCAGATTTGGGGGAATTTCGTCGGTCGACCTCTTCCGAAGGTCGTACAAGCTCGGGGATAGTACCAATCGATCCGCAGGACCCAAAATAGTCCAGATGCAACCACTTTCCAAGTCTCTCCGACCTTCACAAAAAAAGTTATTCAAGAATATCTCTTTCTCCTATGTGCTTTCATCCCTAACCCTAACCCTAACCCTTCCGAAAGTCGGAGAAGCTCAAGGATGGTACCGATCGATGCGCGCAACTCCATTTAGTGGGGGTAGAGCCTACTTGCAAGTCTCTCCGACCTTCACAAAAAAAGTTATTCAAGAATATCTCTTTCTCCTATGTGCTTTCATCCCTAACCCTAACCCTAACCCTTCCGAAAGTCGGAGAAGCTCAAGAACGGTACCGATCGATGCGCGCTACCCCATTTAGTGGGGGTAGAGCCTACTTGCAAGTCTCTCCGACCTTCACAAAAAAAGTTATTCAAGAATATCTCCTCAGATTTGGGGGAATTTCGTCGGTCGACCTCTTCCGAAGGTCGTACAAGCTCGGGGATGGTACCAATCGATCCGCAGGACCCAAATTAGTCCAGATGCAACCACTTTCCAAGTCTCTCCGACCTTCACAAAAAAAGTTATTCAAGAATATCTCTTTCTCCTATGTGCTTTCATCCCTAACCCTAACCCTAACCCTTTCGAAAGTCGGAGAAGCTCAAGGATGGTACCGATCGATGCGCGCTACCCCATTTAGTGGGGGTAGAGCCTACTTGCAAGTCTCTCCGACCTTCACAAAAAACGTTATTCAAGAATATCTCTTTCTCCTATGTGCTTTCATCCCTAACCCTAACCCTAACCCTTCCGAAAGTCGGAGAAGCTCAAGGATGGTACCGATCGATGCGCGCTACCCCATTTAGTGGGGGTAGAGCCTACTTGCAAGTCTCTCCGACCTTCACAAAAAAAGTTATTCAAGAATATCTCCTCAGATTTGGGGGAATTTCGTCGGTCGACCTCTTCCGAAGGTCGTACAAGCTCGGGGATGGTACCAATCGATCCGCAGGACCCAAATTAGTCCAGATGCAACCACTTTCCAAGTCTCTCCGACCTTCACAAAAAAAGTTATTCAAGAATATCTCTTTCTCCTATGTGCTTTCATCCCTAACCCTAACCCTAACCCTTCCAAAAGTCGGAGAAGCTCAAGGATGGTACCGATCGATGCGCGCTACCCCATTTAGTGGGGGTAGAGCCTACTTGCAAGTCTCTCCGACCTTCACAAAAAAAGTTATTCAAGAATATCTCTTTCTCCTATGTGCTTTCATCCCTAACCCTAACCCTAACCCTTCCGAAAGTCGGAGAAGCTCAAGGATGGTACCGATCGATGCGCGCTACCCCATTTAGTGGGGGTAGAGCCTACTTGCAAGTCTCTCCGACCTTCACAAAAAAAGTTATTCAAGAATATCTCTTTCTCCTATGTGCTTTCATCCCTAACCCTAACCCTAACCCTTCCGAAAGTCGGAGAAGCTCAAGGATGGTACCGATCGATGCGCGCAACCCCATTTAGTGGGGGTAGAGCCTACTTGCAAGTCTCTCCGACCTTCACAAAAAAAGTTATTCAAGAATATCTCCTCAGATTTGGGGGAATTTCGTCGGTCGACCTCTTCCGAAGGTCGTACAAGCTCGGGGATGGTACCAATCGATCCGCAGGACCCAAATTAGTCCAGATGCAACCACTTTCCAAGTCTCTCCGACCTTCACAAAAAAAGTTATTCAAGAATATCTCTTTCTCCTATGTGCTTTCATCCCTAACCCTAACCCTAACCCTTCCGAAAGTCGGAGAAGCTCAAGGATGGTACCGATCGATGCGCGCAACCCCATTTAGTGGGGGTAGAGCCTACTTGCAAGTCTCTCCGACCTTCACAAAAAAAGTTATTCAAGAATATCTCTTTCTCCTATGTGCTTTCATCCCTAACCCTAACCCTAACCCTTCCGAAAGTCGGAGAAGCTCAAGGATGGTACCGATCGATGCGCGCAACCCCATTTAGTGGGGGTAGAGCCTACTTGCAAGTCTCTCCAACCTTCAAAAAAAAAGTTATTCAAGAATATCTCCTCAGATTTGGGGGAATTTCGTCGGTCGACCTCTTCCGAAGGTCGTACAAGCTCGGGGATGGTACCAATCGATCCGCAGGACCCAAATTAGTCCAGATGCAACCACTTTCAAAGTCTCTCCGACCTTCACAAAAAAAGTTATTCAAGAATATCTCTTTCTCCTATGTGCTTTCATCCCTAACCCTAACCCTAACCCTTCCGAAAGTCGGAGAAGCTCAAGGATGGTACCGATCGATGTGCGCTACCCCATTTAGTGGGGGTAGAGCCTACTTGCAAGTCTCTCCGACCTTCACAAAAAAAGTTATTCAAGAATATCTCTTTCTCCTATGTGCTTTCATCCCTAACCCTAACCCTAACCCTTCCGAAAGTCGGAGAAGCTCAAGGATGGTACCGATCGATGCGCGCTACCCCATTTAGTGGGGGTAGAGCCTACTTGCAAGTCTCTCAGACCTTCACAAAAAAAGTTATTCAAGAATATCTCTTTCTCCTATGTGCTTTCCTCCCTAACCCTAACCCTAACCCTTCCGAAAGTCGGAGAAGCTCAAGGATGGTACCGATCGATGCGCGCAACCCCATTTAGTGGGGGTAGAGCCTACTTGCAAGTCTCTCCGACCTTCACAAAAAAAGTTATTCAAGAATATCTCCTCAGATTTGGGGGAATTTCGTCGGTCGACCTCTTCCGAAGGTCGTACAAGCTCGGGGATGGTACCAATCGATCCGCAGGACCCAAATTAGTCCAGATGCAACCACTTTCCAAGTCTCTCCGACCTTCACAAAAAAAGTTATTCAAGAATATCTCTTTCTCCTATGTGCTTTCATCCCTAACCCTAACCCTAACCCTTCCGAAAGTCGGAGAAGCTCAAGGATGGTACCGATCGATGCGCGCAACTCCATTTAGTGGGGGTAGAGCCTACTTGCAAGTCTCTCCGACCTTCACAAAAAAAGTTATTCAAGAATATCTCTTTCTCCTATGTGCTTTCATCCCTAACCCTAACCCTAACCCTTCCGAAAGTCGGAGAAGCTCAAGGATGGTACCGATCGATGCGCGCTACCCCATTTAGTGGGGGTAGAGCCTACTTGCATGTCTCTCCGACCTTCACAAAAAAAGTTATTCAAGAATATCTCTTTCTCCTATGTGCTTTCATCCCTAACCCTAACCCTAACCCTTCCGAAAGTCGGAGAAGCTCAAGGATGGTACCGATCGATGCGCGCTACCCCATTTAGTGGGGGTAGAGCCTACTTGCAAGTCTCTCCGACCTTCACAAAAAAAGTTATTCAAGAATATCTCTTTCTCCTATGTGCTTTCATCCCTAACCCTAACCCTAACCCTTCCGAAAGTCGGAGAAGCTCAAGGATGGTAACGATCGATGCGCGCTACCCCATTTAGTGGGGGTAGAGCCTACTTGCAAGTCTCTCCGACCTTCACAAAAAAAGTTATTCAAGAATATCTCTTTCTCCTATGTGCTTTCATCCCTAACCCTAACCCTAACCCTTCCGAAAGTCGGAGAAGCTCAAGGATGGTACGTATCGATGCGCGCTACCCCATTTAGTGGGGGTAGAGCCTACTTGCAAGTCTCTCCGACCTTCACAAAAAAAGTTATTCAAGAATATCTCCTCAGATTTGGGGGAATTTCGTCGGTCGACCTCTTCCGAAGGTCGTACAAGCTCGGGGATGGTACCAATCGATCCGCAGGACCCAAATTAGTCCAGATGCAACCACTTTCCAAGTCTCTCCGACCTTCACAAAAAAAGTTATTCAAGAATATCTCTTTCTCCTATGTGCTTTCATCCCTAACCCTAACCCTAACCCTTCCGAAAGTCGGAGAAGCTCAAGGATGGTACCGATCGATGTGCGCAACCCCATTTAGTGGGGGTAGAGCCTACTTGCAAGTCTCTCCGACCTTCACAAAAAAAGTTATTCAAGAATATCTCTTTCTCCTATGTGCTTTCATCCCTAACCCTAACCCTAACCCTTCCGAAAGTCGGAGAAGCTCAAGGATGGTACCGATCGATGCGCGCTACCCCATTTAGTGGGGGTAGAGCCTACTTGCAAGTCTCTCCGACCTTCACAAAAAAAGTTATTCAAGAATATCTCTTTCTCCTATGTGCTTTCATCCCTAACCCTAACCCTAACCCTTCCGAAAGTCGGAGAAGCTCAAGGATGGTACCGATCGATGCGCGCAACCCCATTTAGTGGGGGTAGAGCCTACTTGCAAGTCTCTCCGACCTTCAAAAAAAAAGTTATTCAAGAATATCTCCTCAGATTTGGGGGAATTTCGTCGGTCGACCTCTTCCGAAGGTCGTACAAGCTCGGGGATGGTACCAATCGATCCGCAGGACCCAAATTAGTCCAGATGCAACCACTTTCCAAGTCTCTCCGACCTTCACAAAAAAAGTTATTCAAGAATATCTCTTTCTCCTATGTGCTTTCATCCCTAACCCTAACCCTAACCCTTCCAAAAGTCGGAGAAGCTCAAGGATGGTACCGATCGATGCGCGCTACCCCATTTAGTGGGGGTAGAGCCTACTTGCAAGTCTCTCCGACCTTCACAAAAAAAGTTATTCAAGAATATCTCTTTCTCCTATGTGCTTTCATCCCTAACCCTAACCCTAACCCTTCCGAAAGTCGGAGAAGCTCAAGGATGGTACCGATCGATGCGCGCAACCCCATTTAGTGGGGGTAGAGCCTACTTGCAAGTCTCTCCGACCTTCACAAAAAAAGTTATTCAAGAATATCTCCTCAGATTTGGGGGAATTTCGTCGGTCGACCTCTTCCGAAGGTCGTACAAGCTCGGGGATGGTACCAATCGATCCGCAGGACCCAAATTAGTGCAGATGCAACCACTTTCCAAGTCTCTCCGACCTTCACAAAAAAAGTTATTCAAGAATATCTCTTTCTCCTATGTGCTTTCATCCCTAACCCTAACCCTAACCCTTCCGAAAGTCGGAGAAGCTCAAGGATGGTACCGATCGATGTGCGCAACCCCATTTAGTGGGGGTAGAGCCTACTTGCAAGTCTCTCCGACCTTCACAAAAAAAGTTATTCAAGAATATCTCTTTCTCCTATGTGCTTTCATCCCTAACCCTAACCCTAACCCTTCCGAAAGTCGGAGAAGCTCAAGGATGGTACCGATCGATGCGCGCTACCCCATTTAGTGGGGGTAGAGCCTACTTGCAAGTCTCTCCGACCTTCACAAAAAAAGTTATTCAAGAATATCTCTTTCTCCTATGTGCTTTCATCCCTAACCCTAACCCTAACCCTTCCGAAAGTCGGAGAAGCTCAAGGATGGTACCGATCGATGCGCGCAACCCCATTTAGTGGGGGTAGAGCCTACTTGCAAGTCTCTCCGACCTTCAAAAAAAAAGTTATTCAAGAATATCTCCTCAGATTTGGGGGAATTTCGTCGGTCGACCTCTTCCGAAGGTCGTACAAGCTCGGGGATGGTACCAATCGATCCGCAGGACCCAAATTAGTCCAGATGCAACCACTTTCCAAGTCTCTCCGACCTTCACAAAAAAAGTTATTCAAGAATATCTCTTTCTCCTATGTGCTTTCATCCCTAACCCTAACCCTAACCCTTCCAAAAGTCGGAGAAGCTCAAGGATGGTACCGATCGATGCGCGCTACCCCATTTAGTGGGGGTAGAGCCTACTTGCAAGTCTCTCCGACCTTCACAAAAAAAGTTATTCAAGAATATCTCTTTCTCCTATGTGCTTTCATCCCTAACCCTAACCCTAACCCTTCCGAAAGTCGGAGAAGCTCAAGGATGGTACCGATCGATGTGCGCTACCCCATTTAGTGGGGGTAGAGCCTACTTGCAAGTCTCTCCGACCTTAACAAAAAAAGTTATTCAAGAATATCTCTTTCTCCTATGTGCTTTCATCCCTAACCCTAACCCTAACCCTTCCGAAAGTCGGAGAAGCTCAAGGATGGTACCGATCGATGCGCGCAACCCCATTTAGTGGGGGTAGAGCCTACTTGCAAGTCTCTCCGACCTTCACAAAAAAAGTTATTCAAGAATATCTCCTCAGATTTGGGGGAATTTCGTCGGTCGACCTCTTCCGAAGGTCGTACAAGCTCGGGGATGGTACCAATCGATCCGCAGGACCCAAATTAGTCCAGATGCAACCACTTTCCAAGTCTCTCCGACCTTCACAAAAAAAGTTATTCAAGAATATCTCTTTCTCCTATGTGCTTTCATCCCTAACCCTAACCCTAACCCTTCCGAAAGTCGGAGAAGCTCAAGGATGGTACCGATCGATGCGCGCAACCCCATTTAGTGGGGGTAGAGCCTACTTGCAAGTCTCTCCGACCTTCACAAAAAAAGTTATTCAAGAATATCTCTTTCTCCTATGTGCTTTCATCCCTAACCCTAACCCTAACCCTTCCGAAAGTCGGAGAAGCTCAAGGATGGTACCGATCGATGCGCGCTACCCCATTTAGTGGGGGTAGAGCCTACTTGCAAGTCTCTCCGACCTTCACAAAAAAAGTTATTCAAGAATATCTCTTTCTCCTATGTGCTTTCATCCCTAACCCTAACCCTAACCCTTCCGAAAGTCGGAGAAGCTCAAGGATGGTACCGATCGATGCGCGCAACCCCATTTAGTGGGGGTAGAGCCTACTTGCAAGTCTCTCCAACCTTCAAAAAAAAAGTTATTCAAGAATATCTCCTCAGATTTGGGGGAATTTCGTCGGTCGACCTTTTCCGAAGGTCGTACAAGCTCGGAGATGGTACCAATCGATCCGCAGGACCCAAATTAGTCCAGATGCAACCACTTTCCAAGTCTCTCCGACCTTCACAAAAAAAGTTATTCAAGAATATCTCTTTCTCCTATGTGCTTTCATCCCTAACCCTAACCCTAACCCTTCCGAAAGTCGGAGAAGCTCAAGGATGGTACCGATCGATGTGCGCTACCCCATTTAGTGGGGGTAGAGCCTACTTGCAAGTCTCTCCGACCTTCACAAAAAAAGTTATTCAAGAATATCTCTTTCTCCTATGTGCTTTCATCCCTAACCCTAACCCTTCCGAAAGTCGGAGAAGCTCAAGGATGGTACCGATCGATGCGCGCTACCCCATTTAGTGGGGGTAGAGCCTACTTGCAAGTCTCTCAGACCTTCACAAAAAAAGTTATTCAAGAATATCTCTTTCTCCTATGTGCTTTCATCCCTAACCCTAACCCTAACCCTTCCGAAAGTCGGAGAAGCTCAAGGATGGTACCGATCGATGCGCGCAACCCCATTTAGTGGGGGTAGAGCCTACTTGCAAGTCTCTCCGACCTTCACAAAAAAAGTTATTCAAGAATATCTCCTCAGATTTGGGGGAATTTCGTCGGTCGACCTCTTCCGAAGGTCGTACAAGCTCGGGGATGGTACCAATCGATCCGCAGGACCCAAATTAGTCCAGATGCAACCACTTTCCAAGTCTCTCCGACCTTCACAAAAAAAGTTATTCAAGAATATCTCTTTCTCCTATGTGCTTTCATCCCTAACCCTAACCCTAACCCTTCCGAAAGTCGGAGAAGCTCAAGGATGGTACCGATCGATGCGCGCAACTCCATTTAGTGGGGGTAGAGCCTACTTGCAAGTCTCTCCGACCTTCACAAAAAAAGTTATTCAAGAATATCTCTTTCTCCTATGTGCTTTCATCCCTAACCCTAACCCTAACCCTTCCGAAAGTCGGAGAAGCTCAAGGATGGTACCGATCGATGTGCGCTACCCCATTTAGTGGGGGTAGAGCCTACTTGCAAGTCTCTCCGACCTTCACAAAAAAAGTTATTCAAGAATATCTCTTTCTCCTATGTGCTTTCATCCCTAACCCTAACCCTAACCCTTCCGAAAGTCGGAGAAGCTCAAGGATGGTACCGATCGATGCGCGCTACCCCATTTAGTGGGGGTAGAGCCTACTTGCAAGTCTCTCAGACCTTCACAAAAAAAGTTATTCAAGAATATCTCTTTCTCCTATGTGCTTTCATCCCTAACCCTAACCCTAACCCTTCCGAAAGTCGGAGAAGCTCAAGGATGGTACCGATCGATGCGCGCAACCCCATTTAGTGGGGGTAGAGCCTACTTGCAAGTCTCTCCGACCTTCACAAAAAAAGTTATTCAAGAATATCTCCTCAGATTTGGGGGAATTTCGTCGGTCGACCTCTTCCGAAGGTCGTACAAGCTCGGGGATGGTACCAATCGATCCGCAGGACCCAAATTAGTCCAGATGCAACCACTTTCCAAGTCTCTCCGACCTTCACAAAAAAAGTTATTCAAGAATATCTCTTTCTCCTATGTGCTTTCATCCCTAACCCTAACCCTAACCCTTCCGAAAGTCGGAGAAGCTCAAGGATGGTACCGATCGATGCGCGCAACTCCATTTAGTGGGGGTAGAGCCTACTTGCAAGTCTCTCCGACCTTCACAAAAAAAGTTATTCAAGAATATCTCTTTCTCCTATGTGCTTTCATCCCTAACCCTAACCCTAACCCTTCCGAAAGTCGGAGAAGCTCAAGGATGGTACCGATCGATGCGCGCTACCCCATTTAGTGGGGGTAGAGCCTACTTGCAAGTCTCTCCGACCTTCACAAAAAAAGTTATTCAAGAATATCTCTTTCTCCTATGTGCTTTCATCCCTAACCCTAACCCTAACCCTTCCGAAAGTCGGAGAAGCTCAAGGATGGTACCGATCGATGCGCGCTACCCCATTTAGTGGGGGTAGAGCCTACTTGCAAGTCTCTCCGACCTTCACAAAAAAAGTTATTCAAGAATATCTCTTTCTCCTATGTGCTTTCATCCCTAACCCTAACCCTAACCCTTCCGAAAGTCGGAGAAGCTCAAGGATGGTAACGATCGATGCGCGCTACCCCATTTAGTGGGGGTAGAGCCTACTTGCAAGTCTCTCCGACCTTCACAAAAAAAGTTATTCAAGAATATCTCTTTCTCCTATGTGCTTTCATCCCTAACCCTAACCCTAACCCTTCCGAAAGTCGGAGAAGCTCAAGGATGGTACGTATCGATGCGCGCTACCCCATTTAGTGGGGGTAGAGCCTACTTGCAAGTCTCTCCGACCTTCACAAAAAAAGTTATTCAAGAATATCTCCTCAGATTTGGGGGAATTTCGTCGGTCGACCTCTTCCGAAGGTCGTACAAGCTCGGGGATGGTACCAATCGATCCGCAGGACCCAAATTAGTCCAGATGCAACCACTTTCCAAGTCTCTCCGACCTTCACAAAAAAAGTTATTCAAGAATATCTCTTTCTCCTATGTGCTTTCATCCCTAACCCTAACCCTAACCCTTCCGAAAGTCGGAGAAGCTCAAGGATGGTACCGATCGATGTGCGCAACCCCATTTAGTGGGGGTAGAGCCTACTTGCAAGTCTCTCCGACCTTCACAAAAAAAGTTATTCAAGAATATCTCTTTCTCCTATGTGCTTTCATCCCTAACCCTAACCCTAACCCTTCCGAAAGTCGGAGAAGCTCAAGGATGGTACCGATCGATGCGCGCTACCCCATTTAGTGGGGGTAGAGCCTACTTGCAAGTCTCTCCGACCTTCACAAAAAAAGTTATTCAAGAATATCTCTTTCTCCTATGTGCTTTCATCCCTAACCCTAACCCTAACCCTTCCGAAAGTCGGAGAAGCTCAAGGATGGTACCGATCGATGCGCGCAACCCCATTTAGTGGGGGTAGAGCCTACTTGCAAGTCTCTCCGACCTTCAAAAAAAAAGTTATTCAAGAATATCTCCTCAGATTTGGGGGAATTTCGTCGGTCGACCTCTTCCGAAGGTCGTACAAGCTCGGGGATGGTACCAATCGATCCGCAGGACCCAAATTAGTCCAGATGCAACCACTTTCCAAGTCTCTCCGACCTTCACAAAAAAAGTTATTCAAGAATATCTCTTTCTCCTATGTGCTTTCATCCCTAACCCTAACCCTAACCCTTCCGAAAGTCGGAGAAGCTCAAGGATGGTACCGATCGATGTGCGCTACCCCATTTAGTGGGGGTAGAGCCTACTTGCAAGTCTCTCCGACCTTCACAAAAAAAGTTATTCAAGAATATCTCTTTCTCCTATGTGCTTTCATCCCTAACCCTAACCCTAACCCTTCCGAAAGTCGGAGAAGCTCAAGGATGGTACCGATCGATGCGCGCTACCCCATTTAGTGGGGGTAGAGCCTACTTGCAAGTCTCTCAGACCTTCACAAAAAAAGTTATTCAAGAATATCTCTTTCTCCTATGTGCTTTCATCCCTAACCCTAACCCTAACCCTTCCGAAAGTCGGAGAAGCTCAAGGATGGTACCGATCGATGCGCGCAATCCCATTTAGTGGGGGTAGAGCCTACTTGCAAGTCTCTCCGACCTTCACAAAAAAAGTTATTCAAGAATATCTCCTCAGATTTGGGGGAATTTCGTCGGTCGACCTCTTTCGAAGGTCGTACAAGCTCGGGGATGGTACCAATCGATCCGCAGGACCCAAATTAGTCCAGATGCAACCACTTTCCAAGTCTCTCCGACCTTCACAAAAAAAGTTATTCAAGAATATCTCTTTCTCCTATGTGCTTTCATCCCTAACCCTAACCCTAACCCTTCCGAAAGTCGGAGAAGCTCAAGGATGGTACCGATCGATGCGCGCAACTCCATTTAGTGGGGGTAGAGCCTACTTGCAAGTCTCTCCGACCTTCACAAAAAAAGTTATTCAAGAATATCTCTTTCTCCTATGTGCTTTCATCCCTAACCCTAACCCTAACCCTTCCGAAAGTCGGAGAAGCTCAAGGATGGTACCGATCGATGCGCGCTACCCCATTTAGTGGGGGTAGAGCCTACTTGCAAGTCTCTCCGACCTTCACAAAAAAAGTTATTCAAGAATATCTCTTTCTCCTATGTGCTTTCATCCCTAACCCTAACCCTAACCCTTCCGAAAGTCGGAGAAGCTCAAGGATGGTACCGATCGATGCGCGCTACCCCATTTAGTGGGGGTAGAGCCTACTTGCAAGTCTCTCCGACCTTCACAAAAAAAGTTATTCAAGAATATCTCTTTCTCCTATGTGCTTTCATCCCTAACCCTAACCCTAACCCTTCCGAAAGTCGGAGAAGCTCAAGGATGGTACCGATCGATGCGCGCTACCCCATTTAGTGGGGGTAGAGCCTACTTGCAAGTCTCTCCGACCTTCACAAAAAACGTTATTCAAGAATATCTCTTTCTCCTATGTGCTTTCATCCCTAACCCTAACCCTAACCCTTCCGAAAGTCGGAGAAGCTCAAGGATGGTACCGATCGATGCGCGCTACCCTATTTAGTGGGGGTAGAGCCTACTTGCAAGTCTCTCCGACCTTCACAAAAAAAGTTATTCAAGAATATCTCCTCAGATTTGGGGGAATTTCGTCGGTCGACCTCTTCCGAAGGTCGTACAAGCTCGGGGATGGTACCAATCGATCCGCAGGACCCAAATTAGTCCAGATGCAACCACTTTCCAAGTCTCTCCGACCTTCACAAAAAAAGTTATTCAAGAATATCTCTTTCTCCTATGTGCTTTCATCCCTAACCCTAACCCTAACCCTTCCGAAAGTCGGAGAAGCTCAAGGATGGTACCGATCGATGCGCGCAACCCCATTTAGTGGGGGTAGAGCCTACTTGCAAGTCTCTCCGACCTTCACAAAAAAAGTTATTCAAGAATATCTCCTCAGATTTGGGGGAATTTCGTCGGTCGACCTCTTCCGAAGGTCGTACAAGCTCGGGGATGGTACCAATCGATCCGCAGGACCCAAATTTGTCCAGATGCAACCACTTTTCAAGTCTCTCCGACCTTCACAAAAAAAGTTATTCAAGAATATCTCTTTCTCCTATGTGCTTTCATCCCTAACCCTAACCCTAACCCTTCCGAAAGTCGGAGAAGCTCAAGGATGGTACCGATCGATGCGCGCTACCCCATTTAGTGGGGGTAGAGCCTACTTGCAAGTCTCTCCGACCTTCACAAAAAAAGTTATTCAAGAATATCTCTTTCTCCTATGTGCTTTCATCCCTAACCCTAACCCTAACCCTTCCGAAAGTCGGAGAAGCTCAAGGATGGTACCGATCGATGCGCGCAACCCCATTTAGTGGGGGTAGAGCCTACTTGCAAGTCTCTCCGACCTTCACAAAAAAAGTTATTCAAGAATATCTCCTCAGATTTGGGGGAATTTCGTCGGTCGACCTCTTCCGAAGGTCGTACAAGCTCGGGGATGGTACCAATCGATCCGCAGGACCCAAATTAGTACAGATGCAACCACTTTCCAAGTCTCTCCGACCTTCACAAAAAAAGTTATTCAAGAATATCTCTTTCTCCTATGTGCTTTCATCCCTAACCCTAACCCTAACCCTTCCGAAAGTCGGAGAAGCTCAAGGATGGTACCGATCGATGCGCGCTACCCCATTTAGTGGGGGTAGAGCCTACTTGCAAGTCTCTCCGACCTTCACAAAAAACGTTATTCAAGAATATCTCTTTCTCCTATGTGCTTTCATCCCTAACCCTAACCCTAACCCTTCCGAAAGTCGGAGAAGCTCAAGGATGGTACCGATCGATGCGCGCTACCCCATTTAGTGGGGGTAGAGCCTACTTGCAAGTCTCTCCGACCTTCACAAAAAAAGTTATTCAAGAATATCTCCTCAGATTTGGGGGAATTTCGTCGGTCGACCTCTTCCGAAGGTCGTACAAGCTCGGGGATGGTACCAATCGATCCGCAGGACCCAAATTAGTCCAGATGCAACCACTTTCCAAGTCTCTCCGACCTTCACAAAAAAAGTTATTCAAGAATATCTCTTTCTCCTATGTGCTTTCATCCCTAACCCTAACCCTAACCCTTCCGAAAGTCGGAGAAGCTCAAGGATGGTACCGATCGATGCGCGCAACCCCATTTAGTGGGGGTAGAGCCTACTTGCAAGTCTCTCCGACCTTCACAAAAAAAGTTATTCAAGAATATCTCCTCAGATTTGGGGGAATTTCGTCGGTCGACCTCTTCCGAAGGTCGTACAAGCTCGGGGATGGTACCAATCGATCCGCAGGACCCAAATTAGTCCAGATGCAACCACTTTTCAAGTCTCTCCGACCTTCACAAAAAAAGTTATTCAAGAATATCTCTTTCTCCTATGTGCTTTCATCCCTAACCCTAACCCTAACCCTTCCGAAAGTCGGAGAAGCTCAAGGATGGTACCGATCGATGTGCGCTACCCCATTTAGTGGGGGTAGAGCCTACTTGCAAGTCTCTCCGACCTTCACAAAAAAAGTTATTCAAGAATATCTCTTTCTCCTATGTGCTTTCATCCCTAACCCTAACCCTAACCCTTCCGAAAGTCGGAGAAGCTCAAGGATGGTACCGATCGATGCGCGCTACCCCATTTAGTGGGGGTAGAGCCTACTTGCAAGTCTCTCAGACCTTCACAAAAAAAGTTATTCAAGAATATCTCTTTCTCCTATGTGCTTTCATCCCTAACCCTAACCCTAACCCTTCCGAAAGTCGGAGAAGCTCAAGGATGGTACCGATCGATGCGCGCAACCCCATTTAGTGGGGGTAGAGCCTACTTGCAAGTCTCTCCGACCTTCACAAAAAAAGTTATTCAAGAATATCTCCTCAGATTTGGGGGAATTTCGTCGGTCGACCTCTTCCGAAGGTCGTACAAGCTCGGGGATGGTACCAATCGATCCGCAGGACCCAAATTAGTCCAGATGCAACCACTTTCCAAGTCTCTCCGACCTTCACAAAAAAAGTTATTCAAGAATATCTCTTTCTCCTATGTGCTTTCATCCCTAACCCTAACCCTAACCCTTCCGAAAGTCGGAGAAGCTCAAGGATGGTACCGATCGATGCGCGCAACTCCATTTAGTGGGGGTAGAGCCTACTTGCAAGTCTCTCCGACCTTCACAAAAAAAGTTATTCAAGAATATCTCTTTCTCCTATGTGCTTTCATCCCTAACCCTAACCCTAACCCTTCCGAAAGTCGGAGAAGCTCAAAGATGGTACCGATCGATGCGCGCTACCCCATTTAGTGGGGGTAGAGCCTACTTGCAAGTCTCTCCGACCTTCACAAAAAAAGTTATTCAAGAATATCTCTTTCTCCTATGTGCTTTCATCCCTAACCCTAACCCTAACCCTTCCGAAAGTCGGAGAAGCTCAAGGATGGTACCGATCGATGCGCGCTACCCCATTTAGTGGGGGTAGAGCCTACTTGCAAGTCTCTCCGACCTTCACAAAAAAAGTTATTCAAGAATATCTCTTTCTCCTATGTGCTTTCATCCCTAACCCTAACCCTAACCCTTCCGAAAGTCGGAGAAGCTCAAGGATGGTACCGATCGATGCGCGCTACCCCATTTAGTGGGGGTAGAGCCTACTTGCAAGTCTCTCCGACCTTCACAAAAAACGTTATTCAAGAATATCTCTTTCTCCTATGTGCTTTCATCCCTAACCCTAACCCTAACCCTTCCGAAAGTCGGAGAAGCTCAAAGATGGTACCGATCGATGCGCGCTACCCCATTTAGTGGGGGTAGAGCCTACTTGCAAGTCTCTCCGACCTTCACAAAAAAAGTTATTCAAGAATATCTCCTCAGATTTGGGGGAATTTCGTCGGTCGACCTCTTCCGAAGGTCGTACAAGCTCGGGGATGGTACCAATCGATCCGCAGGACCCAAATTAGTCCAGATGCAACCACTTTCCAAGTCTCTCCGACCTTCACAAAAAAAGTTATTCAAGAATATCTCTTTCTCCTATGTGCTTTCATCCCTAACCCTAACCCTAACCCTTCCGAAAGTCGGAGAAGCTCAAGGATGGTACCGATCGATGCGCGCAACCCCATTTAGTGGGGGTAGAGCCTACTTGCAAGTCTCTCCGACCTTCACAAAAAAAGTTATTCAAGAATATCTCCTCAGATTTGGGGGAATTTCGTCGGTCGACCTCTTCCGAAGGTCGTACAAGCTCGGGGATGGTACCAATCGATCCGCAGGACCCAAATTAGTCCAGATGCAACCACTTTTCAAGTCTCTCCGACCTTCACAAAAAAAGTTATTCAAGAATATCTCTTTCTCCTATGTGCTTTCATCCCTAACCCTAACCCTAACCCTTCCGAAAGTCGGAGAAGCTCAAGGATGGTACCGATCGATGCGCGCTACCCCATTTAGTGGGGGTAGAGCCTACTTGCAAGTCTCTCCGACCTTCACAAAAAAAGTTATTCAAGAATATCTCTTTCTCCTATGTGCTTTCATCCCTAACCCTAACCCTAACCCTTCCGAAAGTCGGAGAAGCTCAAGGATGGTACCGATCGATGCGCGCAACCCCATTTAGTGGGGGTAGAGCCTACTTGCAAGTCTCTCCGACCTTCACAAAAAAAGTTATTCAAGAATATCTCCTCAGATTTGGGGGAATTTCGTCGGTCGACCTCTTTCGAAGGTCGTACAAGCTCGGGGATGGTACCAATCGATCCGCAGGACCCAAATTAGTACAGATGCAACCACTTTCCAAGTCTCTCCGACCTTCACAAAAAAAGTTATTCAAGAATATCTCTTTCTCCTATGTGCTTTCATCCCTAACCCTAACCCTAACCCTTCCGAAAGTCGGAGAAGCTCAAGGATGGTACCGATCGATGCGCGCAACCCCATTTAGTGGGGGTAAAGCCTACTTGCAAGTCTCTCCGACCTTCACAAAAAAAGTTATTCAAGAATATCTCCTCAGATTTGGGGGAATTTCGTCGGTCGACCTCTTCCGAAGGTCGTACAAGCTCGGGGATGGTACCAATCGATCCGCAGGACCCAAATTAGTCCAGATGCAACCACTTTCCAAGTCTCTCTGACCTTCACAAAAAAAGTTATTCAAGAATATCTCTTTCTCCTATGTGCTTTCATCCCTAACCCTAACCCTAACCCTTCCGAAAGTCGGAGAAGCTCAAGGATGGTACCGATCGATGCGCGTTACCCCATTTAGTGGGGGTAGAGCCTACTTGCAAGTCTCTCCGACCTTCACAAAAAAAGTTATTCAAGAATATCTCTTTCTCCTATGTGCTTTCATCCCTAACCCTAACCCTAACCCTTCCGAAAGTCGGAGAAGCTCAAGGATGGTACCGATCGATGCGCGCAACCCCATTTAGTGGGGGTAGAGCCTACTTGCAAGTCTCTCCGACCTTCACAAAAAAAGTTATTCAAGAATATCTCCTCAGATTTGGGGGAATTTCGTCGGTCGACCTCTTCCGAAGGTCGTACAAGCTCGGGGATGGTACCAATCGATCCGCAGGACCCAAATTAGTCCAGATGCAACCACTTTCCAAGTCTCTCCGACCTTCACAAAAAACGTTATTCAAGAATATCTCTTTCTCCTATGTGCTTTCATCCCTAACCCTAACCCTAACCCTTCCGAAAGTCGGAGAAGCTCAAGGATGGTACCGATCGATGCGCGCTACCCCATTTAGTGGGGGTAGAGCCTACTTGCAAGTCTCTCCGACCTTCACAAAAAAAGTTATTCAAGAATATCTCTTTCTCCTATGTGCTTTCATCCCTAACCCTAACCCTAACCCTTCCGAAAGTCGGAGAAGCTCAAGGATGGTACCGATCGATGCGCGCTACCCCATTTAGTGGGGGTAGAGCCTACTTGCAAGTCTCTCCGACCTTCACAAAAAAAGTTATTCAAGAATATCTCCTCAGATTTGGGGGAATTTCGTCGGTCGACCTCTTCCGAAGGTCGTACAAGCTCGGGGATGGTACCAATCGATCCGCAGGACCCAAATTAGTCCAGATGCAACCACTTTCCAAGTCTCTCCGACCTTCACAAAAAAAGTTATTCAAGAATATCTCTTTCTCCTATGTGCTTTCATCCCTAACCCTAACCCTAACCCTTCCGAAAGTCGGAGAAGCTCAAGGATGGTACCGATCGATGCGCGCAACCCCATTTAGTGGGGGTAGAGCCTACTTGCAAGTCTCTCCGACCTTCAAAAAAAAAGTTATTCAAGAATATCTCCTCAGATTTGGGGGAATTTCGTCGGTCGACCTCTTCCGAAGGTCGTACAAGCTCGGGGATGGTACCAATCGATCCACAGGACCCAAATTAGTCCAGATGCAACCACTTTCCAAGTCTCTCCGACCTTCACAAAAAAAGTTATTCAAGAATATCTCTTTCTCCTATGTGCTTTCATCCCTAACCCTAACCCTAACCCTTCCGAAAGTCGGAGAAGCTCAAGGATGGTACCGATCGATGTGCGCTACACCATTTAGTGGGGGTAGAGCCTACTTGCAAGTCTCTCCGACCTTCACAAAAAAAGTTATTCAAGAATATCTCTTTCTCCTATGTGCTTTCATCCCTAACCCTAACCCTAACCCTTCCGAAAGTCGGAGAAGCTCAAGGATGGTACCGATCGATGCGCGCTACCCCATTTAGTGGGGGTAGAGCCTACTTGCAAGTCTCTCAGACCTTCACAAAAAAAGTTATTCAAGAATATCTCTTTCTCCTATGTGCTTTCATCCCTAACCCTAACCCTAACCCTTCCGAAAGTCGGAGAAGCTCAAGGATGGTACCGATCGATGCGCGCAACCCCATTTAGTGGGGGTAGAGCCTACTTGCACGTCTCTCCGACCTTCACAAAAAAAGTTATTCAAGAATATCTCCTCAGATTTGGGGGAATTTCGTCGGTCGACCTCTTCCGAAGGTCGTACAAGCTCGGGGATGGTACCAATCGATCCGCAGGACCCAAATTAGTCCAGATGCAACCACTTTCCAAGTCTCTCCGACCTTCACAAAAAAAGTTATTCAAGAATATCTCTTTCTCCTATGTGCTTTCATCCCTAACCCTAACCCTAACCCTTCCGAAAGTCGGAGAAGCTCAAGGATGGTACCGATCGATGCGCGCAACTCCATTTAGTGGGGGTAGAGCCTACTTGCAAGTCTCTCCAACCTTCACAAAAAAAGTTATTCAAGAATATCTCTTTCTCCTATGTGCTTTCATCCCTAACCCTAACCCTAACCCTTCCGAAAGTCGGAGAAGCTCAAGGATGGTACCGATCGATGCGCGCTACCCCATTTAGTGGGGGTAGAGCCTACTTGCAAGTCTCTCCGACCTTCACAAAAAAAGTTATTCAAGAATATCTCTTTCTCCTATGTGCTTTCATCCCTAACCCTAACCCTAACCCTTCCGAAAGTCGGAGAAGCTCAAGGATGGTACCGATCGATGCGCGCTACCCCATTTAGTGGGGGTAGAGCCTACTTGCAAGTCTCTCCGACCTTCACAAAAAAAGTTATTCAAGAATATCTCTTTCTCCTATGTGCTTTCATCCCTAACCCTAACCCTAACCCTTCCGAAAGTCGGAGAAGCTCAAGGATGGTACCGATCGATGCGCGCTACCCCATTTAGTGGGGGTAGAGCCTACTTGCAAGTCTCTCCGACCTTCACAAAAAACGTTATTCAAGAATATCTCTTTCTCCTATGTGCTTTCATCCCTAACCCTAACCCTAACCCTTCCGAAAGTCGGAGAAGCTCAAGGATGGTACCGATCGATGCGCGCTACCCCATTTAGTGGGGGTAGAGCCTACTTGCAAGTCTCTCCGACCTTCACAAAAAAAGTTATTCAAGAATATCTCCTCAGATTTGGGGGAATTTCGTCGGTCGACCTCTTCCGAAGGTCGTACAAGCTCGGGGATGGTACCAATCGATCCGCAGGACCCAAATTAGTCCAGATGCAACCACTTTCCAAGTCTCTCCGACCTTCACAAAAAAAGTTATTCAAGAATATCTCTTTCTCCTATGTGCTTTCATCCCTAACCCTAACCCTAACCCTTCCGAAAGTCGGAGAAGCTCAAGGATAGTACCGATCGATGCGCGCAACCCCATTTAGTGGGGGTAGAGCCTACTTGCAAGTCTCTCCGACCTTCACAAAAAAAGTTATTCAAGAATATCTCCTCAGATTTGGGGGAATTTCGTCGGTCGACCTCTTCCGAAGGTCGTACAAGCTCGGGGATGGTACCAATCGATCCGCAGGACCCAAATTAGTCCAGATGCAACCACTTTTCAAGTCTCTCCGACCTTCACAAAAAAAGTTATTCAAGAATATCTCTTTCTCCTATGTGCTTTCATCCCTAACCCTAACCCTAACCCTTCCGAAAGTCGGAGAAGCTCAAGGATGGTACCGATCGATGCGCGCTACCCCATTTAGTGGGGGTAGAGCCTACTTGCAAGTCTCTCCGACCTTCACAAAAAAAGTTATTCAAGAATATCTCTTTCTCCTATGTGCTTTCATCCCTAACCCTAACCCTAACCCTTCCGAAAGTCGGAGAAGCTCAAGGATGGTACCGATCGATGCGCGCAACCCCATTTAGTGGGGGTAGAGCCTACTTGCAAGTCTCTCCGACCTTCACAAAAAAAGTTATTCAAGAATATCTCCTCAGATTTGGGGGAATTTCGTCGGTCGACCTCTTCCGAAGGTCGTACAAGCTCGGGGATGGTACTAATCGATCCGCAGGACCCAAATTAGTCCAGATGCAACCACTTTCCAAGTCTCTCTGACCTTCACAAAAAAAGTTATTCAAGAATATCTCTTTCTCCTATGTGCTTTCATCCCTAACCCTAACCCTAACCCTTCCGAAAGTCGGAGAAGCTCAAGGATGGTACCGATCGATGCGCGCTACCCCATTTAGTGGGGGTAGAGCCTACTTGCAAGTCTCTCCGACCTTCACAAAAAAAGTTATTCAAGAATATCTCTTTCTCCTATGTGCTTTCATCCCTAACCCTAACCCTAACCCTTCCGAAAGTCGGAGAAGCTCAAGGATGGTACCGATCGATGCGCGCAACCCCATTTAGTGGGGGTAGAGCCTACTTGCAAGTCTCTCCGACCTTCAAAAAAAAAGTTATTCAAGAATATCTCCTCAGATTTGGGGGAATTTCGTCGGTCGACCTCTTCCGAAGGTCGTACAAGCTCGGGGATGGTACCAATCGATCCGCAGGACCCAAATTAGTCCAGATGCAACCACTTTCCAAGTCTCTCCGACCTTCACAAAAAAAGTTATTCAAGAATATCTCTTTCTCCTATGTGCTTTCATCCCTAACCCTAACCCTAACCCTTCCAAAAGTCGGAGAAGCTCAAGGATGGTACCGATCGATGCGCGCTACCCCATTTAGTGGGGGTAGAGCCTACTTGCAAGTCTCTCCGACCTTCACAAAAAAAGTTATTCAAGAATATCTCTTTCTCCTATGTGCTTTCATCCCTAACCCTAACCCTAACCCTTCCGAAAGTCGGAGAAGCTCAAGGATGGTACCGATCGATGTGCGCTACCCCATTTAGTGGGGGTAGAGCCTACTTGCAAGTCTCTCCGACCTTAACAAAAAAAGTTATTCAAGAATATCTCTTTCTCCTATGTGCTTTCATCCCTAACCCTAACCCTAACCCTTCCGAAAGTCGGAGAAGCTCAAGGATGGTACCGATCGATGCGCGCAACCCCATTTAGTGGGGGTAGAGCCTACTTGCAAGTCTCTCCGACCTTCACAAAAAAAGTTATTCAAGAATATCTCCTCAGATTTGGGGGAATTTCGTCGGTCGACCTCTTCCGAAGGTCGTACAAGCTCGGGGATGGTACCAATCGATCCGCAGGACCCAAATTAGTCCAGATGCAACCACTTTCCAAGTCTCTCCGACCTTCACAAAAAAAGTTATTCAAGAATATCTCTTTCTCCTATGTGCTTTCATCCCTAACCCTAACCCTAACCCTTCCGAAAGTCGGAGAAGCTCAAGGATGGTACCGATCGATGCGCGCAACCCCATTTAGTGGGGGTAGAGCCTACTTGCAAGTCTCTCCGACCTTCACAAAAAAAGTTATTCAAGAATATCTCTTTCTCCTATGTGCTTTCATCCCTAACCCTAACCCTAACCCTTCCGAAAGTCGGAGAAGCTCAAGGATGGTACCGATCGATGCGCGCTACCCCATTTAGTGGGGGTAGAGCCTACTTGCAAGTCTCTCCGACCTTCACAAAAAAAGTTATTCAAGAATATCTCTTTCTCCTATGTGCTTTCATCCCTAACCCTAACCCTAACCCTTCCGAAAGTCGGAGAAGCTCAAGGATGGTACCGATCGATGCGCGCAACCCCATTTAGTGGGGGTAGAGCCTACTTGCAAGTCTCTCCAACCTTCAAAAAAAAAGTTATTCAAGAATATCTCCTCAGATTTGGGGGAATTTCGTCGGTCGACCTTTTCCGAAGGTCGTACAAGCTCGGAGATGGTACCAATCGATCCGCAGGACCCAAATTAGTCCAGATGCAACCACTTTCCAAGTCTCTCCGACCTTCACAAAAAAAGTTATTCAAGAATATCTCTTTCTCCTATGTGCTTTCATCCCTAACCCTAACCCTAACCCTTCCGAAAGTCGGAGAAGCTCAAGGATGGTACCGATCGATGTGCGCTACCCCATTTAGTGGGGGTAGAGCCTACTTGCAAGTCTCTCCGACCTTCACAAAAAAAGTTATTCAAGAATATCTCTTTCTCCTATGTGCTTTCATCCCTAACCCTAACCCTAACCCTTCCGAAAGTCGGAGAAGCTCAAGGATGGTACCGATCGATGCGCGCTACCCCATTTAGTGGGGGTAGAGCCTACTTGCAAGTCTCTCAGACCTTCACAAAAAAAGTTATTCAAGAATATCTCTTTCTCCTATGTGCTTTCATCCCTAACCCTAACCCTAACCCTTCCGAAAGTCGGAGAAGCTCAAGGATGGTACCGATCGATGCGCGCAACCCCATTTAGTGGGGGTAGAGCCTACTTGCAAGTCTCTCCGACCTTCACAAAAAAAGTTATTCAAGAATATCTCCTCAGATTTGGGGGAATTTCGTCGGTCGACCTCTTCCGAAGGTCGTACAAGCTCGGGGATGGTACCAATCGATCCGCAGGACCCAAATTAGTCCAGATGCAACCACTTTCCAAGTCTCTCCGACCTTCACAAAAAAAGTTATTCAAGAATATCTCTTTCTCCTATGTGCTTTCATCCCTAACCCTAACCCTAACCCTTCCGAAAGTCGGAGAAGCTCAAGGATGGTACCGATCGATGCGCGCAACTCCATTTAGTGGGGGTAGAGCCTACTTGCAAGTCTCTCCGACCTTCACAAAAAAAGTTATTCAAGAATATCTCTTTCTCCTATGTGCTTTCATCCCTAACCCTAACCCTAACCCTTCCGAAAGTCGGAGAAGCTCAAGGATGGTACCGATCGATGTGCGCTACCCCATTTAGTGGGGGTAGAGCCTACTTGCAAGTCTCTCCGACCTTCACAAAAAAAGTTATTCAAGAATATCTCTTTCTCCTATGTGCTTTCATCCCTAACCCTAACCCTAACCCTTCCGAAAGTCGGAGAAGCTCAAGGATGGTACCGATCGATGCGCGCTACCCCATTTAGTGGGGGTAGAGCCTACTTGCAAGTCTCTCAGACCTTCACAAAAAAAGTTATTCAAGAATATCTCTTTCTCCTATGTGCTTTCATCCCTAACCCTAACCCTAACCCTTCCGAAAGTCGGAGAAGCTCAAGGATGGTACCGATCGATGCGCGCAACCCCATTTAGTGGGGGTAGAGCCTACTTGCAAGTCTCTCCGACCTTCACAAAAAAAGTTATTCAAGAATATCTCCTCAGATTTGGGGGAATTTCGTCGGTCGACCTCTTCCGAAGGTCGTACAAGCTCGGGGATGGTACCAATCGATCCGCAGGACCCAAATTAGTCCAGATGCAACCACTTTCCAAGTCTCTCCGACCTTCACAAAAAAAGTTATTCAAGAATATCTCTTTCTCCTATGTGCTTTCATCCCTAACCCTAACCCTAACCCTTCCGAAAGTCGGAGAAGCTCAAGGATGGTACCGATCGATGCGCGCAACTCCATTTAGTGGGGGTAGAGCCTACTTGCAAGTCTCTCCGACCTTCACAAAAAAAGTTATTCAAGAATATCTCTTTCTCCTATGTGCTTTCATCCCTAACCCTAACCCTAACCCTTCCGAAAGTCGGAGAAGCTCAAGGATGGTACCGATCGATGCGCGCTACCCCATTTAGTGGGGGTAGAGCCTACTTGCAAGTCTCTCCGACCTTCACAAAAAAAGTTATTCAAGAATATCTCTTTCTCCTATGTGCTTTCATCCCTAACCCTAACCCTAACCCTTCCGAAAGTCGGAGAAGCTCAAGGATGGTACCGATCGATGCGCGCTACCCCATTTAGTGGGGGTAGAGCCTACTTGCAAGTCTCTCCGACCTTCACAAAAAAAGTTATTCAAGAATATCTCTTTCTCCTATGTGCTTTCATCCCTAACCCTAACCCTAACCCTTCCGAAAGTCGGAGAAGCTCAAGGATGGTAACGATCGATGCGCGCTACCCCATTTAGTGGGGGTAGAGCCTACTTGCAAGTCTCTCCGACCTTCACAAAAAAAGTTATTCAAGAATATCTCTTTCTCCTATGTGCTTTCATCCCTAACCCTAACCCTAACCCTTCCGAAAGTCGGAGAAGCTCAAGGATGGTACGTATCGATGCGCGCTACCCCATTTAGTGGGGGTAGAGCCTACTTGCAAGTCTCTCCGACCTTCACAAAAAAAGTTATTCAAGAATATCTCCTCAGATTTGGGGGAATTTCGTCGGTCGACCTCTTCCGAAGGTCGTACAAGCTCGGGGATGGTACCAATCGATCCGCAGGACCCAAATTAGTCCAGATGCAACCACTTTCCAAGTCTCTCCGACCTTCACAAAAAAAGTTATTCAAGAATATCTCTTTCTCCTATGTGCTTTCATCCCTAACCCTAACCCTAACCCTTCCGAAAGTCGGAGAAGCTCAAGGATGGTACCGATCGATGTGCGCAACCCCATTTAGTGGGGGTAGAGCCTACTTGCAAGTCTCTCCGACCTTCACAAAAAAAGTTATTCAAGAATATCTCTTTCTCCTATGTGCTTTCATCCCTAACCCTAACCCTAACCCTTCCGAAAGTCGGAGAAGCTCAAGGATGGTACCGATCGATGCGCGCTACCCCATTTAGTGGGGGTAGAGCCTACTTGCAAGTCTCTCCGACCTTCACAAAAAAAGTTATTCAAGAATATCTCTTTCTCCTATGTGCTTTCATCCCTAACCCTAACCCTAACCCTTCCGAAAGTCGGAGAAGCTCAAGGATGGTACCGATCGATGCGCGCAACCCCATTTAGTGGGGGTAGAGCCTACTTGCAAGTCTCTCCGACCTTCAAAAAAAAAGTTATTCAAGAATATCTCCTCAGATTTGGGGGAATTTCGTCGGTCGACCTCTTCCGAAGGTCGTACAAGCTCGGGGATGGTACCAATCGATCCGCAGGACCCAAATTAGTCCAGATGCAACCACTTTCCAAGTCTCTCCGACCTTCACAAAAAAAGTTATTCAAGAATATCTCTTTCTCCTATGTGCTTTCATCCCTAACCCTAACCCTAACCCTTCCGAAAGTCGGAGAAGCTCAAGGATGGTACCGATCGATGTGCGCTACCCCATTTAGTGGGGGTAGAGCCTACTTGCAAGTCTCTCCGACCTTCACAAAAAAAGTTATTCAAGAATATCTCTTTCTCCTATGTGCTTTCATCCCTAACCCTAACCCTAACCCTTCCGAAAGTCGGAGAAGCTCAAGGATGGTACCGATCGATGCGCGCTACCCCATTTAGTGGGGGTAGAGCCTACTTGCAAGTCTCTCAGACCTTCACAAAAAAAGTTATTCAAGAATATCTCTTTCTCCTATGTGCTTTCATCCCTAACCCTAACCCTAACCCTTCCGAAAGTCGGAGAAGCTCAAGGATGGTACCGATCGATGCGCGCAACCCCATTTAGTGGGGGTAGAGCCTACTTGCAAGTCTCTCCGACCTTCACAAAAAAAGTTATTCAAGAATATCTCCTCAGATTTGGGGGAATTTCGTCGGTCGACCTCTTTCGAAGGTCGTACAAGCTCGGGGATGGTACCAATCGATCCGCAGGACCCAAATTAGTCCAGATGCAACCACTTTCCAAGTCTCTCCGACCTTCACAAAAAAAGTTATTCAAGAATATCTCTTTCTCCTATGTGCTTTCATCCCTAACCCTAACCCTAACCCTTCCGAAAGTCGGAGAAGCTCAAGGATGGTACCGATCGATGCGCGCAACTCCATTTAGTGGGGGTAGAGCCTACTTGCAAGTCTCTCCGACCTTCACAAAAAAAGTTATTCAAGAATATCTCTTTCTCCTATGTGCTTTCATCCCTAACCCTAACCCTAACCCTTCCGAAAGTCGGAGAAGCTCAAGGATGGTACCGATCGATGCGCGCTACCCCATTTAGTGGGGGTAGAGCCTACTTGCAAGTCTCTCCGACCTTCACAAAAAAAGTTATTCAAGAATATCTCTTTCTCCTATGTGCTTTCATCCCTAACCCTAACCCTAACCCTTCCGAAAGTCGGAGAAGCTCAAGGATGGTACCGATCGATGCGCGCTACCCCATTTAGTGGGGGTAGAGCCTACTTGCAAGTCTCTCCGACCTTCACAAAAAAAGTTATTCAAGAATATCTCTTTCTCCTATGTGCTTTCATCCCTAACCCTAACCCTAACCCTTCCGAAAGTCGGAGAAGCTCAAGGATGGTACCGATCGATGCGCGCTACCCCATTTAGTGGGGGTAGAGCCTACTTGCAAGTCTCTCCGACCTTCACAAAAAACGTTATTCAAGAATATCTCTTTCTCCTATGTGCTTTCATCCCTAACCCTAACCCTAACCCTTCCGAAAGTCGGAGAAGCTCAAGGATGGTACCGATCGATGCGCGCTACCCTATTTAGTGGGGGTAGAGCCTACTTGCAAGTCTCTCCGACCTTCACAAAAAAAGTTATTCAAGAATATCTCCTCAGATTTGGGGGAATTTCGTCGGTCGACCTCTTCCGAAGGTCGTACAAGCTCGGGGATGGTACCAATCGATCCGCAGGACCCAAATTAGTCCAGATGCAACCACTTTCCAAGTCTCTCCGACCTTCACAAAAAAAGTTATTCAAGAATATCTCTTTCTCCTATGTGCTTTCATCCCTAACCCTAACCCTAACCCTTCCGAAAGTCGGAGAAGCTCAAGGATGGTACCGATCGATGCGCGCAACCCCATTTAGTGGGGGTAGAGCCTACTTGCAAGTCTCTCCGACCTTCACAAAAAAAGTTATTCAAGAATATCTCCTCAGATTTGGGGGAATTTCGTCGGTCGACCTCTTCCGAAGGTCGTACAAGCTCGGGGATGGTACCAATCGATCCGCAGGACCCAAATTTGTCCAGATGCAACCACTTTTCAAGTCTCTCCGACCTTCACAAAAAAAGTTATTCAAGAATATCTCTTTCTCCTATGTGCTTTCATCCCTAACCCTAACCCTAACCCTTCCGAAAGTCGGAGAAGCTCAAGGATGGTACCGATCGATGCGCGCTACCCCATTTAGTGGGGGTAGAGCCTACTTGCAAGTCTCTCCGACCTTCACAAAAAAAGTTATTCAAGAATATCTCTTTCTCCTATGTGCTTTCATCCCTAACCCTAACCCTAACCCTTCCGAAAGTCGGAGAAGCTCAAGGATGGTACCGATCGATGCGCGCAACCCCATTTAGTGGGGGTAGAGCCTACTTGCAAGTCTCTCCGACCTTCACAAAAAAAGTTATTCAAGAATATCTCCTCAGATTTGGGGGAATTTCGTCGGTCGACCTCTTCCGAAGGTCGTACAAGCTCGGGGATGGTACCAATCGATCCGCAGGACCCAAATTAGTACAGATGCAACCACTTTCCAAGTCTCTCCGACCTTCACAAAAAAAGTTATTCAAGAATATCTCTTTCTCCTATGTGCTTTCATCCCTAACCCTAACCCTAACCCTTCCGAAAGTCGGAGAAGCTCAAGGATGGTACCGATCGATGCGCGCTACCCCATTTAGTGGGGGTAGAGCCTACTTGCAAGTCTCTCCGACCTTCACAAAAAACGTTATTCAAGAATATCTCTTTCTCCTATGTGCTTTCATCCCTAACCCTAACCCTAACCCTTCCGAAAGTCGGAGAAGCTCAAGGATGGTACCGATCGATGCGCGCTACCCCATTTAGTGGGGGTAGAGCCTACTTGCAAGTCTCTCCGACCTTCACAAAAAAAGTTATTCAAGAATATCTCCTCAGATTTGGGGGAATTTCGTCGGTCGACCTCTTCCGAAGGTCGTACAAGCTCGGGGATGGTACCAATCGATCCGCAGGACCCAAATTAGTCCAGATGCAACCACTTTCCAAGTCTCTCCGACCTTCACAAAAAAAGTTATTCAAGAATATCTCTTTCTCCTATGTGCTTTCATCCCTAACCCTAACCCTAACCCTTCCGAAAGTCGGAGAAGCTCAAGGATGGTACCGATCGATGCGCGCAACCCCATTTAGTGGGGGTAGAGCCTACTTGCAAGTCTCTCCGACCTTCACAAAAAAAGTTATTCAAGAATATCTCCTCAGATTTGGGGGAATTTCGTCGGTCGACCTCTTCCGAAGGTCGTACAAGCTCGGGGATGGTACCAATCGATCCGCAGGACCCAAATTAGTCCAGATGCAACCACTTTTCAAGTCTCTCCGACCTTCACAAAAAAAGTTATTCAAGAATATCTCTTTCTCCTATGTGCTTTCATCCCTAACCCTAACCCTAACCCTTCCGAAAGTCGGAGAAGCTCAAGGATGGTACCGATCGATGTGCGCTACCCCATTTAGTGGGGGTAGAGCCTACTTGCAAGTCTCTCCGACCTTCACAAAAAAAGTTATTCAAGAATATCTCTTTCTCCTATGTGCTTTCATCCCTAACCCTAACCCTAACCCTTCCGAAAGTCGGAGAAGCTCAAGGATGGTACCGATCGATGCGCGCTACCCCATTTAGTGGGGGTAGAGCCTACTTGCAAGTCTCTCAGACCTTCACAAAAAAAGTTATTCAAGAATATCTCTTTCTCCTATGTGCTTTCATCCCTAACCCTAACCCTAACCCTTCCGAAAGTCGGAGAAGCTCAAGGATGGTACCGATCGATGCGCGCAACCCCATTTAGTGGGGGTAGAGCCTACTTGCAAGTCTCTCCGACCTTCACAAAAAAAGTTATTCAAGAATATCTCCTCAGATTTGGGGGAATTTCGTCGGTCGACCTCTTCCGAAGGTCGTACAAGCTCGGGGATGGTACCAATCGATCCGCAGGACCCAAATTAGTCCAGATGCAACCACTTTCCAAGTCTCTCCGACCTTCACAAAAAAAGTTATTCAAGAATATCTCTTTCTCCTATGTGCTTTCATCCCTAACCCTAACCCTAACCCTTCCGAAAGTCGGAGAAGCTCAAGGATGGTACCGATCGATGCGCGCAACTCCATTTAGTGGGGGTAGAGCCTACTTGCAAGTCTCTCCGACCTTCACAAAAAAAGTTATTCAAGAATATCTCTTTCTCCTATGTGCTTTCATCCCTAACCCTAACCCTAACCCTTCCGAAAGTCGGAGAAGCTCAAAGATGGTACCGATCGATGCGCGCTACCCCATTTAGTGGGGGTAGAGCCTACTTGCAAGTCTCTCCGACCTTCACAAAAAAAGTTATTCAAGAATATCTCTTTCTCCTATGTGCTTTCATCCCTAACCCTAACCCTAACCCTTCCGAAAGTCGGAGAAGCTCAAGGATGGTACCGATCGATGCGCGCTACCCCATTTAGTGGGGGTAGAGCCTACTTGCAAGTCTCTCCGACCTTCACAAAAAAAGTTATTCAAGAATATCTCTTTCTCCTATGTGCTTTCATCCCTAACCCTAACCCTAACCCTTCCGAAAGTCGGAGAAGCTCAAGGATGGTACCGATCGATGCGCGCTACCCCATTTAGTGGGGGTAGAGCCTACTTGCAAGTCTCTCCGACCTTCACAAAAAAAGTTATTCAAGAATATCTCCTCAGATTTGGGGGAATTTCGTCGGTCGACCTCTTCCGAAGGTCGTACAAGCTCGGGGATGGTACCAATCGATCCGCAGGACCCAAATTAGTCCAGATGCAACCACTTTCCAAGTCTCTCCGACCTTCACAAAAAAAGTTATTCAAGAATATCTCTTTCTCCTATGTGCTTTCATCCCTAACCCTAACCCTAACCCTTCCGAAAGTCGGAGAAGCTCAAGGATGGTACCGATCGATGCGCGCAACCCCATTTAGTGGGGGTAGAGCCTACTTGCAAGTCTCTCCGACCTTCACAAAAAAAGTTATTCAAGAATATCTCCTCAGATTTGGGGGAATTTCGTCGGTCGACCTCTTCCGAAGGTCGTACAAGCTCGGGGATGGTACCAATCGATCCGCAGGACCCAAATTAGTCCAGATGCAACCACTTTTCAAGTCTCTCCGACCTTCACAAAAAAAGTTATTCAAGAATATCTCTTTCTCCTATGTGCTTTCATCCCTAACCCTAACCCTAACCCTTCCGAAAGTCGGAGAAGCTCAAGGATGGTACCGATCGATGTGCGCTACCCCATTTAGTGGGGGTAGAGCCTACTTGCAAGTCTCTCCGACCTTCACAAAAAAAGTTATTCAAGAATATCTCTTTCTCCTATGTGCTTTCATCCCTAACCCTAACCCTTCCGAAAGTCGGAGAAGCTCAAGGATGGTACCGATCGATGCGCGCTACCCCATTTAGTGGGGGTAGAGCCTACTTGCAAGTCTCTCAGACCTTCACAAAAAAAGTTATTCAAGAATATCTCTTTCTCCTATGTGCTTTCATCCCTAACCCTAACCCTAACCCTTCCGAAAGTCGGAGAAGCTCAAGGATGGTACCGATCGATGCGCGCAACCCCATTTAGTGGGGGTAGAGCCTACTTGCAAGTCTCTCCGACCTTCACAAAAAAAGTTATTCAAGAATATCTCCTCAGATTTGGGGGAATTTCGTCGGTCGACCTCTTCCGAAGGTCGTACAAGCTCGGGGATGGTACCAATCGATCCGCAGGACCCAAATTAGTCCAGATGCAACCACTTTCCAAGTCTCTCCGACCTTCACAAAAAAAGTTATTCAAGAATATCTCTTTCTCCTATGTGCTTTCATCCCTAACCCTAACCCTAACCCTTCCGAAAGTCGGAGAAGCTCAAGGATGGTACCGATCGATGCGCGCAACTCCATTTAGTGGGGGTAGAGCCTACTTGCAAGTCTCTCCGACCTTCACAAAAAAAGTTATTCAAGAATATCTCTTTCTCCTATGTGCTTTCATCCCTAACCCTAACCCTAACCCTTCCGAAAGTCGGAGAAGCTCAAAGATGGTACCGATCGATGCGCGCTACCCCATTTAGTGGGGGTAGAGCCTACTTGCAAGTCTCTCCGACCTTCACAAAAAAAGTTATTCAAGAATATCTCTTTCTCCTATGTGCTTTCATCCCTAACCCTAACCCTAACCCTTCCGAAAGTCGGAGAAGCTCAAGGATGGTACCGATCGATGCGCGCTACCCCATTTAGTGGGGGTAGAGCCTACTTGCAAGTCTCTCCGACCTTCACAAAAAAAGTTATTCAAGAATATCTCTTTCTCCTATGTGCTTTCATCCCTAACCCTAACCCTAACCCTTCCGAAAGTCGGAGAAGCTCAAGGATGGTACCGATCGATGCGCGCTACCCCATTTAGTGGGGGTAGAGCCTACTTGCAAGTCTCTCCGACCTTCACAAAAAACGTTATTCAAGAATATCTCTTTCTCCTATGTGCTTTCATCCCTAACCCTAACCCTAACCCTTCCGAAAGTCGGAGAAGCTCAAAGATGGTACCGATCGATGCGCGCTACCCCATTTAGTGGGGGTAGAGCCTACTTGCAAGTCTCTCCGACCTTCACAAAAAAAGTTATTCAAGAATATCTCCTCAGATTTGGGGGAATTTCGTCGGTCGACCTCTTCCGAAGGTCGTACAAGCTCGGGGATGGTACCAATCGATCCGCAGGACCCAAATTAGTCCAGATGCAACCACTTTCCAAGTCTCTCCGACCTTCACAAAAAAAGTTATTCAAGAATATCTCTTTCTCCTATGTGCTTTCATCCCTAACCCTAACCCTAACCCTTCCGAAAGTCGGAGAAGCTCAAGGATGGTACCGATCGATGCGCGCAACCCCATTTAGTGGGGGTAGAGCCTACTTGCAAGTCTCTCCGACCTTCACAAAAAAAGTTATTCAAGAATATCTCCTCAGATTTGGGGGAATTTCGTCGGTCGACCTCTTCCGAAGGTCGTACAAGCTCGGGGATGGTACCAATCGATCCGCAGGACCCAAATTAGTCCAGATGCAACCACTTTTCAAGTCTCTCCGACCTTCACAAAAAAAGTTATTCAAGAATATCTCTTTCTCCTATGTGCTTTCATCCCTAACCCTAACCCTAACCCTTCCGAAAGTCGGAGAAGCTCAAGGATGGTACCGATCGATGCGCGCTACCCCATTTAGTGGGGGTAGAGCCTACTTGCAAGTCTCTCCGACCTTCACAAAAAAAGTTATTCAAGAATATCTCTTTCTCCTATGTGCTTTCATCCCTAACCCTAACCCTAACCCTTCCGAAAGTCGGAGAAGCTCAAGGATGGTACCGATCGATGCGCGCAACCCCATTTAGTGGGGGTAGAGCCTACTTGCAAGTCTCTCCGACCTTCACAAAAAAAGTTATTCAAGAATATCTCCTCAGATTTGGGGGAATTTCGTCGGTCGACCTCTTCCGAAGGTCGTACAAGCTCGGGGATGGTACCAATCGATCCGCAGGACCCAAATTAGTACAGATGCAACCACTTTCCAAGTCTCTCCGACCTTCACAAAAAAAGTTATTCAAGAATATCTCTTTCTCCTATGTGCTTTCATCCCTAACCCTAACCCTAACCCTTCCGAAAGTCGGAGAAGCTCAAGGATGGTACCGATCGATGCGCGCAACCCCATTTAGTGGGGGTAAAGCCTACTTGCAAGTCTCTCCGACCTTCACAAAAAAAGTTATTCAAGAATATCTCCTCAGATTTGGGGGAATTTCGTCGGTCGACCTCTTCCGAAGGTCGTACAAGCTCGGGGATGGTACCAATCGATCCGCAGGACCCAAATTAGTCCAGATGCAACCACTTTCCAAGTCTCTCTGACCTTCACAAAAAAAGTTATTCAAGAATATCTCTTTCTCCTATGTGCTTTCATCCCTAACCCTAACCCTAACCCTTCCGAAAGTCGGAGAAGCTCAAGGATGGTACCGATCGATGCGCGTTACCCCATTTAGTGGGGGTAGAGCCTACTTGCAAGTCTCTCCGACCTTCACAAAAAAAGTTATTCAAGAATATCTCTTTCTCCTATGTGCTTTCATCCCTAACCCTAACCCTAACCCTTCCGAAAGTCGGAGAAGCTCAAGGATGGTACCGATCGATGCGCGCAACCCCATTTAGTGGGGGTAGAGCCTACTTGCAAGTCTCTCCGACCTTCACAAAAAAAGTTATTCAAGAATATCTCCTCAGATTTGGGGGAATTTCGTCGGTCGACCTCTTCCGAAGGTCGTACAAGCTCGGGGATGGTACCAATCGATCCGCAGGACCCAAATTAGTCCAGATGCAACCACTTTCCAAGTCTCTCCGACCTTCACAAAAAACGTTATTCAAGAATATCTCTTTCTCCTATGTGCTTTCATCCCTAACCCTAACCCTAACCCTTCCGAAAGTCGGAGAAGCTCAAGGATGGTACCGATCGATGCGCGCTACCCCATTTAGTGGGGGTAGAGCCTACTTGCAAGTCTCTCCGACCTTCACAAAAAAAGTTATTCAAGAATATCTCTTTCTCCTATGTGCTTTCATCCCTAACCCTAACCCTAACCCTTCCGAAAGTCGGAGAAGCTCAAGGATGGTACCGATCGATGCGCGCTACCCCATTTAGTGGGGGTAGAGCCTACTTGCAAGTCTCTCCGACCTTCACAAAAAAAGTTATTCAAGAATATCTCCTCAGATTTGGGGGAATTTCGTCGGTCGACCTCTTCCGAAGGTCGTACAAGCTCGGGGATGGTACCAATCGATCCGCAGGACCCAAATTAGTCCAGATGCAACCACTTTCCAAGTCTCTCCGACCTTCACAAAAAAAGTTATTCAAGAATATCTCTTTCTCCTATGTGCTTTCATCCCTAACCCTAACCCTAACCCTTCCGAAAGTCGGAGAAGCTCAAGGATGGTACCGATCGATGCGCGCAACCCCATTTAGTGGGGGTAGAGCCTACTTGCAAGTCTCTCCGACCTTCAAAAAAAAAGTTATTCAAGAATATCTCCTCAGATTTGGGGGAATTTCGTCGGTCGACCTCTTCCGAAGGTCGTACAAGCTCGGGGATGGTACCAATCGATCCGCAGGACCCAAATTAGTCCAGATGCAACCACTTTCCAAGTCTCTCCGACCTTCACAAAAAAAGTTATTCAAGAATATCTCTTTCTCCTATGTGCTTTCATCCCTAACCCTAACCCTAACCCTTCCGAAAGTCGGAGAAGCTCAAGGATGGTACCGATCGATGTGCGCTACCCCATTTAGTGGGGGTAGAGCCTACTTGCAAGTCTCTCCGACCTTCACAAAAAAAGTTATTCAAGAATATCTCTTTCTCCTATGTGCTTTCATCCCTAACCCTAACCCTAACCCTTCCGAAAGTCGGAGAAGCTCAAGGATGGTACCGATCGATGCGCGCTACCCCATTTAGTGGGGGTAGAGCCTACTTGCAAGTCTCTCAGACCTTCACAAAAAAAGTTATTCAAGAATATCTCTTTCTCCTATGTGCTTTCATCCCTAACCCTAACCCTAACCCTTACGAAAGTCGGAGAAGCTCAAGGATGGTACCGATCGATGCGCGCAACCCCATTTAGTGGGGGTAGAGCCTACTTGCACGTCTCTCCGACCTTCACAAAAAAAGTTATTCAAGAATATCTCCTCAGATTTGGGGGAATTTCGTCGGTCGACCTCTTCCGAAGGTCGTACAAGCTCGGGGATGGTACCAATCGATCCGCAGGACCCAAATTAGTCCAGATGCAACCACTTTCCAAGTCTCTCCGACCTTCACAAAAAAAGTTATTCAAGAATATCTCTTTCTCCTATGTGCTTTCATCCCTAACCCTAACCCTAACCCTTCCGAAAGTCGGAGAAGCTCAAGGATGGTACCGATCGATGCGCGCAACTCCATTTAGTGGGGGTAGAGCCTACTTGCAAGTCTCTCCAACCTTCACAAAAAAAGTTATTCAAGAATATCTCTTTCTCCTATGTGCTTTCATCCCTAACCCTAACCCTAACCCTTCCGAAAGTCGGAGAAGCTCAAGGATGGTACCGATCGATGCGCGCTACCCCATTTAGTGGGGGTAGAGCCTACTTGCAAGTCTCTCCGACCTTCACAAAAAAAGTTATTCAAGAATATCTCTTTCTCCTATGTGCTTTCATCCCTAACCCTAACCCTAACCCTTCCGAAAGTCGGAGAAGCTCAAGGATGGTACCGATCGATGCGCGCTACCCCATTTAGTGGGGGTAGAGCCTACTTGCAAGTCTCTCCGACCTTCACAAAAAAAGTTATTCAAGAATATCTCTTTCTCCTATGTGCTTTCATCCCTAACCCTAACCCTAACCCTTCCGAAAGTCGGAGAAGCTCAAGGATGGTACCGATCGATGCGCGCTACCCCATTTAGTGGGGGTAGAGCCTACTTGCAAGTCTCTCCGACCTTCACAAAAAACGTTATTCAAGAATATCTCTTTCTCCTATGTGCTTTCATCCCTAACCCTAACCCTAACCCTTCCGAAAGTCGGAGAAGCTCAAGGATGGTACCGATCGATGCGCGCTACCCCATTTAGTGGGGGTAGAGCCTACTTGCAAGTCTCTCCGACCTTCACAAAAAAAGTTATTCAAGAATATCTCCTCAGATTTGGGGGAATTTCGTCGGTCGACCTCTTCCGAAGGTCGTACAAGCTCGGGGATGGTACCAATCGATCCGCAGGACCCAAATTAGTCCAGATGCAACCACTTTCCAAGTCTCTCCGACCTTCACAAAAAAAGTTATTCAAGAATATCTCTTTCTCCTATGTGCTTTCATCCCTAACCCTAACCCTAACCCTTCCGAAAGTCGGAGAAGCTCAAGGATAGTACCGATCGATGCGCGCAACCCCATTTAGTGGGGGTAGAGCCTACTTGCAAGTCTCTCCGACCTTCACAAAAAAAGTTATTCAAGAATATCTCCTCAGATTTGGGGGAATTTCGTCGGTCGACCTCTTCCGAAGGTCGTACAAGCTCGGGGATGGTACCAATCGATCCGCAGGACCCAAATTAGTCCAGATGCAACCACTTTTCAAGTCTCTCCGACCTTCACAAAAAAAGTTATTCAAGAATATCTCTTTCTCCTATGTGCTTTCATCCCTAACCCTAACCCTAACCCTTCCGAAAGTCGGAGAAGCTCAAGGATGGTACCGATCGATGCGCGCTACCCCATTTAGTGGGGGTAGAGCCTACTTGCAAGTCTCTCCGACCTTCACAAAAAAAGTTATTCAAGAATATCTCTTTCTCCTATGTGCTTTCATCCCTAACCCTAACCCTAACCCTTCCGAAAGTCGGAGAAGCTCAAGGATGGTACCGATCGATGCGCGCAACCCCATTTAGTGGGGGTAGAGCCTACTTGCAAGTCTCTCCGACCTTCACAAAAAAAGTTATTCAAGAATATCTCCTCAGATTTGGGGGAATTTCGTCGGTCGACCTCTTCCGAAGGTCGTACAAGCTCGGGGATGGTACTAATCGATCCGCAGGACCCAAATTAGTCCAGATGCAACCACTTTCCAAGTCTCTCTGACCTTCACAAAAAAAGTTATTCAAGAATATCTCTTTCTCCTATGTGCTTTCATCCCTAACCCTAACCCTAACCCTTCCGAAAGTCGGAGAAGCTCAAGGATGGTACCGATCGATGCGCGCTACCCCATTTAGTGGGGGTAGAGCCTACTTGCAAGTCTCTCCGACCTTCACAAAAAAAGTTATTCAAGAATATCTCTTTCTCCTATGTGCTTTCATCCCTAACCCTAACCCTAACCCTTCCGAAAGTCGGAGAAGCTCAAGGATGGTACCGATCGATGTGCGCTACCCCATTTAGTGGGGGTAGAGCCTACTTGCAAGTCTCTCCGACCTTAACAAAAAAAGTTATTCAAGAATATCTCTTTCTCCTATGTGCTTTCATCCCTAACCCTAACCCTAACCCTTCCGAAAGTCGGAGAAGCTCAAGGATGGTACCGATCGATGCGCGCAACCCCATTTAGTGGGGGTAGAGCCTACTTGCAAGTCTCTCCGACCTTCACAAAAAAAGTTATTCAAGAATATCTCCTCAGATTTGGGGGAATTTCGTCGGTCGACCTCTTCCGAAGGTCGTACAAGCTCGGGGATGGTACCAATCGATCCGCAGGACCCAAATTAGTCCAGATGCAACCACTTTCCAAGTCTCTCCGACCTTCACAAAAAAAGTTATTCAAGAATATCTCTTTCTCCTATGTGCTTTCATCCCTAACCCTAACCCTAACCCTTCCGAAAGTCGGAGAAGCTCAAGGATGGTACCGATCGATGCGCGCAACCCCATTTAGTGGGGGTAGAGCCTACTTGCAAGTCTCTCCGACCTTCACAAAAAAAGTTATTCAAGAATATCTCTTTCTCCTATGTGCTTTCATCCCTAACCCTAACCCTAACCCTTCCGAAAGTCGGAGAAGCTCAAGGATGGTACCGATCGATGCGCGCTACCCCATTTAGTGGGGGTAGAGCCTACTTGCAAGTCTCTCCGACCTTCACAAAAAAAGTTATTCAAGAATATCTCTTTCTCCTATGTGCTTTCATCCCTAACCCTAACCCTAACCCTTCCGAAAGTCGGAGAAGCTCAAGGATGGTACCGATCGATGCGCGCAACCCCATTTAGTGGGGGTAGAGCCTACTTGCAAGTCTCTCCAACCTTCAAAAAAAAAGTTATTCAAGAATATCTCCTCAGATTTGGGGGAATTTCGTCGGTCGACCTTTTCCGAAGGTCGTACAAGCTCGGAGATGGTACCAATCGATCCGCAGGACCCAAATTAGTCCAGATGCAACCACTTTCCAAGTCTCTCCGACCTTCACAAAAAAAGTTATTCAAGAATATCTCTTTCTCCTATGTGCTTTCATCCCTAACCCTAACCCTAACCCTTCCGAAAGTCGGAGAAGCTCAAGGATGGTACCGATCGATGTGCGCTACCCCATTTAGTGGGGGTAGAGCCTACTTGCAAGTCTCTCCGACCTTCACAAAAAAAGTTATTCAAGAATATCTCTTTCTCCTATGTGCTTTCATCCCTAACCCTAACCCTAACCCTTCCGAAAGTCGGAGAAGCTCAAGGATGGTACCGATCGATGCGCGCTACCCCATTTAGTGGGGGTAGAGCCTACTTGCAAGTCTCTCAGACCTTCACAAAAAAAGTTATTCAAGAATATCTCTTTCTCCTATGTGCTTTCATCCCTAACCCTAACCCTAACCCTTCCGAAAGTCGGAGAAGCTCAAGGATGGTACCGATCGATGCGCGCAACCCCATTTAGTGGGGGTAGAGCCTACTTGCAAGTCTCTCCGACCTTCACAAAAAAAGTTATTCAAGAATATCTCCTCAGATTTGGGGGAATTTCGTCGGTCGACCTCTTCCGAAGGTCGTACAAGCTCGGGGATGGTACCAATCGATCCGCAGGACCCAAATTAGTCCAGATGCAACCACTTTCCAAGTCTCTCCGACCTTCACAAAAAAAGTTATTCAAGAATATCTCTTTCTCCTATGTGCTTTCATCCCTAACCCTAACCCTAACCCTTCCGAAAGTCGGAGAAGCTCAAGGATGGTACCGATCGATGCGCGCAACTCCATTTAGTGGGGGTAGAGCCTACTTGCAAGTCTCTCCGACCTTCACAAAAAAAGTTATTCAAGAATATCTCTTTCTCCTATGTGCTTTCATCCCTAACCCTAACCCTAACCCTTCCGAAAGTCGGAGAAGCTCAAGGATGGTACCGATCGATGTGCGCTACCCCATTTAGTGGGGGTAGAGCCTACTTGCAAGTCTCTCCGACCTTCACAAAAAAAGTTATTCAAGAATATCTCTTTCTCCTATGTGCTTTCATCCCTAACCCTAACCCTTCCGAAAGTCGGAGAAGCTCAAGGATGGTACCGATCGATGCGCGCTACCCCATTTAGTGGGGGTAGAGCCTACTTGCAAGTCTCTCAGACCTTCACAAAAAAAGTTATTCAAGAATATCTCTTTCTCCTATGTGCTTTCATCCCTAACCCTAACCCTAACCCTTCCGAAAGTCGGAGAAGCTCAAGGATGGTACCGATCGATGCGCGCAACCCCATTTAGTGGGGGTAGAGCCTACTTGCAAGTCTCTCCGACCTTCACAAAAAAAGTTATTCAAGAATATCTCCTCAGATTTGGGGGAATTTCGTCGGTCGACCTCTTCCGAAGGTCGTACAAGCTCGGGGATGGTACCAATCGATCCGCAGGACCCAAATTAGTCCAGATGCAACCACTTTCCAAGTCTCTCCGACCTTCACAAAAAAAGTTATTCAAGAATATCTCTTTCTCCTATGTGCTTTCATCCCTAACCCTAACCCTAACCCTTCCGAAAGTCGGAGAAGCTCAAGGATGGTACCGATCGATGCGCGCAACTCCATTTAGTGGGGGTAGAGCCTACTTGCAAGTCTCTCCGACCTTCACAAAAAAAGTTATTCAAGAATATCTCTTTCTCCTATGTGCTTTCATCCCTAACCCTAACCCTAACCCTTCCGAAAGTCGGAGAAGCTCAAGGATGGTACCGATCGATGCGCGCTACCCCATTTAGTGGGGGTAGAGCCTACTTGCAAGTCTCTCCGACCTTCACAAAAAAAGTTATTCAAGAATATCTCTTTCTCCTATGTGCTTTCATCCCTAACCCTAACCCTAACCCTTCCGAAAGTCGGAGAAGCTCAAGGATGGTACCGATCGATGCGCGCTACCCCATTTAGTGGGGGTAGAGCCTACTTGCAAGTCTCTCCGACCTTCACAAAAAAAGTTATTCAAGAATATCTCTTTCTCCTATGTGCTTTCATCCCTAACCCTAACCCTAACCCTTCCGAAAGTCGGAGAAGCTCAAGGATGGTAACGATCGATGCGCGCTACCCCATTTAGTGGGGGTAGAGCCTACTTGCAAGTCTCTCCGACCTTCACAAAAAAAGTTATTCAAGAATATCTCTTTCTCCTATGTGCTTTCATCCCTAACCCTAACCCTAACCCTTCCGAAAGTCGGAGAAGCTCAAGGATGGTACGTATCGATGCGCGCTACCCCATTTAGTGGGGGTAGAGCCTACTTGCAAGTCTCTCCGACCTTCACAAAAAAAGTTATTCAAGAATATCTCCTCAGATTTGGGGGAATTTCGTCGGTCGACCTCTTCCGAAGGTCGTACAAGCTCGGGGATGGTACCAATCGATCCGCAGGACCCAAATTAGTCCAGATGCAACCACTTTCCAAGTCTCTCCGACCTTCACAAAAAAAGTTATTCAAGAATATCTCTTTCTCCTATGTGCTTTCATCCCTAACCCTAACCCTAACCCTTCCGAAAGTCGGAGAAGCTCAAGGATGGTACCGATCGATGTGCGCAACCCCATTTAGTGGGGGTAGAGCCTACTTGCAAGTCTCTCCGACCTTCACAAAAAAAGTTATTCAAGAATATCTCTTTCTCCTATGTGCTTTCATCCCTAACCCTAACCCTAACCCTTCCGAAAGTCGGAGAAGCTCAAGGATGGTACCGATCGATGCGCGCTACCCCATTTAGTGGGGGTAGAGCCTACTTGCAAGTCTCTCCGACCTTCACAAAAAAAGTTATTCAAGAATATCTCTTTCTCCTATGTGCTTTCATCCCTAACCCTAACCCTAACCCTTCCGAAAGTCGGAGAAGCTCAAGGATGGTACCGATCGATGCGCGCAACCCCATTTAGTGGGGGTAGAGCCTACTTGCAAGTCTCTCCGACCTTCAAAAAAAAAGTTATTCAAGAATATCTCCTCAGATTTGGGGGAATTTCGTCGGTCGACCTCTTCCGAAGGTCGTACAAGCTCGGGGATGGTACCAATCGATCCGCAGGACCCAAATTAGTCCAGATGCAACCACTTTCCAAGTCTCTCCGACCTTCACAAAAAAAGTTATTCAAGAATATCTCTTTCTCCTATGTGCTTTCATCCCTAACCCTAACCCTAACCCTTCCGAAAGTCGGAGAAGCTCAAGGATGGTACCGATCGATGTGCGCTACCCCATTTAGTGGGGGTAGAGCCTACTTGCAAGTCTCTCCGACCTTCACAAAAAAAGTTATTCAAGAATATCTCTTTCTCCTATGTGCTTTCATCCCTAACCCTAACCCTAACCCTTCCGAAAGTCGGAGAAGCTCAAGGATGGTACCGATCGATGCGCGCTACCCCATTTAGTGGGGGTAGAGCCTACTTGCAAGTCTCTCAGACCTTCACAAAAAAAGTTATTCAAGAATATCTCTTTCTCCTATGTGCTTTCATCCCTAACCCTAACCCTAACCCTTCCGAAAGTCGGAGAAGCTCAAGGATGGTACCGATCGATGCGCGCAACCCCATTTAGTGGGGGTAGAGCCTACTTGCAAGTCTCTCCGACCTTCACAAAAAAAGTTATTCAAGAATATCTCCTCAGATTTGGGGGAATTTCGTCGGTCGACCTCTTTCGAAGGTCGTACAAGCTCGGGGATGGTACCAATCGATCCGCAGGACCCAAATTAGTCCAGATGCAACCACTTTCCAAGTCTCTCCGACCTTCACAAAAAAAGTTATTCAAGAATATCTCTTTCTCCTATGTGCTTTCATCCCTAACCCTAACCCTAACCCTTCCGAAAGTCGGAGAAGCTCAAGGATGGTACCGATCGATGCGCGCAACTCCATTTAGTGGGGGTAGAGCCTACTTGCAAGTCTCTCCGACCTTCACAAAAAAAGTTATTCAAGAATATCTCTTTCTCCTATGTGCTTTCATCCCTAACCCTAACCCTAACCCTTCCGAAAGTCGGAGAAGCTCAAGGATGGTACCGATCGATGCGCGCTACCCCATTTAGTGGGGGTAGAGCCTACTTGCAAGTCTCTCCGACCTTCACAAAAAAAGTTATTCAAGAATATCTCTTTCTCCTATGTGCTTTCATCCCTAACCCTAACCCTAACCCTTCCGAAAGTCGGAGAAGCTCAAGGATGGTACCGATCGATGCGCGCTACCCCATTTAGTGGGGGTAGAGCCTACTTGCAAGTCTCTCCGACCTTCACAAAAAAAGTTATTCAAGAATATCTCTTTCTCCTATGTGCTTTCATCCCTAACCCTAACCCTAACCCTTCCGAAAGTCGGAGAAGCTCAAGGATGGTACCGATCGATGCGCGCTACCCCATTTAGTGGGGGTAGAGCCTACTTGCAAGTCTCTCCGACCTTCACAAAAAACGTTATTCAAGAATATCTCTTTCTCCTATGTGCTTTCATCCCTAACCCTAACCCTAACCCTTCCGAAAGTCGGAGAAGCTCAAGGATGGTACCGATCGATGCGCGCTACCCTATTTAGTGGGGGTAGAGCCTACTTGCAAGTCTCTCCGACCTTCACAAAAAAAGTTATTCAAGAATATCTCCTCAGATTTGGGGGAATTTCGTCGGTCGACCTCTTCCGAAGGTCGTACAAGCTCGGGGATGGTACCAATCGATCCGCAGGACCCAAATTAGTCCAGATGCAACCACTTTCCAAGTCTCTCCGACCTTCACAAAAAAAGTTATTCAAGAATATCTCTTTCTCCTATGTGCTTTCATCCCTAACCCTAACCCTAACCCTTCCGAAAGTCGGAGAAGCTCAAGAATGGTACCGATCGATGCGCGCAACCCCATTTAGTGGGGGTAGAGCCTACTTGCAAGTCTCTCCGACCTTCACAAAAAAAGTTATTCAAGAATATCTCCTCAGATTTGGGGGAATTTCGTCGGTCGACCTCTTCCGAAGGTCGTACAAGCTCGGGGATGGTACCAATCGATCCGCAGGACCCAAATTTGTCCAGATGCAACCACTTTTCAAGTCTCTCCGACCTTCACAAAAAAAGTTATTCAAGAATATCTCTTTCTCCTATGTGCTTTCATCCCTAACCCTAACCCTAACCCTTCCGAAAGTCGGAGAAGCTCAAGGATGGTACCGATCGATGCGCGCTACCCCATTTAGTGGGGGTAGAGCCTACTTGCAAGTCTCTCCGACCTTCACAAAAAAAGTTATTCAAGAATATCTCTTTCTCCTATGTGCTTTCATCCCTAACCCTAACCCTAACCCTTCCGAAAGTCGGAGAAGCTCAAGGATGGTACCGATCGATGCGCGCAACCCCATTTAGTGGGGGTAGAGCCTACTTGCAAGTCTCTCCGACCTTCACAAAAAAAGTTATTCAAGAATATCTCCTCAGATTTGGGGGAATTTCGTCGGTCGACCTCTTCCGAAGGTCGTACAAGCTCGGGGATGGTACCAATCGATCCGCAGGACCCAAATTAGTACAGATGCAACCACTTTCCAAGTCTCTCCGACCTTCACAAAAAAAGTTATTCAAGAATATCTCTTTCTCCTATGTGCTTTCATCCCTAACCCTAACCCTAACCCTTCCGAAAGTCGGAGAAGCTCAAGGATGGTACCGATCGATGCGCGCTACCCCATTTAGTGGGGGTAGAGCCTACTTGCAAGTCTCTCCGACCTTCACAAAAAACGTTATTCAAGAATATCTCTTTCTCCTATGTGCTTTCATCCCTAACCCTAACCCTAACCCTTCCGAAAGTCGGAGAAGCTCAAGGATGGTACCGATCGATGCGCGCTACCCCATTTAGTGGGGGTAGAGCCTACTTGCAAGTCTCTCCGACCTTCACAAAAAAAGTTATTCAAGAATATCTCCTCAGATTTGGGGGAATTTCGTCGGTCGACCTCTTCCGAAGGTCGTACAAGCTCGGGGATGGTACCAATCGATCCGCAGGACCCAAATTAGTCCAGATGCAACCACTTTCCAAGTCTCTCCGACCTTCACAAAAAAAGTTATTCAAGAATATCTCTTTCTCCTATGTGCTTTCATCCCTAACCCTAACCCTAACCCTTCCGAAAGTCGGAGAAGCTCAAGGATGGTACCGATCGATGCGCGCAACCCCATTTAGTGGGGGTAGAGCCTACTTGCAAGTCTCTCCGACCTTCACAAAAAAAGTTATTCAAGAATATCTCCTCAGATTTGGGGGAATTTCGTCGGTCGACCTCTTCCGAAGGTCGTACAAGCTCGGGGATGGTACCAATCGATCCGCAGGACCCAAATTAGTCCAGATGCAACCACTTTTCAAGTCTCTCCGACCTTCACAAAAAAAGTTATTCAAGAATATCTCTTTCTCCTATGTGCTTTCATCCCTAACCCTAACCCTAACCCTTCCGAAAGTCGGAGAAGCTCAAGGATGGTACCGATCGATGTGCGCTACCCCATTTAGTGGGGGTAGAGCCTACTTGCAAGTCTCTCCGACCTTCACAAAAAAAGTTATTCAAGAATATCTCTTTCTCCTATGTGCTTTCATCCCTAACCCTAACCCTAACCCTTCCGAAAGTCGGAGAAGCTCAAGGATGGTACCGATCGATGCGCGCTACCCCATTTAGTGGGGGTAGAGCCTACTTGCAAGTCTCTCAGACCTTCACAAAAAAAGTTATTCAAGAATATCTCTTTCTCCTATGTGCTTTCATCCCTAACCCTAACCCTAACCCTTCCGAAAGTCGGAGAAGCTCAAGGATGGTACCGATCGATGCGCGCAACCCCATTTAGTGGGGGTAGAGCCTACTTGCAAGTCTCTCCGACCTTCACAAAAAAAGTTATTCAAGAATATCTCCTCAGATTTGGGGGAATTTCGTCGGTCGACCTCTTCCGAAGGTCGTACAAGCTCGGGGATGGTACCAATCGATCCGCAGGACCCAAATTAGTCCAGATGCAACCACTTTCCATGTCTCTCCGACCTTCACAAAAAAAGTTATTCAAGAATATCTCTTTCTCCTATGTGCTTTCATCCCTAACCCTAACCCTAACCCTTCCGAAAGTCGGAGAAGCTCAAGGATGGTACCGATCGATGCGCGCAACTCCATTTAGTGGGGGTAGAGCCTACTTGCAAGTCTCTCCGACCTTCACAAAAAAAGTTATTCAAGAATATCTCTTTCTCCTATGTGCTTTCATCCCTAACCCTAACCCTAACCCTTCCGAAAGTCGGAGAAGCTCAAAGATGGTACCGATCGATGCGCGCTACCCCATTTAGTGGGGGTAGAGCCTACTTGCAAGTCTCTCCGACCTTCACAAAAAAAGTTATTCAAGAATATCTCTTTCTCCTATGTGCTTTCATCCCTAACCCTAACCCTAACCCTTCCGAAAGTCGGAGAAGCTCAAGGATGGTACCGATCGATGCGCGCTACCCCATTTAGTGGGGGTAGAGCCTACTTGCAAGTCTCTCCGACCTTCACAAAAAAAGTTATTCAAGAATATCTCTTTCTCCTATGTGCTTTCATCCCTAACCCTAACCCTAACCCTTCCGAAAGTCGGAGAAGCTCAAGGATGGTACCGATCGATGCGCGCTACCCCATTTAGTGGGGGTAGAGCCTACTTGCAAGTCTCTCCGACCTTCACAAAAAACGTTATTCAAGAATATCTCTTTCTCCTATGTGCTTTCATCCCTAACCCTAACCCTAACCCTTCCGAAAGTCGGAGAAGCTCAAAGATGGTACCGATCGATGCGCGCTACCCCATTTAGTGGGGGTAGAGCCTACTTGCAAGTCTCTCCGACCTTCACAAAAAAAGTTATTCAAGAATATCTCCTCAGATTTGGGGGAATTTCGTCGGTCGACCTCTTCCGAAGGTCGTACAAGCTCGGGGATGGTACCAATCGATCCGCAGGACCCAAATTAGTCCAGATGCAACCACTTTCCAAGTCTCTCCGACCTTCACAAAAAAAGTTATTCAAGAATATCTCTTTCTCCTATGTGCTTTCATCCCTAACCCTAACCCTAACCCTTCCGAAAGTCGGAGAAGCTCAAGGATGGTACCGATCGATGCGCGCAACCCCATTTAGTGGGGGTAGAGCCTACTTGCAAGTCTCTCCGACCTTCACAAAAAAAGTTATTCAAGAATATCTCCTCAGATTTGGGGGAATTTCGTCGGTCGACCTCTTCCGAAGGTCGTACAAGCTCGGGGATGGTACCAATCGATCCGCAGGACCCAAATTAGTCCAGATGCAACCACTTTTCAAGTCTCTCCGACCTTCACAAAAAAAGTTATTCAAGAATATCTCTTTCTCCTATGTGCTTTCATCCCTAACCCTAACCCTAACCCTTCCGAAAGTCGGAGAAGCTCAAGGATGGTACCGATCGATGCGCGCTACCCCATTTAGTGGGGGTAGAGCCTACTTGCAAGTCTCTCCGACCTTCACAAAAAAAGTTATTCAAGAATATCTCTTTCTCCTATGTGCTTTCATCCCTAACCCTAACCCTAACCCTTCCGAAAGTCGGAGAAGCTCAAGGATGGTACCGATCGATGTGCGCAACCCCATTTAGTGGGGGTAGAGCCTACTTGCAAGTCTCTCCGACCTTCACAAAAAAAGTTATTCAAGAATATCTCCTCAGATTTGGGGGAATTTCGTCGGTCGACCTCTTCCGAAGGTCGTACAAGCTCGGGGATGGTACCAATCGATCCGCAGGACCCAAATTAGTACAGATGCAACCACTTTCCAAGTCTCTCCGACCTTCACAAAAAAAGTTATTCAAGAATATCTCTTTCTCCTATGTGCTTTCATCCCTAACCCTAACCCTAACCCTTCCGAAAGTCGGAGAAGCTCAAGGATGGTACCGATCGATGCGCGCAACCCCATTTAGTGGGGGTAAAGCCTACTTGCAAGTCTCTCCGACCTTCACAAAAAAAGTTATTCAAGAATATCTCCTCAGATTTGGGGGAATTTCGTCGGTCGACCTCTTCCGAAGGTCGTACAAGCTCGGGGATGGTACCAATCGATCCGCAGGACCCAAATTAGTCCAGATGCAACCACTTTCCAAGTCTCTCTGACCTTCACAAAAAAAGTTATTCAAGAATATCTCTTTCTCCTATGTGCTTTCATCCCTAACCCTAACCCTAACCCTTCCGAAAGTCGGAGAAGCTCAAGGATGGTACCGATCGATGCGCGTTACCCCATTTAGTGGGGGTAGAGCCTACTTGCAAGTCTCTCCGACCTTCACAAAAAAAGTTATTCAAGAATATCTCTTTCTCCTATGTGCTTTCATCCCTAACCCTAACCCTAACCCTTCCGAAAGTCGGAGAAGCTCAAGGATGGTACCGATCGATGCGCGCAACCCCATTTAGTGGGGGTAGAGCCTACTTGCAAGTCTCTCCGACCTTCACAAAAAAAGTTATTCAAGAATATCTCCTCAGATTTGGGGGAATTTCGTCGGTCGACCTCTTCCGAAGGTCGTACAAGCTCGGGGATGGTACCAATCGATCCGCAGGACCCAAATTAGTCCAGATGCAACCACTTTCCAAGTCTCTCCGACCTTCACAAAAAACGTTATTCAAGAATATCTCTTTCTCCTATGTGCTTTCATCCCTAACCCTAACCCTAACCCTTCCGAAAGTCGGAGAAGCTCAAGGATGGTACCGATCGATGCGCGCTACCCCATTTAGTGGGGGTAGAGCCTACTTGCAAGTCTCTCCGACCTTCACAAAAAAAGTTATTCAAGAATATCTCTTTCTCCTATGTGCTTTCATCCCTAACCCTAACCCTAACCCTTCCGAAAGTCGGAGAAGCTCAAGGATGGTACCGATCGATGCGCGCTACCCCATTTAGTGGGGGTAGAGCCTACTTGCAAGTCTCTCCGACCTTCACAAAAAAAGTTATTCAAGAATATCTCCTCAGATTTGGGGGAATTTCGTCGGTCGACCTCTTCCGAAGGTCGTACAAGCTCGGGGATGGTACCAATCGATCCGCAGGACCCAAATTAGTCCAGATGCAACCACTTTCCAAGTCTCTCCGACCTTCACAAAAAAAGTTATTCAAGAATATCTCTTTCTCCTATGTGCTTTCATCCCTAACCCTAACCCTAACCCTTCCGAAAGTCGGAGAAGCTCAAGGATGGTACCGATCGATGCGCGCAACCCCATTTAGTGGGGGTAGAGCCTACTTGCAAGTCTCTCCGACCTTCAAAAAAAAAGTTATTCAAGAATATCTCCTCAGATTTGGGGGAATTTCGTCGGTCGACCTCTTCCGAAGGTCGTACAAGCTCGGGGATGGTACCAATCGATCCGCAGGACCCAAATTAGTCCAGATGCAACCACTTTCCAAGTCTCTCCGACCTTCACAAAAAAAGTTATTCAAGAATATCTCTTTCTCCTATGTGCTTTCATCCCTAACCCTAACCCTAACCCTTCCGAAAGTCGGAGAAGCTCAAGGATGGTACCGATCGATGTGCGCTACCCCATTTAGTGGGGGTAGAGCCTACTTGCAAGTCTCTCCGACCTTCACAAAAAAAGTTATTCAAGAATATCTCTTTCTCCTATGTGCTTTCATCCCTAACCCTAACCCTAACCCTTCCGAAAGTCGGAGAAGCTCAAGGATGGTACCGATCGATGCGCGCTACCCCATTTAGTGGGGGTAGAGCCTACTTGCAAGTCTCTCAGACCTTCACAAAAAAAGTTATTCAAGAATATCTCTTTCTCCTATGTGCTTTCATCCCTAACCCTAACCCTAACCCTTCCGAAAGTCGGAGAAGCTCAAGGATGGTACCGATCGATGCGCGCAACCCCATTTAGTGGGGGTAGAGCCTACTTGCACGTCTCTCCGACCTTCACAAAAAAAGTTATTCAAGAATATCTCCTCAGATTTGGGGGAATTTCGTCGGTCGACCTCTTCCGAAGGTCGTACAAGCTCGGGGATGGTACCAATCGATCCGCAGGACCCAAATTAGTCCAGATGCAACCACTTTCCAAGTCTCTCCGACCTTCACAAAAAAAGTTATTCAAGAATATCTCTTTCTCCTATGTGCTTTCATCCCTAACCCTAACCCTAACCCTTCCGAAAGTCGGAGAAGCTCAAGGATGGTACCGATCGATGCGCGCAACTCCATTTAGTGGGGGTAGAGCCTACTTGCAAGTCTCTCCAACCTTCACAAAAAAAGTTATTCAAGAATATCTCTTTCTCCTATGTGCTTTCATCCCTAACCCTAACCCTAACCCTTCCGAAAGTCGGAGAAGCTCAAGGATGGTACCGATCGATGCGCGCTACCCCATTTAGTGGGGGTAGAGCCTACTTGCAAGTCTCTCCGACCTTCACAAAAAAAGTTATTCAAGAATATCTCTTTCTCCTATGTGCTTTCATCCCTAACCCTAACCCTAACCCTTCCGAAAGTCGGAGAAGCTCAAGGATGGTACCGATCGATGCGCGCTACCCCATTTAGTGGGGGTAGAGCCTACTTGCAAGTCTCTCCGACCTTCACAAAAAAAGTTATTCAAGAATATCTCTTTCTCCTATGTGCTTTCATCCCTAACCCTAACCCTAACCCTTCCGAAAGTCGGAGAAGCTCAAGGATGGTACCGATCGATGCGCGCTACCCCATTTAGTGGGGGTAGAGCCTACTTGCAAGTCTCTCCGACCTTCACAAAAAACGTTATTCAAGAATATCTCTTTCTCCTATGTGCTTTCATCCCTAACCCTAACCCTAACCCTTCCGAAAGTCGGAGAAGCTCAAGGATGGTACCGATCGATGCGCGCTACCCCATTTAGTGGGGGTAGAGCCTACTTGCAAGTCTCTCCGACCTTCACAAAAAAAGTTATTCAAGAATATCTCCTCAGATTTGGGGGAATTTCGTCGGTCGACCTCTTCCGAAGGTCGTACAAGCTCGGGGATGGTACCAATCGATCCGCAGGACCCAAATTAGTCCAGATGCAACCACTTTCCAAGTCTCTCCGACCTTCACAAAAAAAGTTATTCAAGAATATCTCTTTCTCCTATGTGCTTTCATCCCTAACCCTAACCCTAACCCTTCCGAAAGTCGGAGAAGCTCAAGGATAGTACCGATCGATGCGCGCAACCCCATTTAGTGGGGGTAGAGCCTACTTGCAAGTCTCTCCGACCTTCACAAAAAAAGTTATTCAAGAATATCTCCTCAGATTTGGGGGAATTTCGTCGGTCGACCTCTTCCGAAGGTCGTACAAGCTCGGGGATGGTACCAATCGATCCGCAGGACCCAAATTAGTCCAGATGCAACCACTTTTCAAGTCTCTCCGACCTTCACAAAAAAAGTTATTCAAGAATATCTCTTTCTCCTATGTGCTTTCATCCCTAACCCTAACCCTAACCCTTCCGAAAGTCGGAGAAGCTCAAGGATGGTACCGATCGATGCGCGCTACCCCATTTAGTGGGGGTAGAGCCTACTTGCAAGTCTCTCCGACCTTCACAAAAAAAGTTATTCAAGAATATCTCTTTCTCCTATGTGCTTTCATCCCTAACCCTAACCCTAACCCTTCCGAAAGTCGGAGAAGCTCAAGGATGGTACCGATCGATGCGCGCAACCCCATTTAGTGGGGGTAGAGCCTACTTGCAAGTCTCTCCGACCTTCACAAAAAAAGTTATTCAAGAATATCTCCTCAGATTTGGGGGAATTTCGTCGGTCGACCTCTTCCGAAGGTCGTACAAGCTCGGGGATGGTACTAATCGATCCGCAGGACCCAAATTAGTCCAGATGCAACCACTTTCCAAGTCTCTCTGACCTTCACAAAAAAAGTTATTCAAGAATATCTCTTTCTCCTATGTGCTTTCATCCCTAACCCTAACCCTAACCCTTCCGAAAGTCGGAGAAGCTCAAGGATGGTACCGATCGATGCGCGCTACCCCATTTAGTGGGGGTAGAGCCTACTTGCAAGTCTCTCCGACCTTCACAAAAAAAGTTATTCAAGAATATCTCTTTCTCCTATGTGCTTTCATCCCTAACCCTAACCCTAACCCTTCCGAAAGTCGGAGAAGCTCAAGGATGGTACCGATCGATGCGCGCAACCCCATTTAGTGGGGGTAGAGCCTACTTGCAAGTCTCTCCGACCTTCACAAAAAAAGTTATTCAAGAATATCTCCTCAGATTTGGGGGAATTTCGTCGGTCGACCTCTTCCGAAGGTCGTACAAGCTCGGGGATGGTACCAATCGATCCGCAGGACCCAAATTAGTCCAGATGCAACCACTTTCCAAGTCTCTCCGACCTTCACAAAAAACGTTATTCAAGAATATCTCTTTCTCCTATGTGCTTTCATCCCTAACCCTAACCCTAACCCTTCCGAAAGTCGGAGAAGCTCAAGGATGGTACCGATCGATGCGCGCTACCCCATTTAGTGGGGGTAGAGCCTACTTGCAAGTCTCTCCGACCTTCACAAAAAAAGTTATTCAAGAATATCTCTTTCTCCTATGTGCTTTCATCCCTAACCCTAACCCTAACCCTTCCGAAAGTCGGAGAAGCTCAAGGATGGTACCGATCGATGCGCGCTACCCCATTTAGTGGGGGTAGAGCCTACTTGCAAGTCTCTCCGACCTTCACAAAAAAAGTTATTCAAGAATATCTCCTCAGATTTGGGGGAATTTCGTCGGTCGACCTCTTCCGAAGGTCGTACAAGCTCGGGGATGGTACCAATCGATCCGCAGGACCCAAATTAGTCCAGATGCAACCACTTTCCAAGTCTCTCCGACCTTCACAAAAAAAGTTATTCAAGAATATCTCTTTCTCCTATGTGCTTTCATCCCTAACCCTAACCCTAACCCTTCCGAAAGTCGGAGAAGCTCAAGGATGGTACCGATCGATGCGCGCAACCCCATTTAGTGGGGGTAGAGCCTACTTGCAAGTCTCTCCGACCTTCAAAAAAAAAGTTATTCAAGAATATCTCCTCAGATTTGGGGGAATTTCGTCGGTCGACCTCTTCCGAAGGTCGTACAAGCTCGGGGATGGTACCAATCGATCCGCAGGACCCAAATTAGTCCAGATGCAACCACTTTCCAAGTCTCTCCGACCTTCACAAAAAAAGTTATTCAAGAATATCTCTTTCTCCTATGTGCTTTCATCCCTAACCCTAACCCTAACCCTTCCGAAAGTCGGAGAAGCTCAAGGATGGTACCGATCGATGTGCGCTACCCCATTTAGTGGGGGTAGAGCCTACTTGCAAGTCTCTCCGACCTTCACAAAAAAAGTTATTCAAGAATATCTCTTTCTCCTATGTGCTTTCATCCCTAACCCTAACCCTAACCCTTCCGAAAGTCGGAGAAGCTCAAGGATGGTACCGATCGATGCGCGCTACCCCATTTAGTGGGGGTAGAGCCTACTTGCAAGTCTCTCAGACCTTCACAAAAAAAGTTATTCAAGAATATCTCTTTCTCCTATGTGCTTTCATCCCTAACCCTAACCCTAACCCTTCCGAAAGTCGGAGAAGCTCAAGGATGGTACCGATCGATGCGCGCAACCCCATTTAGTGGGGGTAGAGCCTACTTGCAAGTCTCTCCGACCTTCACAAAAAAAGTTATTCAAGAATATCTCCTCAGATTTGGGGGAATTTCGTCGGTCGACCTCTTCCGAAGGTCGTACAAGCTCGGGGATGGTACCAATCGATCCGCAGGACCCAAATTAGTACAGATGCAACCACTTTCCAAGTCTCTCCGACCTTCACAAAAAAAGTTATTCAAGAATATCTCTTTCTCCTATGTGCTTTCATCCCTAACCCTAACCCTAACCCTTCCGAAAGTCGGAGAAGCTCAAGGATGGTACCGATCGATGCGCGCAACCCCATTTAGTGGGGGTAGAGCCTACTTGCAAGTCTCTCCGACCTTCACAAAAAAAGTTATTCAAGAATATCTCCTCAGATTTGGGGGAATTTCGTCGGTCGACCTCTTCCGAAGGTCGTACAAGCTCGGGGATGGTACTAATCGATCCGCAGGACCCAAATTAGTCCAGATGCAACCACTTTCCAAGTCTCTCTGACCTTCACAAAAAAAGTTATTCAAGAATATCTCTTTCTCCTATGTGCTTTCATCCCTAACCCTAACCCTAACCCTTCCGAAAGTCGGAGAAGCTCAAGGATGGTACCGATCGATGCGCGCTACCCCATTTAGTGGGGGTAGAGCCTACTTGCAAGTCTCTCCGACCTTCACAAAAAAAGTTATTCAAGAATATCTCTTTCTCCTATGTGCTTTCATCCCTAACCCTAACCCTAACCCTTCCGAAAGTCGGAGAAGCTCAAGGATGGTACCGATCGATGCGCGCAACCCCATTTAGTGGGGGTAGAGCCTACTTGCAAGTCTCTCCGACCTTCACAAAAAAAGTTATTCAAGAATATCTCCTCAGATTTGGGGGAATTTCGTCGGTCGACCTCTTCCGAAGGTCGTACAAGCTCGGGGATGGTACCAATCGATCCGCAGGACCCAAATTAGTCCAGATGCAACCACTTTCCAAGTCTCTCCGACCTTCACAAAAAACGTTATTCAAGAATATCTCTTTCTCCTATGTGCTTTCATCCCTAACCCTAACCCTAACCCTTCCGAAAGTCGGAGAAGCTCAAGGATGGTACCGATCGATGCGCGCTACCCCATTTAGTGGGGGTAGAGCCTACTTGCAAGTCTCTCCGACCTTCACAAAAAAAGTTATTCAAGAATATCTCTTTCTCCTATGTGCTTTCATCCCTAACCCTAACCCTAACCCTTCCGAAAGTCGGAGAAGCTCAAGGATGGTACCGATCGATGCGCGCAACCCCATTTAGTGGGGGTAGAGCCTACTTGCAAGTCTCTCCGACCTTCACAAAAAAAGTTATTCAAGAATATCTCCTCAGATTTGGGGGAATTTCGTCGGTCGACCTCTTCCGAAGGTCGTACAAGCTCGGGGATGGTACCAATCGATCCGCAGGACCCAAATTAGTCCAGATGCAACCACTTTCCAAGTCTCTCCGACCTTCACAAAAAACGTTATTCAAGAATATCTCTTTCTCCTATGTGCTTTCATCCCTAACCCTAACCCTAACCCTTCCGAAAGTCGGAGAAGCTCAAGGATGGTACCGATCGATGCGCGCTACCCCATTTAGTGGGGGTAGAGCCTACTTGCAAGTCTCTCCGACCTTCACAAAAAAAGTTATTCAAGAATATCTCTTTCTCCTATGTGCTTTCATCCCTAACCCTAACCCTAACCCTTCCGAAAGTCGGAGAAGCTCAAGGATGGTACCGATCGATGCGCGCTACCCCATTTAGTGGGGGTAGAGCCTACTTGCAAGTCTCTCCGACCTTCACAAAAAAAGTTATTCAAGAATATCTCCTCAGATTTGGGGGAATTTCGTCGGTCGACCTCTTCCGAAGGTCGTACAAGCTCGGGGATGGTACCAATCGATCCGCAGGACCCAAATTAGTCCAGATGCAACCACTTTCCAAGTCTCTCCGACCTTCACAAAAAAAGTTATTCAAGAATATCTCTTTCTCCTATGTGCTTTCATCCCTAACCCTAACCCTAACCCTTCCGAAAGTCGGAGAAGCTCAAGGATGGTACCGATCGATGCGCGCAACCCCATTTAGTGGGGGTAGAGCCTACTTGCAAGTCTCTCCGACCTTCAAAAAAAAAGTTATTCAAGAATATCTCCTCAGATTTGGGGGAATTTCGTCGGTCGACCTCTTCCGAAGGTCGTACAAGCTCGGGGATGGTACCAATCGATCCGCAGGACCCAAATTAGTCCAGATGCAACCACTTTCCAAGTCTCTCCGACCTTCACAAAAAAAGTTATTCAAGAATATCTCTTTCTCCTATGTGCTTTCATCCCTAACCCTAACCCTTCCGAAAGTCGGAGAAGCTCAAGGATGGTACCGATCGATGTGCGCTACCCCATTTAGTGGGGGTAGAGCCTACTTGCAAGTCTCTCCGACCTTCACAAAAAAAGTTATTCAAGAATATCTCTTTCTCCTATGTGCTTTCATCCCTAACCCTAACCCTAACCCTTCCGAAAGTCGGAGAAGCTCAAGGATGGTACCGATCGATGCGCGCTACCCCATTTAGTGGGGGTAGAGCCTACTTGCAAGTCTCTCAGACCTTCACAAAAAAAGTTATTCAAGAATATCTCTTTCTCCTATGTGCTTTCATCCCTAACCCTAACCCTAACCCTTCCGAAAGTCGGAGAAGCTCAAGGATGGTACCGATCGATGCGCGCAACCCCATTTAGTGGGGGTAGAGCCTACTTGCACGTCTCTCCGACCTTCACAAAAAAAGTTATTCAAGAATATCTCCTCAGATTTGGGGGAATTTCGTCGGTCGACCTCTTCCGAAGGTCGTACAAGCTCGGGGATGGTACCAATCGATCCGCAGGACCCAAATTAGTCCAGATGCAACCACTTTCCAAGTCTCTCCGACCTTCACAAAAAAAGTTATTCAAGAATATCTCTTTCTCCTATGTGCTTTCATCCCTAACCCTAACCCTAACCCTTCCGAAAGTCGGAGAAGCTCAAGGATGGTACCGATCGATGCGCGCAACTCCATTTAGTGGGGGTAGAGCCTACTTGCAAGTCTCTCCAACCTTCACAAAAAAAGTTATTCAAGAATATCTCTTTCTCCTATGTGCTTTCATCCCTAACCCTAACCCTAACCCTTCCGAAAGTCGGAGAAGCTCAAGGATGGTACCGATCGATGCGCGCTACCCCATTTAGTGGGGGTAGAGCCTACTTGCAAGTCTCTCCGACCTTCACAAAAAAAGTTATTCAAGAATATCTCTTTCTCCTATGTGCTTTCATCCCTAACCCTAACCCTAACCCTTCCGAAAGTCGGAGAAGCTCAAGGATGGTACCGATCGATGCGCGCTACCCCATTTAGTGGGGGTAGAGCCTACTTGCAAGTCTCTCCGACCTTCACAAAAAAAGTTATTCAAGAATATCTCTTTCTCCTATGTGCTTTCATCCCTAACCCTAACCCTAACCCTTCCGAAAGTCGGAGAAGCTCAAGGATGGTACCGATCGATGCGCGCTACCCCATTTAGTGGGGGTAGAGCCTACTTGCAAGTCTCTCCGACCTTCACAAAAAACGTTATTCAAGAATATCTCTTTCTCCTATGTGCTTTCATCCCTAACCCTAACCCTAACCCTTCCGAAAGTCGGAGAAGCTCAAGGATGGTACCGATCGATGCGCGCTACCCCATTTAGTGGGGGTAGAGCCTACTTGCAAGTCTCTCCGACCTTCACAAAAAAAGTTATTCAAGAATATCTCCTCAGATTTGGGGGAATTTCGTCGGTCGACCTCTTCCGAAGGTCGTACAAGCTCGGGGATGGTACCAATCGATCCGCAGGACCCAAATTAGTCCAGATGCAACCACTTTCCAAGTCTCTCCGACCTTCACAAAAAAAGTTATTCAAGAATATCTCTTTCTCCTATGTGCTTTCATCCCTAACCCTAACCCTAACCCTTCCGAAAGTCGGAGAAGCTCAAGGATAGTACCGATCGATGCGCGCAACCCCATTTAGTGGGGGTAGAGCCTACTTGCAAGTCTCTCCGACCTTCACAAAAAAAGTTATTCAAGAATATCTCCTCAGATTTGGGGGAATTTCGTCGGTCGACCTCTTCCGAAGGTCGTACAAGCTCGGGGATGGTACCAATCGATCCGCAGGACCCAAATTAGTCCAGATGCAACCACTTTTCAAGTCTCTCCGACCTTCACAAAAAAAGTTATTCAAGAATATCTCTTTCTCCTATGTGCTTTCATCCCTAACCCTAACCCTAACCCTTCCGAAAGTCGGAGAAGCTCAAGGATGGTACCGATCGATGCGCGCTACCCCATTTAGTGGGGGTAGAGCCTACTTGCAAGTCTCTCCGACCTTCACAAAAAAAGTTATTCAAGAATATCTCTTTCTCCTATGTGCTTTCATCCCTAACCCTAACCCTAACCCTTCCGAAAGTCGGAGAAGCTCAAGGATGGTACCGATCGATGCGCGCTACCCCATTTAGTGGGGGTAGAGCCTACTTGCAAGTCTCTCCGACCTTCACAAAAAACGTTATTCAAGAATATCTCTTTCTCCTATGTGCTTTCATCCCTAACCCTAACCCTAACCCTTCCGAAAGTCGGAGAAGCTCAAGGATGGTACCGATCGATGCGCGCTACCCCATTTAGTGGGGGTAGAGCCTACTTGCAAGTCTCTCCGACCTTCACAAAAAAAGTTATTCAAGAATATCTCCTCAGATTTGGGGGAATTATGTCGGTCGACCTCTTCCGAAGGTCGTACAAGCTCGGGGATGGTACCAATCGATCCGCAGGACCCAAATTAGTCCAGATGCAACCACTTTCCAAGTCTCTCCGACCTTCACAAAAAAAGTTATTCAAGAATATCTCTTTCTCCTATGTGCTTTCATCCCTAACCCTAACCCTAACCCTTCCGAAAGTCGGAGAAGCTCAAGGATAGTACCGATCGATGCGCGCAACCCCATTTAGTGGGGGTAGAGCCTACTTGCAAGTCTCTCCGACCTTCACAAAAAAAGTTATTCAAGAATATCTCCTCAGATTTGGGGGAATTTCGTCGGTCGACCTCTTCCGAAGGTCGTACAAGCTCGGGGATGGTACCAATCGATCCGCAGGACCCAAATTAGTCCAGATGCAACCACTTTTCAAGTCTCTCCGACCTTCACAAAAAAAGTTATTCAAGAATATCTCTTTCTCCTATGTGCTTTCATCCCTAACCCTAACCCTAACCCTTCCGAAAGTCGGAGAAGCTCAAGGATGGTACCGATCGATGCGCGCTACCCCATTTAGTGGGGGTAGAGCCTACTTGCAAGTCTCTCCGACCTTCACAAAAAAAGTTATTCAAGAATATCTCTTTCTCCTATGTGCTTTCATCCCTAACCCTAACCCTAACCCTTCCGAAAGTCGGAGAAGCTCAAGGATGGTACCGATCGATGCGCGCAACCCCATTTAGTGGGGGTAGAGCCTACTTGCAAGTCTCTCCGACCTTCACAAAAAAAGTTATTCAAGAATATCTCCTCAGATTTGGGGGAATTTCGTCGGTCGACCTCTTCCGAAGGTCGTACAAGCTCGGGGATGGTACCAATCGATCCGCAGGACCCAAATTAGTACAGATGCAACCACTTTCCAAGTCTCTCCGACCTTCACAAAAAAAGTTATTCAAGAATATCTCTTTCTCCTATGTGCTTTCATCCCTAACCCTAACCCTAACCCTTCCGAAAGTCGGAGAAGCTCAAGGATGGTACCGATCGATGCGCGCAACCCCATTTAGTGGGGGTAGAGCCTACTTGCAAGTCTCTCCGACCTTCACAAAAAAAGTTATTCAAGAATATCTCCTCAGATTTGGGGGAATTTCGTCGGTCGACCTCTTCCGAAGGTCGTACAAGCTCGGGGATGGTACTAATCGATCCGCAGGACCCAAATTAGTCCAGATGCAACCACTTTCCAAGTCTCTCTGACCTTCACAAAAAAAGTTATTCAAGAATATCTCTTTCTCCTATGTGCTTTCATCCCTAACCCTAACCCTAACCCTTCCGAAAGTCGGAGAAGCTCAAGGATGGTACCGATCGATGCGCGCTACCCCATTTAGTGGGGGTAGAGCCTACTTGCAAGTCTCTCCGACCTTCACAAAAAAAGTTATTCAAGAATATCTCTTTCTCCTATGTGCTTTCATCCCTAACCCTAACCCTAACCCTTCCGAAAGTCGGAGAAGCTCAAGGATGGTACCGATCGATGCGCGCAACCCCATTTAGTGGGGGTAGAGCCTACTTGCAAGTCTCTCCGACCTTCACAAAAAAAGTTATTCAAGAATATCTCCTCAGATTTGGGGGAATTTCGTCGGTCGACCTCTTCCGAAGGTCGTACAAGCTCGGGGATGGTACCAATCGATCCGCAGGACCCAAATTAGTCCAGATGCAACCACTTTCCAAGTCTCTCCGACCTTCACAAAAAACGTTATTCAAGAATATCTCTTTCTCCTATGTGCTTTCATCCCTAACCCTAACCCTAACCCTTCCGAAAGTCGGAGAAGCTCAAGGATGGTACCGATCGATGCGCGCTACCCCATTTAGTGGGGGTAGAGCCTACTTGCAAGTCTCTCCGACCTTCACAAAAAAAGTTATTCAAGAATATCTCTTTCTCCTATGTGCTTTCATCCCTAACCCTAACCCTAACCCTTCCGAAAGTCGGAGAAGCTCAAGGATGGTACCGATCGATGCGCGCTACCCCATTTAGTGGGGGTAGAGCCTACTTGCAAGTCTCTCCGACCTTCACAAAAAAAGTTATTCAAGAATATCTCCTCAGATTTGGGGGAATTTCGTCGGTCGACCTCTTTCGAAGGTCGTACAAGCTCGGGGATGGTACCAATCGATCCGCAGGACCCAAATTAGTCCAGATGCAACCACTTTCCAAGTCTCTCCGACCTTCACAAAAAAAGGTATTCAAGAATATCTCTTTCTCCTATGTGCTTTCATCCCTAACCCTAACCCTAACCCTTCCGAAAGTCGGAGAAGCTCAAGGATGGTACCGATCGATGCGCACAACCCCATTTAGTGGGGGTAGAGCCTACTTGCAAGTCTCTCCGACCTTCACAAAAAAAGTTATTCAAGAATATCTCCTCAGATTTGGGGGAATTTCGTCGGTCGACCTCTTCCGAAGGTCGTACAAGCTCGGGGATGGTACCAATCGATCCGCAGGACCCAAATTAGTCCAGATGCAACCACTTTCCAAGTCTCTCCGACCTTCACAAAAAAAGTTATTCAAGAATATCTCTTTCTCCTATGTGCTTTCATCCCTAACCCTAACCCTAACCCTTCCGAAAGTCGGAGAAGCTCAAAGATGGTACCGATCGATGCGCGCTACCCCATTTAGTGGGGGTAGAGCCTACTTGCAAGTCTCTCCGACCTTCACAAAAAAAGTTATTCAAGAATATCTCTTTCTCCTATGTGCTTTCATCCCTAACCCTAACCCTAACCCTTCCAAAAGTCGGAGAAGCTCAAGGATGGTACCGATCGATGCGCGCAACCCCATTTAGTGGGGGTAGAGCCTACTTGCAAGTCTCTCCGACCTTCACAAAAAAAGTTATTCAAGAATATCTCCTCAGATTTGGGGGAATTTCGTCGGTCGACCTCTTCCGAAGGTCGTACAAGCTCGGGGATGGTACCAATCGATCCGCAGGACCCAAATTAGTCCAGATGCAACCACTTTCCAAGTCTCTCCGACCTTCACAAAAAACGTTATTCAAGAATATCTCTTTCTCCTATGTGCTTTCATCCCTAACCCTAACCCTAACCCTTCCGAAAGTCGGAGAAGCTCAAGGATGGTACCGATCGATGCGCGCTACCCCATTTAGTGGGGGTAGAGCCTACTTGCAAGTCTCTCCGACCTTCACAAAAAACGTTATTCAAGAATATCTCTTTCTCCTATGTGCTTTCATCCCTAACCCTAACCCTAACCCTTCCGAAAGTCGGAGAAGCTCAAGGATGGTACCGATCGATGCGCGCTACCCCATTTAGTGGGGGTAGAGCCTACTTGCAAGTCTCTCCGACCTTCACAAAAAAAGTTATTCAAGAATATCTCCTCAGATTTGGGGGAATTTCGTCGGTCGACCTCTTCCGAAGGTCGTACAAGCTCGGGGATGGTACCAATCGATCCGCAGGACCCAAATTAGTCCAGATGCAACCACTTTCCAAGTCTCTCCGACCTTCACAAAAAAAGTTATTCAAGAATATCTCTTTCTCCTATGTGCTTTCATCCCTAACCCTAACCCTAACCCTTCCGAAAGTCGGAGAAGCTCAAGGATGGTACCGATCGATGCGCGCAACTCCATTTAGTGGGGGTAGAGCCTACTTGCAAGTCTCTCCGACCTTCACAAAAAAAGTTATTCAAGAATATCTCTTTCTCCTATGTGCTTTCATCCCTAACCCTAACCCTAACCCTTCCGAAAGTCGGAGAAGCTCAAGGATGGTACCGATCGATGCGCGCTACCCCATTTAGTGGGGGTAGAGCCTACTTGCAAGTCTCTCCGACCTTCACAAAAAAAGTTATTCAAGAATATCTCTTTCTCCTATGTGCTTTCATCCCTAACCCTAACCCTAACCCTTCCGAAAGTCGGAGAAGCTCAAGGATGGTACCGATCGATGCGCGCTACCCCATTTAGTGGGGGTAGAGCCTACTTGCAAGTCTCTCCGACCTTCACAAAAAAAGTTATTCAAGAATATCTCTTTCTCCTATGTGCTTTCATCCCTAACCCTAACCCTAACCCTTCCGAAAGTCGGAGAAGCTCAAGGATGGTACCGATCGATGCGCGCTACCCCATTTAGTGGGGGTAGAGCCTACTTGCAAGTCTCTCCGACCTTCACAAAAAACGTTATTCAAGAATATCTCTTTCTCCTATGTGCTTTCATCCCTAACCCTAACCCTAACCCTTCCGAAAGTCGGAGAAGCTCAAGGATGGTACCGATCGATGCGCGCTACCCCATTTAGTGGGGGTAGAGCCTACTTGCAAGTCTCTCCGACCTTCACAAAAAAAGTTATTCAAGAATATCTCCTCAGATTTGGGGGAATTTCGTCGGTCGACCTCTTCCGAAGGTCGTACAAGCTCGGGGATGGTACCAATCGATCCGCAGGACCCAAATTAGTCCAGATGCAACCACTTTCCAAGTCTCTCCGACCTTCACAAAAAAAGTTATTCAAGAATATCTCTTTCTCCTATGTGCTTTCATCCCTAACCCTAACCCTAACCCTTCCGAAAGTCGGAGAAGCTCAAGGATGGTACCGATCGATGCGCGCAACCCCATTTAGTGGGGGTAGAGCCTACTTGCAAGTCTCTCCGACCTTCACAAAAAAAGTTATTCAAGAATATCTCCTCAGATTTGGGGGAATTTCGTCGGTCGACCTCTTCCGAAGGTCGTACAAGCTCGGGGATGGTACCAATCGATCCGCAGGACCCAAATTAGTCCAGATGCAACCACTTTTCAAGTCTCTCCGACCTTCACAAAAAAAGTTATTCAAGAATATCTCTTTCTCCTATGTGCTTTCATCCCTAACCCTAACCCTAACCCTTCCGAAAGTCGGAGAAGCTCAAGGATGGTACCGATCGATGCGCGCTACCCCATTTAGTGGGGGTAGAGCCTACTTGCAAGTCTCTCCGACCTTCACAAAAAAAGTTATTCAAGAATATCTCTTTCTCCTATGTGCTTTCATCCCTAACCCTAACCCTAACCCTTCCGAAAGTCGGAGAAGCTCAAGGATGGTACAGATCGATGCGCGCAACCCCATTTAGTGGGGGTAGAGCCTACTTGCAAGTCTCTCCGACCTTCACAAAAAAAGTTATTCAAGAATATCTCCTCAGATTTGGGGGAATTTCGTCGGTCGACCTCTTCCGAAGGTCGTACAAGCTCGGGGATGGTACCAATCGATCTGCAGGACCCAAATTAGTACAGATGCAACCACTTTCCAAGTCTCTCCGACCTTCACAAAAAAAGTTATTCAAGAATATCTCTTTCTCCTATGTGCTTTCATCCCTAACCCTAACCCTAACCCTTCCGAAAGTCGGAGAAGCTCAAGGATGGTACCGATCGATGCGCGCAACCCCATTTAGTGGGGGTAGAGCCTACTTGCAAGTCTCTCCGACCTTCACAAAAAAAGTTATTCAAGAATATCTCCTCAGATTTGGGGGAATTTCGTCGGTCGACCTCTTCCGAAGGTCGTACAAGCTCGGGGATGGTACCAATCGATCCGCAGGACCCAAATTAGTCCAGATGCAACCACTTTCCAAGTCTCTCTGACCTTCACAAAAAAAGTTATTCAAGAATATCTCTTTCTCCTATGTGCTTTCATCCCTAACCCTAACCCTAACCCTTCCGAAAGTCGGAGAAGCTCAAGGATGGTACCGATCGATGCGCGCTACCCCATTTAGTGGGGGTAGAGCCTACTTGCAAGTCTCTCCGACCTTCACAAAAAAAGTTATTCAAGAATATCTCTTTCTCCTATGTGCTTTCATCCCTAACCCTAACCCTAACCCTTCCGAAAGTCGGAGAAGCTCAAGGATGGTACCGATCGATGCGCGCAACCCCATTTAGTGGGGGTAGAGCCTACTTGCAAGTCTGTCCGACCTTCAAAAAAAAAGTTATTCAAGAATATCTCCTCAGATTTGGGGGAATTTCGTCGGTCGACCTCTTCCGAAGGTCGTACAAGCTCGGGGATGGTACCAATCGATCCGCAGGACCCAAATTAGTCCAGATGCAACCACTTTCCAAGTCTCTCCGACCTTCACAAAAAAAGTTATTCAAGAATATCTCTTTCTCCTATGTGCTTTCATCCCTAACCCTAACCCTAACCCTTCCGAAAGTCGGAGAAGCTCAAGGATGGTACCGATCGATGTGCGCTACCCCATTTAGTGGGGGTAGAGCCTACTTGCAAGTCTCTCCGACCTTCACAAAAAAAGTTATTCAAGAATATCTCTTTCTCCTATGTGCTTTCATCCCTAACCCTAACCCTAACCCTTCCGAAAGTCGGAGAAGCTCAAGGATGGTACCGATCGATGCGCGCTACCCCATTTAGTGGGGGTAGAGCCTACTTGCAAGTCTCTCCGACCTTCACAAAAAAAGTTATTCAAGAATATCTCTTTCTCCTATGTGCTTTCATCCCTAACCCTAACCCTAACCCTTCCGAAAGTCGGAGAAGCTCAAGGATGGTACCGATCGATGCGCGCTACCCCATTTAGTGGGGGTAGAGCCTACTTGCAAGTCTCTCCGACCTTCACAAAAAAAGTTATTCAAGAATATCTCCTCAGATTTGGGGGAATTTCGTCGGTCGACCTCTTTCGAAGGTCGTACAAGCTCGGGGATGGTACCAATCGATCCGCAGGACCCAAATTAGTCCAGATGCAACCACTTTCCAAGTCTCTCCGACCTTCACAAAAAAAGGTATTCAAGAATATCTCTTTCTCCTATGTGCTTTCATCCCTAACCCTAACCCTAACCCTTCCGAAAGTCGGAGAAGCTCAAGGATGGTACCGATCGATGCGCACAACCCCATTTAGTGGGGGTAGAGCCTACTTGCAAGTCTCTCCGACCTTCACAAAAAAAGTTATTCAAGAATATCTCCTCAGATTTGGGGGAATTTCGTCGGTCGACCTCTTCCGAAGGTCGTACAAGCTCGGGGATGGTACCAATCGATCCGCAGGACCCAAATTAGTCCAGATGCAACCACTTTCCAAGTCTCTCCGACCTTCACAAAAAAAGTTATTCAAGAATATCTCTTTCTCCTATGTGCTTTCATCCCTAACCCTAACCCTAACCCTTCCGAAAGTCGGAGAAGCTCAAAGATGGTACCGATCGATGCGCGCTACCCCATTTAGTGGGGGTAGAGCCTACTTGCAAGTCTCTCCGACCTTCACAAAAAAAGTTATTCAAGAATATCTCTTTCTCCTATGTGCTTTCATCCCTAACCCTAACCCTAACCCTTCCAAAAGTCGGAGAAGCTCAAGGATGGTACCGATCGATGCGCGCAACCCCATTTAGTGGGGGTAGAGCCTACTTGCAAGTCTCTCCGACCTTCACAAAAAAAGTTATTCAAGAATATCTCCTCAGATTTGGGGGAATTTCGTCGGTCGACCTCTTCCGAAGGTCGTACAAGCTCGGGGATGGTACCAATCGATCCGCAGGACCCAAATTAGTCCAGATGCAACCACTTTCCAAGTCTCTCCGACCTTCACAAAAAACGTTATTCAAGAATATCTCTTTCTCCTATGTGCTTTCATCCCTAACCCTAACCCTAACCCTTCCGAAAGTCGGAGAAGCTCAAGGATGGTACCGATCGATGCGCGCTACCCCATTTAGTGGGGGTAGAGCCTACTTGCAAGTCTCTCCGACCTTCACAAAAAACGTTATTCAAGAATATCTCTTTCTCCTATGTGCTTTCATCCCTAACCCTAACCCTAACCCTTCCGAAAGTCGGAGAAGCTCAAGGATGGTACCGATCGATGCGCGCTACCCCATTTAGTGGGGGTAGAGCCTACTTGCAAGTCTCTCCGACCTTCACAAAAAAAGTTATTCAAGAATATCTCTTTCTCCTATGTGCTTTCATCCCTAACCCTAACCCTAACCCTTCCGAAAGTCGGAGAAGCTCAAGGATGGTACCGATCGATGCGCGCAACCCCATTTAGTGGGGGTAGAGCCTACTTGCAAGTCTCTCCGACCTTCAAAAAAAAAGTTATTCAAGAATATCTCCTCAGATTTGGGGGAATTTCGTCGGTCGACCTCTTCCGAAGGTCGTACAAGCTCGGGGATGGTACCAATCGATCCGCAGGACCCAAATTAGTCCAGATGCAACCACTTTCCAAGTCTCTCCGACCTTCACAAAAAAAGTTATTCAAGAATATCTCTTTCTCCTATGTGCTTTCATCCCTAACCCTAACCCTAACCCTTCCGAAAGTCGGAGAAGCTCAAGGATGGTACCGATCGATGTGCGCTACCCCATTTAGTGGGGGTAGAGCCTACTTGCAAGTCTCTCCGACCTTCACAAAAAAAGTTATTCAAGAATATCTCTTTCTCCTATGTGCTTTCATCCCTAACCCTAACCCTAACCCTTCCGAAAGTCGGAGAAGCTCAAGGATGGTACCGATCGATGCGCGCTACCCCATTTAGTGGGGGTAGAGCCTACTTGCAAGTCTCTCAGACCTTCACAAAAAAAGTTATTCAAGAATATCTCTTTCTCCTATGTGCTTTCATCCCTAACCCTAACCCTAACCCTTCCGAAAGTCGGAGAAGCTCAAGGATGGTACCGATCGATGCGCGCAACCCCATTTAGTGGGGGTAGAGCCTACTTGCAAGTCTCTCCGACCTTCACAAAAAAAGTTATTCAAGAATATCTCCTCAGATTTGGGGGAATTTCGTCGGTCGACCTCTTCCGAAGGTCGTACAAGCTCGGGGATGGTACCAATCGATCCGCAGGACCCAAATTAGTCCAGATGCAACCACTTTCCAAGTCTCTCCGACCTTCACAAAAAAAGTTATTCAAGAATATCTCTTTCTCCTATGTGCTTTCATCCCTAACCCTAACCCTAACCCTTCCGAAAATCGGAGAAGCTCAAGGATGGTACCGATCGATGCGCGCAACTCCATTTAGTGGGGGTAGAGCCTACTTGCAAGTCTCTCCGACCTTCACAAAAAAAGTTATTCAAGAATATCTCTTTCTCCTATGTGCTTTCATCCCTAACCCTAACCCTAACCCTTCCGAAAGTCGGAGAAGCTCAAGGATGGTACCGATCGATGCGCGCTACCCCATTTAGTGGGGGTAGAGCCTACTTGCAAGTCTCTCCGACCTTCACAAAAAAAGTTATTCAAGAATATCTCTTTCTCCTATGTGCTTTCATCCCTAACCCTAACCCTAACCCTTCCGAAAGTCGGAGAAGCTCAAGGATGGTACCGATCGATGCGCGCTACCCCATTTAGTGGGGGTAGAGCCTACTTGCAAGTCTCTCCGACCTTCACAAAAAAAGTTATTCAAGAATATCTCTTTCTCCTATGTGCTTTCATCCCTAACCCTAACCCTAACCCTTCCGAAAGTCGGAGAAGCTCAAGGATGGTACCGATCGATGCGCGCTACCCCATTTAGTGGGGGTAGAGCCTACTTGCAAGTCTCTCCGACCTTCACAAAAAAAGTTATTCAAGAATATCTCTTTCTCCTATGTGCTTTCATCCCTAACCCTAACCCTAACCCTTCCGAAAGTCGGAGAAGCTCAAGGATGGTACCGATCGATGCGCGCAACCCCATTTAGTGGGGGTAGAGCCTACTTGCAAGTCTCTCCGACCTTCACAAAAAAAGTTATTCAAGAATATCTCCTCAGATTTGGGGGAATTTCGTCGGTCGACCTCTTCCGAAGGTCGTACAAGCTCGGGGATGGTACCAATCGATCCGCAGGACCCAAATTAGTACAGATGCAACCACTTTCCAAGTCTCTCCGACCTTCACAAAAAAAGTTATTCAAGAATATCTCTTTCTCCTATGTGCTTTCATCCCTAACCCTAACCCTAACCCTTCCGAAAGTCGGAGAAGCTCAAGGATGGTACCGATCGATGCGCGCAACCCCATTTAGTGGGGGTAGAGCCTACTTGCAAGTCTCTCCGACCTTCACAAAAAAAGTTATTCAAGAATATCTCCTCAGATTTGGGGGAATTTCGTCGGTCGACCTCTTCCGAAGGTCGTACAAGCTCGGGGATGGTACCAATCGATCCGCAGGACCCAAATTAGTCCAGATGCAACCACTTTCCAAGTCTCTCTGACCTTCACAAAAAAAGTTATTCAAGAATATCTCTTTCTCCTATGTGCTTTCATCCCTAACCCTAACCCTAACCCTTCCGAAAGTCGGAGAAGCTCAAGGATGGTACCGATCGATGCGCGCTACCCCATTTAGTGGGGGTAGAGCCTACTTGCAAGTCTCTCCGACCTTCACAAAAAAAGTTATTCAAGAATATCTCTTTCTCCTATGTGCTTTCATCCCTAACCCTAACCCTAACCCTTCCGAAAGTCGGAGAAGCTCAAGGATGGTACCGATCGATGCGCGCAACCCCATTTAGTGGGGGTAGAGCCTACTTGCAAGTCTCTCCGACCTTCACAAAAAAAGTTATTCAAGAATATCTCCTCAGATTTGGGGGAATTTCGTCGGTCGACCTCTTCCGAAGGTCGTACAAGCTCGGGGATGGTACCAATCGATCCGCAGGACCCAAATTAGTCCAGATGCAACCACTTTCCAAGTCTCTCTGACCTTCACAAAAAAAGTTATTCAAGAATATCTCTTTCTCCTATGTGCTTTCATCCCTAACCCTAACCCTAACCCTTCCGAAAGTCGGAGAAGCTCAAGGATGGTACCGATCGATGCGCGCTACCCCATTTAGTGGGGGTAGAGCCTACTTGCAAGTCTCTCCGACCTTCACAAAAAAAGTTATTCAAGAATATCTCTTTCTCCTATGTGCTTTCATCCCTAACCCTAACCCTAACCCTTCCGAAAGTCGGAGAAGCTCAAGGATGGTACCGATCGATGCGCGCAACCCCATTTAGTGGGGGTAGAGCCTACTTGCAAGTCTCTCCGACCTTCACAAAAAAAGTTATTCAAGAATATCTCCTCAGATTTGGGGGAATTTCGTCGGTCGACCTCTTCCGAAGGTCGTACAAGCTCGGGGATGGTACCAATCGATCCGCAGGACCCAAATTAGTCCAGATGCAACCACTTTCCAAGTCTCTCCGACCTTCACAAAAAACGTTATTCAAGAATATCTCTTTCTCCTATGTGCTTTCATCCCTAACCCTAACCCTAACCCTTCCGAAAGTCGGAGAAGCTCAAGGATGGTACCGATCGATGCGCGCTACCCCATTTAGTGGGGGTAGAGCCTACTTGCAAGTCTCTCCGACCTTCACAAAAAAAGTTATTCAAGAATATCTCTTTCTCCTATGTGCTTTCATCCCTAACCCTAACCCTAACCCTTCCGAAAGTCGGAGAAGCTCAAGGATGGTACCGATCGATGCGCGCTACCCCATTTAGTGGGGGTAGAGCCTACTTGCAAGTCTCTCCGACCTTCACAAAAAAAGTTATTCAAGAATATCTCCTCAGATTTGGGGGAATTTCGTCGGTCGACCTCTTCCGAAGGTCGTACAAGCTCGGGGATGGTACCAATCGATCCGCAGGACCCAAATTAGTCCAGATGCAACCACTTTCCAAGTCTCTCCGACCTTCACAAAAAAAGTTATTCAAGAATATCTCTTTCTCCTATGTGCTTTCATCCCTAACCCTAACCCTAACCCTTCCGAAAGTCGGAGAAGCTCAAAGATGGTACCGATCGATGCGCGCTACCCCATTTAGTGGGGGTAGAGCCTACTTGCAAGTCTCTCCGACCTTCACAAAAAAAGTTATTCAAGAATATCTCTTTCTCCTATGTGCTTTCATCCCTAACCCTAACCCTAACCCTTCCAAAAGTCGGAGAAGCTCAAGGATGGTACCGATCGATGCGCGCAACCCCATTTAGTGGGGGTAGAGCCTACTTGCAAGTCTCTCCGACCTTCACAAAAAAAGTTATTCAAGAATATCTCCTCAGATTTGGGGGAATTTCGTCGGTCGACCTCTTCCGAAGGTCGTACAAGCTCGGGGATGGTACCAATCGATCCGCAGGACCCAAATTAGTCCAGATGCAACCACTTTCCAAGTCTCTCCGACCTTCACAAAAAACGTTATTCAAGAATATCTCTTTCTCCTATGTGCTTTCATCCCTAACCCTAACCCTAACCCTTCCGAAAGTCGGAGAAGCTCAAGGATGGTACCGATCGATGCGCGCTACCCCATTTAGTGGGGGTAGAGCCTACTTGCAAGTCTCTCCGACCTTCACAAAAAACGTTATTCAAGAATATCTCTTTCTCCTATGTGCTTTCATCCCTAACCCTAACCCTAACCCTTCCGAAAGTCGGAGAAGCTCAAGGATGGTACCGATCGATGCGCGCTACCCCATTTAGTGGGGGTAGAGCCTACTTGCAAGTCTCTCCGACCTTCACAAAAAAAGTTATTCAAGAATATCTCCTCAGATTTGGGGGAATTTCGTCGGTCGACCTCTTCCGAAGGTCGTACAAGCTCGGGGATGGTACCAATCGATCCGCAGGACCCAAATTAGTCCAGATGCAACCACTTTCCAAGTCTCTCCGACCTTCACAAAAAAAGTTATTCAAGAATATCTCTTTCTCCTATGTGCTTTCATCCCTAACCCTAACCCTAACCCTTCCGAAAGTCGGAGAAGCTCAAGGATGGTACCGATCGATGCGCGCAACTCCATTTAGTGGGGGTAGAGCCTACTTGCAAGTCTCTCCGACCTTCACAAAAAAAGTTATTCAAGAATATCTCTTTCTCCTATGTGCTTTCATCCCTAACCCTAACCCTAACCCTTCCGAAAGTCGGAGAAGCTCAAGGATGGTACCGATCGATGCGCGCTACCCCATTTAGTGGGGGTAGAGCCTACTTGCAAGTCTCTCCGACCTTCACAAAAAAAGTTATTCAAGAATATCTCTTTCTCCTATGTGCTTTCATCCCTAACCCTAACCCTAACCCTTCCGAAAGTCGGAGAAGCTCAAGGATGGTACCGATCGATGCGCGCTACCCCATTTAGTGGGGGTAGAGCCTACTTGCAAGTCTCTCCGACCTTCACAAAAAAAGTTATTCAAGAATATCTCTTTCTCCTATGTGCTTTCATCCCTAACCCTAACCCTAACCCTTCCGAAAGTCGGAGAAGCTCAAGGATGGTACCGATCGATGCGCGCTACCCCATTTAGTGGGGGTAGAGCCTACTTGCAAGTCTCTCCGACCTTCACAAAAAACGTTATTCAAGAATATCTCTTTCTCCTATGTGCTTTCATCCCTAACCCTAACCCTAACCCTTCCGAAAGTCGGAGAAGCTCAAGGATGGTACCGATCGATGCGCGCTACCCCATTTAGTGGGGGTAGAGCCTACTTGCAAGTCTCTCCGACCTTCACAAAAAAAGTTATTCAAGAATATCTCCTCAGATTTGGGGGAATTTCGTCGGTCGACCTCTTCCGAAGGTCGTACAAGCTCGGGGATGGTACCAATCGATCCGCAGGACCCAAATTAGTCCAGATGCAACCACTTTCCAAGTCTCTCCGACCTTCACAAAAAAAGTTATTCAAGAATATCTCTTTCTCCTATGTGCTTTCATCCCTAACCCTAACCCTAACCCTTCCGAAAGTCGGAGAAGCTCAAGGATGGTACCGATCGATGCGCGCAACCCCATTTAGTGGGGGTAGAGCCTACTTGCAAGTCTCTCCGACCTTCACAAAAAAAGTTATTCAAGAATATCTCCTCAGATTTGGGGGAATTTCGTCGGTCGACCTCTTCCGAAGGTCGTACAAGCTCGGGGATGGTACCAATCGATCCGCAGGACCCAAATTAGTCCAGATGCAACCACTTTTCAAGTCTCTCCGACCTTCACAAAAAAAGTTATTCAAGAATATCTCTTTCTCCTATGTGCTTTCATCCCTAACCCTAACCCTAACCCTTCCGAAAGTCGGAGAAGCTCAAGGATGGTACCGATCGATGCGCGCTACCCCATTTAGTGGGGGTAGAGCCTACTTGCAAGTCTCTCCGACCTTCACAAAAAAAGTTATTCAAGAATATCTCTTTCTCCTATGTGCTTTCATCCCTAACCCTAACCCTAACCCTTCCGAAAGTCGGAGAAGCTCAAGGATGGTACAGATCGATGCGCGCAACCCCATTTAGTGGGGGTAGAGCCTACTTGCAAGTCTCTCCGACCTTCACAAAAAAAGTTATTCAAGAATATCTCCTCAGATTTGGGGGAATTTCGTCGGTCGACCTCTTCCGAAGGTCGTACAAGCTCGGGGATGGTACCAATCGATCTGCAGGACCCAAATTAGTACAGATGCAACCACTTTCCAAGTCTCTCCGACCTTCACAAAAAAAGTTATTCAAGAATATCTCTTTCTCCTATGTGCTTTCATCCCTAACCCTAACCCTAACCCTTCCGAAAGTCGGAGAAGCTCAAGGATGGTACCGATCGATGCGCGCAACCCCATTTAGTGGGGGTAGAGCCTACTTGCAAGTCTCTCCGACCTTCACAAAAAAAGTTATTCAAGAATATCTCCTCAGATTTGGGGGAATTTCGTCGGTCGACCTCTTCCGAAGGTCGTACAAGCTCGGGGATGGTACCAATCGATCCGCAGGACCCAAATTAGTCCAGATGCAACCACTTTCCAAGTCTCTCTGACCTTCACAAAAAAAGTTATTCAAGAATATCTCTTTCTCCTATGTGCTTTCATCCCTAACCCTAACCCTAACCCTTCCGAAAGTCGGAGAAGCTCAAGGATGGTACCGATCGATGCGCGCTACCCCATTTAGTGGGGGTAGAGCCTACTTGCAAGTCTCTCCGACCTTCACAAAAAAAGTTATTCAAGAATATCTCTTTCTCCTATGTGCTTTCATCCCTAACCCTAACCCTAACCCTTCCGAAAGTCGGAGAAGCTCAAGGATGGTACCGATCGATGCGCGCAACCCCATTTAGTGGGGGTAGAGCCTACTTGCAAGTCTGTCCGACCTTCAAAAAAAAAGTTATTCAAGAATATCTCCTCAGATTTGGGGGAATTTCGTCGGTCGACCTCTTCCGAAGGTCGTACAAGCTCGGGGATGGTACCAATCGATCCGCAGGACCCAAATTAGTCCAGATGCAACCACTTTCCAAGTCTCTCCGACCTTCACAAAAAAAGTTATTCAAGAATATCTCTTTCTCCTATGTGCTTTCATCCCTAACCCTAACCCTAACCCTTCCGAAAGTCGGAGAAGCTCAAGGATGGTACCGATCGATGTGCGCTACCCCATTTAGTGGGGGTAGAGCCTACTTGCAAGTCTCTCCGACCTTCACAAAAAAAGTTATTCAAGAATATCTCTTTCTCCTATGTGCTTTCATCCCTAACCCTAACCCTAACCCTTCCGAAAGTCGGAGAAGCTCAAGGATGGTACCGATCGATGCGCGCTACCCCATTTAGTGGGGGTAGAGCCTACTTGCAAGTCTCTCCGACCTTCACAAAAAAAGTTATTCAAGAATATCTCTTTCTCCTATGTGCTTTCATCCCTAACCCTAACCCTAACCCTTCCGAAAGTCGGAGAAGCTCAAGGATGGTACCGATCGATGCGCGCTACCCCATTTAGTGGGGGTAGAGCCTACTTGCAAGTCTCTCCGACCTTCACAAAAAAAGTTATTCAAGAATATCTCCTCAGATTTGGGGGAATTTCGTCGGTCGACCTCTTTCGAAGGTCGTACAAGCTCGGGGATGGTACCAATCGATCCGCAGGACCCAAATTAGTCCAGATGCAACCACTTTCCAAGTCTCTCCGACCTTCACAAAAAAAGGTATTCAAGAATATCTCTTTCTCCTATGTGCTTTCATCCCTAACCCTAACCCTAACCCTTCCGAAAGTCGGAGAAGCTCAAGGATGGTACCGATCGATGCGCACAACCCCATTTAGTGGGGGTAGAGCCTACTTGCAAGTCTCTCCGACCTTCACAAAAAAAGTTATTCAAGAATATCTCCTCAGATTTGGGGGAATTTCGTCGGTCGACCTCTTCCGAAGGTCGTACAAGCTCGGGGATGGTACCAATCGATCCGCAGGACCCAAATTAGTCCAGATGCAACCACTTTCCAAGTCTCTCCGACCTTCACAAAAAAAGTTATTCAAGAATATCTCTTTCTCCTATGTGCTTTCATCCCTAACCCTAACCCTAACCCTTCCGAAAGTCGGAGAAGCTCAAAGATGGTACCGATCGATGCGCGCTACCCCATTTAGTGGGGGTAGAGCCTACTTGCAAGTCTCTCCGACCTTCACAAAAAAAGTTATTCAAGAATATCTCTTTCTCCTATGTGCTTTCATCCCTAACCCTAACCCTAACCCTTCCAAAAGTCGGAGAAGCTCAAGGATGGTACCGATCGATGCGCGCAACCCCATTTAGTGGGGGTAGAGCCTACTTGCAAGTCTCTCCGACCTTCACAAAAAAAGTTATTCAAGAATATCTCCTCAGATTTGGGGGAATTTCGTCGGTCGACCTCTTCCGAAGGTCGTACAAGCTCGGGGATGGTACCAATCGATCCGCAGGACCCAAATTAGTCCAGATGCAACCACTTTCCAAGTCTCTCCGACCTTCACAAAAAACGTTATTCAAGAATATCTCTTTCTCCTATGTGCTTTCATCCCTAACCCTAACCCTAACCCTTCCGAAAGTCGGAGAAGCTCAAGGATGGTACCGATCGATGCGCGCTACCCCATTTAGTGGGGGTAGAGCCTACTTGCAAGTCTCTCCGACCTTCACAAAAAACGTTATTCAAGAATATCTCTTTCTCCTATGTGCTTTCATCCCTAACCCTAACCCTAACCCTTCCGAAAGTCGGAGAAGCTCAAGGATGGTACCGATCGATGCGCGCTACCCCATTTAGTGGGGGTAGAGCCTACTTGCAAGTCTCTCCGACCTTCACAAAAAAAGTTATTCAAGAATATCTCTTTCTCCTATGTGCTTTCATCCCTAACCCTAACCCTAACCCTTCCGAAAGTCGGAGAAGCTCAAGGATGGTACCGATCGATGCGCGCAACCCCATTTAGTGGGGGTAGAGCCTACTTGCAAGTCTCTCCGACCTTCAAAAAAAAAGTTATTCAAGAATATCTCCTCAGATTTGGGGGAATTTCGTCGGTCGACCTCTTCCGAAGGTCGTACAAGCTCGGGGATGGTACCAATCGATCCGCAGGACCCAAATTAGTCCAGATGCAACCACTTTCCAAGTCTCTCCGACCTTCACAAAAAAAGTTATTCAAGAATATCTCTTTCTCCTATGTGCTTTCATCCCTAACCCTAACCCTAACCCTTCCGAAAGTCGGAGAAGCTCAAGGATGGTACCGATCGATGTGCGCTACCCCATTTAGTGGGGGTAGAGCCTACTTGCAAGTCTCTCCGACCTTCACAAAAAAAGTTATTCAAGAATATCTCTTTCTCCTATGTGCTTTCATCCCTAACCCTAACCCTAACCCTTCCGAAAGTCGGAGAAGCTCAAGGATGGTACCGATCGATGCGCGCTACCCCATTTAGTGGGGGTAGAGCCTACTTGCAAGTCTCTCAGACCTTCACAAAAAAAGTTATTCAAGAATATCTCTTTCTCCTATGTGCTTTCATCCCTAACCCTAACCCTAACCCTTCCGAAAGTCGGAGAAGCTCAAGGATGGTACCGATCGATGCGCGCAACCCCATTTAGTGGGGGTAGAGCCTACTTGCAAGTCTCTCCGACCTTCACAAAAAAAGTTATTCAAGAATATCTCCTCAGATTTGGGGGAATTTCGTCGGTCGACCTCTTCCGAAGGTCGTACAAGCTCGGGGATGGTACCAATCGATCCGCAGGACCCAAATTAGTCCAGATGCAACCACTTTCCAAGTCTCTCCGACCTTCACAAAAAAAGTTATTCAAGAATATCTCTTTCTCCTATGTGCTTTCATCCCTAACCCTAACCCTAACCCTTCCGAAAATCGGAGAAGCTCAAGGATGGTACCGATCGATGCGCGCAACTCCATTTAGTGGGGGTAGAGCCTACTTGCAAGTCTCTCCGACCTTCACAAAAAAAGTTATTCAAGAATATCTCTTTCTCCTATGTGCTTTCATCCCTAACCCTAACCCTAACCCTTCCGAAAGTCGGAGAAGCTCAAGGATGGTACCGATCGATGCGCGCTACCCCATTTAGTGGGGGTAGAGCCTACTTGCAAGTCTCTCCGACCTTCACAAAAAAAGTTATTCAAGAATATCTCTTTCTCCTATGTGCTTTCATCCCTAACCCTAACCCTAACCCTTCCGAAAGTCGGAGAAGCTCAAGGATGGTACCGATCGATGCGCGCTACCCCATTTAGTGGGGGTAGAGCCTACTTGCAAGTCTCTCCGACCTTCACAAAAAAAGTTATTCAAGAATATCTCTTTCTCCTATGTGCTTTCATCCCTAACCCTAACCCTAACCCTTCCGAAAGTCGGAGAAGCTCAAGGATGGTACCGATCGATGCGCGCTACCCCATTTAGTGGGGGTAGAGCCTACTTGCAAGTCTCTCCGACCTTCACAAAAAAAGTTATTCAAGAATATCTCTTTCTCCTATGTGCTTTCATCCCTAACCCTAACCCTAACCCTTCCGAAAGTCGGAGAAGCTCAAGGATGGTACCGATCGATGCGCGCAACCCCATTTAGTGGGGGTAGAGCCTACTTGCAAGTCTCTCCGACCTTCACAAAAAAAGTTATTCAAGAATATCTCCTCAGATTTGGGGGAATTTCGTCGGTCGACCTCTTCCGAAGGTCGTACAAGCTCGGGGATGGTACCAATCGATCCGCAGGACCCAAATTAGTACAGATGCAACCACTTTCCAAGTCTCTCCGACCTTCACAAAAAAAGTTATTCAAGAATATCTCTTTCTCCTATGTGCTTTCATCCCTAACCCTAACCCTAACCCTTCCGAAAGTCGGAGAAGCTCAAGGATGGTACCGATCGATGCGCGCAACCCCATTTAGTGGGGGTAGAGCCTACTTGCAAGTCTCTCCGACCTTCACAAAAAAAGTTATTCAAGAATATCTCCTCAGATTTGGGGGAATTTCGTCGGTCGACCTCTTCCGAAGGTCGTACAAGCTCGGGGATGGTACCAATCGATCCGCAGGACCCAAATTAGTCCAGATGCAACCACTTTCCAAGTCTCTCTGACCTTCACAAAAAAAGTTATTCAAGAATATCTCTTTCTCCTATGTGCTTTCATCCCTAACCCTAACCCTAACCCTTCCGAAAGTCGGAGAAGCTCAAGGATGGTACCGATCGATGCGCGCTACCCCATTTAGTGGGGGTAGAGCCTACTTGCAAGTCTCTCCGACCTTCACAAAAAAAGTTATCCAAGAATATCTCTTTCTCCTATGTGCTTTCATCCCTAACCCTAACCCTAACCCTTCCGAAAGTCGGAGAAGCTCAAGGATGGTACCGATCGATGCGCGCAACCCCATTTAGTGGGGGTAGAGCCTACTTGCAAGTCTCTCCGACCTTCACAAAAAAAGTTATTCAAGAATATCTCCTCAGATTTGGGGGAATTTCGTCGGTCGACCTCTTCCGAAGGTCGTACAAGCTCGGGGATGGTACCAATCGATCCGCAGGACCCAAATTAGTCCAGATGCAACCACTTTCCAAGTCTCTCTGACCTTCACAAAAAAAGTTATTCAAGAATATCTCTTTCTCCTATGTGCTTTCATCCCTAACCCTAACCCTAACCCTTCCGAAAGTCGGAGAAGCTCAAGGATGGTACCGATCGATGCGCGCTACCCCATTTAGTGGGGGTAGAGCCTACTTGCAAGTCTCTCCGACCTTCACAAAAAAAGTTATTCAAGAATATCTCTTTCTCCTATGTGCTTTCATCCCTAACCCTAACCCTAACCCTTCCGAAAGTCGGAGAAGCTCAAGGATGGTACCGATCGATGCGCGCAACCCCATTTAGTGGGGGTAGAGCCTACTTGCAAGTCTCTCCGACCTTCACAAAAAAAGTTATTCAAGAATATCTCCTCAGATTTGGGGGAATTTCGTCGGTCGACCTCTTCCGAAGGTCGTACAAGCTCGGGGATGGTACCAATCGATCCGCAGGACCCAAATTAGTCCAGATGCAACCACTTTCCAAGTCTCTCCGACCTTCACAAAAAACGTTATTCAAGAATATCTCTTTCTCCTATGTGCTTTCATCCCTAACCCTAACCCTAACCCTTCCGAAAGTCGGAGAAGCTCAAGGATGGTACCGATCGATGCGCGCTACCCCATTTAGTGGGGGTAGAGCCTACTTGCAAGTCTCTCCGACCTTCACAAAAAAAGTTATTCAAGAATATCTCTTTCTCCTATGTGCTTTCATCCCTAACCCTAACCCTAACCCTTCCGAAAGTCGGAGAAGCTCAAGGATGGTACCGATCGATGCGCGCTACCCCATTTAGTGGGGGTAGAGCCTACTTGCAAGTCTCTCCGACCTTCACAAAAAAAGTTATTCAAGAATATCTCCTCAGATTTGGGGGAATTTCGTCGGTCGACCTCTTCCGAAGGTCGTACAAGCTCGGGGATGGTACCAATCGATCCGCAGGACCCAAATTAGTCCAGATGCAACCACTTTCCAAGTCTCTCCGACCTTCACAAAAAAAGTTATTCAAGAATATCTCTTTCTCCTATGTGCTTTCATCCCTAACCCTAACCCTAACCCTTCCGAAAGTCGGAGAAGCTCAAGGATGGTACCGATCGATGCGCGCAACCCCATTTAGTGGGGGTAGAGCCTACTTGCAAGTCTCTCCGACCTTCACAAAAAAAGTTATTCAAGAATATCTCCTCAGATTTGGGGGAATTTCGTCGGTCGACCTCTTCCGAAGGTCGTACAAGCTCGGGGATGGTACCAATCGATCCGCAGGACCCAAATTAGTCCAGATGCAACCACTTTCCAAGTCTCTCCGACCTTCACAAAAAAAGTTATTCAAGAATATCTCTTTCTCCTATGTGCTTTCATCCCTAACCCTAACCCTAACCCTTCCGAAAGTCGGAGAAGCTCAAAAATGGTACCGATCGATGCGCGCTACCCCATTTAGTGGGGGTAGAGCCTACTTGCAAGTCTCTCCGACCTTCACAAAAAAAGTTATTCAAGAATATCTCTTTCTCCTATGTGCTTTCATCCCTAACCCTAACCCTAACCCTTCCGAAAGTCGGAGAAGCTCAAGGATAGTACCGATCGATGCGCGCAACCCCATTTAGTGGGGGTAGAGCCTACTTGCAAGTCTCTCCGACCTTCACAAAAAAAGTTATTCAAGAATATCTCCTCAGATTTGGGGGAATTTCGTCGGTCGACCTCTTCCGAAGGTCGTACAAGCTCGGGGATGGTACCAATCGATCCGCAGGACCCAAATTAGTCCAGATGCAACCACTTTCCAAGTCTCTCCGACCTTCACAAAAAACGTTATTCAAGAATATCTCTTTCTCCTATGTGCTTTCATCCCTAACCCTAACCCTAACCCTTCCGAAAGTCGGAGAAGCTCAAGGATGGTACCGATCGATGCGCGCTACCCCATTTAGTGGGGGTAGAGCCTACTTGCAAGTCTCTCCGACCTTCACAAAAAACGTTATTCAAGAATATCTCTTTCTCCTATGTGCTTTCATCCCTAACCCTAACCCTAACCCTTCCGAAAGTCGGAGAAGCTCAAGGATGGTACCGATCGATGCGCGCTACCCCATTTAGTGGGGGTAGAGCCTACTTGCAAGTCTCTCCGACCTTCACAAAAAAGGTTATTCAAGAATATCTCCTCAGATTTGGGGGAATTTCGTCGGTCGACCTCTTCCGAAGGTCGTACAAGCTCGGGGATGGTACCAATCGATCCGCAGGACCCAAATTAGTCCAGATGCAACCACTTTCCAAGTCTCTCCGACCTTCACAAAAAAAGTTATTCAAGAATATCTCTTTCTCCTATGTGCTTTCATCCCTAACCCTAACCCTAACCCTTCCGAAAGTCGGAGAAGCTCAAGGATGGTACCGATCGATGCGCGCAACTCCATTTAGTGGGGGTAGAGCCTACTTGCAAGTCTCTCCGACCTTCACAAAAAAAGTTATTCAAGAATATCTCTTTCTCCTATGTGCTTTCATCCCTAACCCTAACCCTAACCCTTCCGAAAGTCGGAGAAGCTCAAGGATGGTACCGATCGATGCGCGCTACCCCATTTAGTGGGGGTAGAGCCTACTTGCAAGTCTCTCCGACCTTCACAAAAAACGTTATTCAAGAATATCTCTTTCTCCTATGTGCTTTCATCCCTAACCCTAACCCTAACCCTTCCGAAAGTCGGAGAAGCTCAAGGATGGTACCGATCGATGCGCGCTACCCCATTTAGTGGGGGTAGAGCCTACTTGCAAGTCTCTCCGACCTTCACAAAAAAGGTTATTCAAGAATATCTCCTCAGATTTGGGGGAATTTCGTCGGTCGACCTCTTCCGAAGGTCGTACAAGCTCGGGGATGGTACCAATCGATCCGCAGGACCCAAATTAGTCCAGATGCAACCACTTTCCAAGTCTCTCCGACCTTCACAAAAAAAGTTATTCAAGAATATCTCTTTCTCCTATGTGCTTTCATCCCTAACCCTAACCCTAACCCTTCCGAAAGTCGGAGAAGCTCAAGGATGGTACCGATCGATGCGCGCAACCCCATTTAGTGGGGGTAGAGCCTACTTGCAAGTCTCTCCGACCTTCACAAAAAAAGTTATTCAAGAATATCTCCTCAGATTTGGGGGAATTTCGTCGGTCGACCTCTTCCGAAGGTCGTACAAGCTCGGGGATGGTACCAATCGATCCGCAGGACCCAAATTAGTCCAGATGCAACCACTTTCCAAGTCTCTCCGACCTTCACAAAAAACGTTATTCAAGAATATCTCTTTCTCCTATGTGCTTTCATCCCTAACCCTAACCCTAACCCTTCCGAAAGTCGGAGAAGCTCAAGGATGGTACCGATCGATGCGCGCTACCCCATTTAGTGGGGGTAGAGCCTACTTGCAAGTCTCTCCGACCTTCACAAAAAAAGTTATTCAAGAATATCTCTTTCTCCTATGTGCTTTCATCCCTAACCCTAACCCTAACCCTTCCGAAAGTCGGAGAAGCTCAAGGATGGTACCGATCGATGCGCGCTACCCCATTTAGTGGGGGTAGAGCCTACTTGCAAGTCTCTCCGACCTTCACAAAAAAAGTTATTCAAGAATATCTCCTCAGATTTGGGGGAATTTCGTCGGTCGACCTCTTCCGAAGGTCGTACAAGCTCGGGGATGGTACCAATCGATCCGCAGGACCCAAATTAGTCCAGATGCAACCACTTTCCAAGTCTCTCCGACCTTCACAAAAAAAGTTATTCAAGAATATCTCTTTCTCCTATGTGCTTTCATCCCTAACCCTAACCCTAACCCTTCCGAAAGTCGGAGAAGCTCAAGGATGGTACCGATCGATGCGCGCAACCCCATTTAGTGGGGGTAGAGCCTACTTGCAAGTCTCTCCGACCTTCACAAAAAAAGTTATTCAAGAATATCTCCTCAGATTTGGGGGAATTTCGTCGGTCGACCTCTTCCGAAGGTCGTACAAGCTCGGGGATGGTACCAATCGATCCGCAGGACCCAAATTAGTCCAGATGCAACCACTTTCCAAGTCTCTCCGACCTTCACAAAAAAAGTTATTCAAGAATATCTCTTTCTCCTATGTGCTTTCATCCCTAACCCTAACCCTAACCCTTCCGAAAGTCGGAGAAGCTCAAAGATGGTACCAATCGATGCGCGCTACCCCATTTAGTGGGGGTAGAGCCTACTTGCAAGTCTCTCCGACCTTCACAAAAAAAGTTATTCAAGAATATCTCTTTCTCCTATGTGCTTTCATCCCTAACCCTAACCCTAACCCTTCCGAAAGTCGGAGAAGCTCAAGGATAGTACCGATCGATGCGCGCAACCCCATTTAGTGGGGGTAGAGCCTACTTGCAAGTCTCTCCGACCTTCACAAAAAAAGTTATTCAAGAATATCTCCTCAGATTTGGGGGAATTTCGTCGGTCGACCTCTTCCGAAGGTCGTACAAGCTCGGGGATGGTACCAATCGATCCGCAGGACCCAAATTAGTCCAGATGCAACCACTTTCCAAGTCTCTCCGACCTTCACAAAAAACGTTATTCAAGAATATCTCTTTCTCCTATGTGCTTTCATCCCTAACCCTAACCCTAACCCTTCCGAAAGTCGGAGAAGCTCAAGGATGGTACCGATCGATGCGCGCTACCCCATTTAGTGGGGGTAGAGCCTACTTGCAAGTCTCTCCGACCTTCACAAAAAACGTTATTCAAGAATATCTCTTTCTCCTATGTGCTTTCATCCCTAACCCTAACCCTAACCCTTCCGAAAGTCGGAGAAGCTCAAGGATGGTACCGATCGATGCGCGCTACCCCATTTAGTGGGGGTAGAGCCTACTTGCAAGTCTCTCCGACCTTCACAAAAAAGGTTATTCAAGAATATCTCCTCAGATTTGGGGGAATTTCGTCGGTCGACCTCTTCCGAAGGTCGTACAAGCTCGGGGATGGTACCAATCGATCCGCAGGACCCAAATTAGTCCAGATGCAACCACTTTCCAAGTCTCTCCGACCTTCACAAAAAAAGTTATTCAAGAATATCTCTTTCTCCTATGTGCTTTCATCCCTAACCCTAACCCTTCCGAAAGTCGGAGAAGCTCAAGGATGGTACCGATCGATGCGCGCAACTCCATTTAGTGGGGGTAGAGCCTACTTGCAAGTCTCTCCGACCTTCACAAAAAAAGTTATTCAAGAATATCTCTTTCTCCTATGTGCTTTCATCCCTAACCCTAACCCTAACCCTTCCGAAAGTCGGAGAAGCTCAAGGATAGTACCGATCGATGCGCGCTACCCCATTTAGTGGGGGTAGAGCCTACTTGCAAGTCTCTCCGACCTTCACAAAAAAAGTTATTCAAGAATATCTCTTTCTCCTATGTGCTTTCATCCCTAACCCTAACCCTAACCCTTCCGAAAGTCGGAGAAGCTCAAGGATGGTACCGATCGATGCGCGCTACCCCATTTAGTGGGGGTAGAGCCTACTTGCAAGTCTCTCCGACCTTCACAAAAAAAGTTATTCAAGAATATCTCTTTCTCCTATGTGCTTTCATCCCTAACCCTAACCCTAACCCTTCCGAAAGTCGGAGAAGCTCAAGGATGGTACCGATCGATGCGCGCTACCCCATTTAGTGGGGGTAGAGCCTACTTGCAAGTCTCTCCGACCTTCACAAAAAACGTTATTCAAGAATATCTCTTTCTCCTATGTGCTTTCATCCCTAACCCTAACCCTAACCCTTCCGAAAGTCGGAGAAGCTCAAGGATGGTACCGATCGATGCGCGCTACCCCATTTAGTGGGGGTAGAGCCTACTTGCAAGTCTCTCCGACCTTCACAAAAAAAGTTATTCAAGAATATCTCCTCAGATTTGGGGGAATTTCGTCGGTCGACCTCTTCCGAAGGTCGTACAAGCTCGGGGATGGTATCAATCGATCCGCAGGACCCAAATTAGTCCAGATGCAACCACTTTCCAAGTCTCTCCGACCTTCACAAAAAAAGTTATTCAAGAATATCTCTTTCTCCTATGTGCTTTCATCCCTAACCCTAACCCTAACCCTTCCGAAAGTCGGAGAAGCTCAAGGATGGTACCGATCGATGCGCGCAACCCCATTTAGTGGGGGTAGAGCCTACTTGCAAGTCTCTCCGACCTTCACAAAAAAAGTTATTCAAGAATATCTCCTCAGATTTGGGGGAATTTCGTCGGTCGACCTCTTCCGAAGGTCGTACAAGCTCGGGGATGGTACCAATCGATCCGCAGGACCCAAATTAGTCCAGATGCAACCACTTTTCAAGTCTCTCCGACCTTCACAAAAAAAGTTATTCAAGAATATCTCTTTCTCCTATGTGCTTTCATCCCTAACCCTAACCCTAACCCTTCCGAAAGTCGGAGAAGCTCAAGGATGGTACCGATCGATGCGCGCTACCCCATTTAGTGGGGGTAGAGCCTACTTGCAAGTCTCTCCGACCTTCACAAAAAAAGTTATTCAAGAATATCTCTTTCTCCTATGTGCTTTCATCCCTAACCCTAACCCTAACCCTTCCGAAAGTCGGAGAAGCTCAAGGATGGTACCGATCGATGCGCGCAACCCAATTTAGTGGGGGTAGAGCCTACTTGCAAGTCTCTCCGACCTTCACAAAAAAAGTTATTCAAGAATATCTCCTCAGATTTGGGGGAATTTCGTCGGTCGACCTCTTCCGAAGGTCGTACAAGCTCGGGGATGGTACCAATCGATCCGCAGGACCCAAATTAGTCCAGATGCAACCACTTTCCAAGTCTCTCCGACCTTCACAAAAAAAGTTATTCAAGAATATCTCTTTCTCCTATGTGCTTTCATCCCTAACCCTAACCCTAACCCTTCCGAAAGTCGGAGAAGCTCAAGGATGGTACCGATCGATGCGCGCAACCCCATTTAGTGGGGGTAGAGCCTACTTGCAAGTCTCTCCGACCTTCACAAAAAAAGTTATTCAAGAATATCTCTTTCTCCTATGTGCTTTCATCCCTAACCCTAACCCTAACCCTTCCGAAAGTCGGAGAAGCTCAAGGATAGTACCGATCGATGCGCGCTACCCCATTTAGTGGGGGTAGAGCCTACTTGCAAGTCTCTCCGACCTTCACAAAAAAAGTTATTCAAGAATATCTCTTTCTCCTATGTGCTTTCATCCCTAACCCTAACCCTTCCGAAAGTCGGAGAAGCTCAAGGATGGTACCGATCGATGCGCGCTACCCCATTTAGTGGGGGTAGAGCCTACTTGCAAGTCTCTCCGACCTTCACAAAAAAAGTTATTCAAGAATATCTCTTTCTCCTATGTGCTTTCATCCCTAACCCTAACCCTAACCCTTCCGAAAGTCGGAGAAGCTCAAGGATGGTACCGATCGATGCGCGCTACCCCATTTAGTGGGGGTAGAGCCTACTTGCAAGTCTCTCCGACCTTCACAAAAAACGTTATTCAAGAATATCTCTTTCTCCTATGTGCTTTCATCCCTAACCCTAACCCTAACCCTTCCGAAAGTCGGAGAAGCTCAAGGATGGTACCGATCGATGCGCGCTACCCCATTTAGTGGGGGTAGAGCCTACTTGCAAGTCTCTCCGACCTTCACAAAAAAAGTTATTCAAGAATATCTCCTCAGATTTGGGGGAATTTCGTCGGTCGACCTCTTCCGAAGGTCGTACAAGCTCGGGGATGGTATCAATCGATCCGCAGGACCCAAATTAGTCCAGATGCAACCACTTTCCAAGTCTCTCCGACCTTCACAAAAAAAGTTATTCAAGAATATCTCTTTCTCCTATGTGCTTTCATCCCTAACCCTAACCCTAACCCTTCCGAAAGTCGGAGAAGCTCAAGGATGGTACCGATCGATGCGCGCAACCCCATTTAGTGGGGGTAGAGCCTACTTGCAAGTCTCTCCGACCTTCACAAAAAAAGTTATTCAAGAATATCTCCTCAGATTTGGGGGAATTTCGTCGGTCGACCTCTTCCGAAGGTCGTACAAGCTCGGGGATGGTACCAATCGATCCGCAGGACCCAAATTAGTCCAGATGCAACCACTTTTCAAGTCTCTCCGACCTTCACAAAAAAAGTTATTCAAGAATATCTCTTTCTCCTATGTGCTTTCATCCCTAACCCTAACCCTAACCCTTCCGAAAGTCGGAGAAGCTCAAGGATGGTACCGATCGATGCGCGCTACCCCATTTAGTGGGGGTAGAGCCTACTTGCAAGTCTCTCCGACCTTCACAAAAAAAGTTATTCAAGAATATCTCTTTCTCCTATGTGCTTTCATCCCTAACCCTAACCCTAACCCTTCCGAAAGTCGGAGAAGCTCAAGGATGGTACCGATCGATGCGCGCAACCCCATTTAGTGGGGGTAGAGCCTACTTGCAAGTCTCTCCGACCTTCACAAAAAAAGTTATTCAAGAATATCTCCTCAGATTTGGGGGAATTTCGTCGGTCGACCTCTTCCGAAGGTCGTACAAGCTCGGGGATGGTACCAATCGATCCGCAGGACCCAAATTAGTACAGATGCAACCACTTTCCAAGTCTCTCCGACCTTCACAAAAAAAGTTATTCAAGAATATCTCTTTCTCCTATGTGCTTTCATCCCTAACCCTAACCCTAACCCTTCCGAAAGTCGGAGAAGCTCAAGGATGGTACCGATCGATGCGCGCAACCCCATTTAGTGGGGGTAGAGCCTACTTGCAAGTCTCTCCGACCTTCACAAAAAAAGTTATTCAAGAATATCTCCTCAGATTTGGGGGAATTTCGTCGGTCGACCTCTTCCGAAGGTCGTACAAGCTCGGGGATGGTACCAATCGATCCGCAGGACCCAAATTAGTACAGATGCAACCACTTTCCAAGTCTCTCCGACCTTCACAAAAAAAGTTATTCAAGAATATCTCTTTCTCCTATGTGCTTTCATCCCTAACCCTAACCCTAACCCTTCCGAAAGTCGGAGAAGCTCAAGGATGGTACCGATCGATGCGCGCAACCCCATTTAGTGGGGGTAGAGCCTACTTGCAAGTCTCTCCGACCTTCACAAAAAAAGTTATTCAAGAATATCTCCTCAGATTTGGGGGAATTTCGTCGGTCGACCTCTTCCGAAGGTCGTACAAGCTCGGGGATGGTACCAATCGATCTGCAGGACCCAAATTAGTCCAGATGCAACCACTTTCCAAGTCTCTCTGACCTTCACAAAAAAAGTTATTCAAGAATATCTCTTTCTCCTATGTGCTTTCATCCCTAACCCTAACCCTAACCCTTCCGAAAGTCGGAGAAGCTCAAGGATGGTACCGATCGATGCGCGCTACCCCATTTAGTGGGGGTAGAGCCTACTTGCAAGTCTCTCCGACCTTCACAAAAAAAGTTATTCAAGAATATCTCTTTCTCCTATGTGCTTTCATCCCTAACCCTAACCCTAACCCTTCCGAAAGTCGGAGAAGCTCAAGGATGGTACCGATCGATGCGCGCAACCCCATTTAGTGGGGGTAGAGCCTACTTGCATGTCTCTCCGACCTTCACAAAAAAAGTTATTCAAGAATATCTCCTCAGATTTGGGGGAATTTCGTCGGTCGACCTCTTCCGAAGGTCGTACAAGCTCGGGGATGGTACCAATCGATCCGCAGGACCCAAATTAGTCCAGATGCAACCACTTTCCAAGTCTCTCCGACCTTCACAAAAAACGTTATTCAAGAATATCTCTTTCTCCTATGTGCTTTCATCCCTAACCCTAACCCTAACCCTTCCGAAAGTCGGAGAAGCTCAAGGATGGTACCGATCGATGCGCGCTACCCCATTTAGTGGGGGTAGAGCCTACTTGCAAGTCTCTCCGACCTTCACAAAAAAAGTTATTCAAGAATATCTCTTTCTCCTATGTGCTTTCATCCCTAACCCTAACCCTAACCCTTCCGAAAGTCGGAGAAGCTCAAGGATGGTACCGATCGATGCGCGCTACCCCATTTAGTGGGGGTAGAGCCTACTTGCAAGTCTCTCCGACCTTCACAAAAAAAGTTATTCAAGAATATCTCCTCAGATTTGGGGGAATTTCGTCGGTCGACCTCTTCCGAAGGTCGTACAAGCTCGGGGATGGTACCAATCGATCTGCAGGACCCAAATTAGTCCAGATGCAACCACTTTCCAAGTCTCTCCGACCTTCACAAAAAAAGTTATTCAAGAATATCTCTTTCTCCTATGTGCTTTCATCCCTAACCCTAACCCTAACCCTTCCGAAAGTCGGAGAAGCTCAGGGATGGTACCGATCGATGCGCGCAACCCCATTTAGTGGGGGTAGAGCCTACTTGCAAGTCTCTCCGACCTTCACAAAAAAAGTTATTCAAGAATATCTCCTCAGATTTGGGGGAATTTCGTCGGTCGACCTCTTCCGAAGGTCGTAAAAGCTCGGGGATGGTACCAATCGATCCGCAGGACCCAAATTAGTCCAGATGCAACCACTTTCCAAGTCTCTCCGACCTTCACAAAAAAAGTTATTCAAGAATATCTCTTTCTCCTATGTGCTTTCATCCCTAACCCTAACCCTAACCCTTCCGAAAGTCGGAGAAGCTCAAAGATGGTACCGATCGATGCGCGCTACCCCATTTAGTGGGGGTAGAGCCTACTTGCAAGTCTCTCCGACCTTCACAAAAAAAGTTATTCAAGAATATCTCTTTCTCCTATGTGCTTTCATCCCTAACCCTAACCCTAACCCTTCCGAAAGTCGGAGAAGCTCAAGGATGGTACCGATCGATGCGCGCAACCCCATTTAGTGGGGGTAGAGCCTACTTGCAAGTCTCTCCGACCTTCACAAAAAAAGTTATTCAAGAATATCTCCTCAGATTTGGGGGAATTTCGTCGGTCGACCTCTTCCGAAGGTCGTACAAGCTCGGGGATGGTACCAATCGATCCGCAGGACCCAAATTAGTCCAGATGCAACCACTTTCCAAGTCTCTCCGACCTTCACAAAAAACGTTATTCAAGAATATCTCTTTCTCCTATGTGCTTTCATCCCTAACCCTAACCCTAACCCTTCCGAAAGTCGGAGAAGCTCAAGGATGGTACCGATCGATGCGCGCTACCCCATTTAGTGGGGGTAGAGCCTACTTGCAAGTCTCTCCGACCTTCACAAAAAACGTTATTCAAGAATATCTCTTTCTCCTATGTGCTTTCATCCCTAACCCTAACCCTAACCCTTCCGAAAGTCGGAGAAGCTCAAGGATGGTACCGATCGATGCGCGCTACCCCATTTAGTGGGGGTAGAGCCTACTTGCAAGTCTCTCCGACCTTCACAAAAAAAGTTATTCAAGAATATCTCCTCAGATTTGGGGGAATTTCGTCGGTCGACCTCTTCCGAAGGTCGTACAAGCTCGGGGATGGTACCAATCGATCCGCAGGACCCAAATTAGTCCAGATGCAACCACTTTCCAAGTCTCTTCGACCTTCACAAAAAAAGTTATTCAAGAATATCTCTTTCTCCTATGTGCTTTCATCCCTAACCCTAACCCTAACCCTTCCGAAAGTCGGAGAAGCTCAAGGATGGTACCGATCGATGCGCGCTACCCCATTTAGTGGGGGTAGAGCCTACTTGCAAGTCTCTCCGACCTTCACAAAAAAAGTTATTCAAGAATATCTCCTCAGATTTGGGGGAATTTCGTCGGTCGACCTCTTCCGAAGGTCGTACAAGCTCGGGGATGGTACCAATCGATCCGCAGGACCCAAATTAGTCCAGATGCAACCACTTTCCAAGTCTCTCCGACCTTCACAAAAAAAGTTATTCAAGAATATGTCTTTCTCCTATGTGCTTTCATCCCTAACCCTAACCCTAACCCTTCCGAAAGTCGGAGAAGCTCAAGGATGGTACCGATCGATGCGCGCAACCCCATTTAGTGGGGGTAGAGCCTACTTGCAAGTCTCTCCGACCTTCACAAAAAAAGTTATTCAAGAATATCTCCTCAGATTTGGGGGAATTTCGTCGGTCGACCTCTTCCGAAGGTCGTACAAGCTCGGGGATGGTACCAATCGATCCGCAGGACCCAAATTAGTCCAGATGCAACCACTTTTCAAGTCTCTCCGACCTTCACAAAAAAAGTTATTCAAGAATATCTCTTTCTCCTATGTGCTTTCATCCCTAACCCTAACCCTAACCCTTCCGAAAGTCGGAGAAGCTCAAGGATGGTACCGATCGATGCGCGCTACCCCATTTAGTGGGGGTAGAGCCTACTTGCAAGTCTCTCCGACCTTCACAAAAAAAGTTATTCAAGAATATCTCTTTCTCCTATGTGCTTTCATCCCTAACCCTAACCCTAACCCTTCCGAAAGTCGGAGAAGCTCAAGGATGGTACCGATCGATGCGCGCAACCCCATTTAGTGGGGGTAGAGCCTACTTGCAAGTCTCTCCGACCTTCACAAAAAAAGTTATTCAAGAATATCTCCTCAGATTTGGGGGAATTTCGTCGGTCGACCTCTTCCGAAGGTCGTACAAGCTCGGGGATGGTACCAATCGATCCGCAGGACCCAAATTAGTACAGATGCAACCACTTTCCAAGTCTCTCCGACCTTCACAAAAAAAGTTATTCAAGAATATCTCTTTCTCCTATGTGCTTTCATCCCTAACCCTAACCCTAACCCTTCCGAAAGTCGGAGAAGCTCAAGGATGGTACCGATCGATGCGCGCAACCCCATTTAGTGGGGGTAGAGCCTACTTGCAAGTCTCTCCGACCTTCACAAAAAAAGTTATTCAAGAATATCTCCTCAGATTTGGGGGAATTTCGTCGGTCGACCTCTTCCGAAGGTCGTACAAGCTCGGGGATGGTACCAATCGATCCGCAGGACCCAAATCAGTCCAGATGCAACCACTTTCCAAGTCTCTCCGACCTTCACAAAAAAAGTTATTCAAGAATATCTCTTTCTCCTATGTGCTTTCATCCCTAACCCTAACCCTAACCCTTCCGAAAGTCGGAGAAGCTCAAGGATGGTACCGATCGATGCGCGCTACCCCATTTAGTGGGGGTAGAGCCTACTTGCAAGTCTCTCCGACCTTCACAAAAAAAGTTATTCAAGAATATCTCTTTCTCCTATGTGCTTTCATCCCTAACCCTAACCCTAACCCTTCCGAAAGTCGGAGAAGCTCAAAGATGGTACCGATCGATGCGCGCAACCCCATTTAGTGGGGGTAGAGCCTACTTGCAAGTCTCTCCGACCTTCACAAAAAAAGTTATTCAAGAATATCTCCTCAGATTTGGGGGAATTTCGTCGGTCGACCTCTTCCGAAGGTCGTACAAGCTCGGGGATGGTACCAATCGATCCGCAGGACCCAAATTAGTCCAGATGCAACCACTTTCCAAGTCTCTCCGACCTTCACAAAAAACGTTATTCAAGAATATCTCTTTCTCCTATGTGCTTTCATCCCTAACCCTAACCCTAACCCTTCCGAAAGTCGGAGAAGCTCAAGGATGGTACCGATCGATGCGCGCTACCCCATTTAGTGGGGGTAGAGCCTACTTGCAAGTCTCTCCGACCTTCACAAAAAAAGTTATTCAAGAATATCTCTTTCTCCTATGTGCTTTCATCCCTAACCCTAACCCTAACCCTTCCGAAAGTCGGAGAAGCTCAAGGATGGTACCGATCGATGCGCGCTACCCCATTTAGTGGGGGTAGAGCCTACTTGCAAGTCTCTCCGACCTTCACAAAAAACGTTATTCAAGAATATCTCTTTCTCCTATGTGCTTTCATCCCTAACCCTAACCCTAACCCTTCCGAAAGTCGGAGAAGCTCAAGGATGGTACCGATCGATGCGCGCTACCCCATTTAGTGGGGGTAGAGCCTACTTGCAAGTCTCTCCGACCTTCACAAAAAAAGTTATTCAAGAATATCTCCTCAGATTTGGGGGAATTTCGTCGGTCGACCTCTTCCGAAGGTCGTACAAGCTCGGGGATGGTACCAATCGATCCGCAGGACCCAAATTAGTCCAGATGCAACCACTTTCCAAGTCTCTCCGACCTTCACAAAAAAAGTTATTCAAGAATATCTCTTTCTCCTATGTGCTTTCATCCCTAACCCTAACCCTAACCCTTCCGAAAGTCGGAGAAGCTCAAGGATGGTACCGATCGATGCGCGCAACCCCATTTAGTGGGGGTAGAGCCTACTTGCAAGTCTCTCCGACCTTCACAAAAAAAGTTATTCAAGAATATCTCCTCAGATTTGGGGGAATTTCGTCGGTCGACCTCTTCCGAAGGTCGTACAAGCTCGGGGATGGTACCAATCGATCCGCAGGACCCAAATTAGTCCAGATGCAACCACTTTTCAAGTCTCTCCGACCTTCACAAAAAAAGTTATTCAAGAATATCTCTTTCTCCTATGTGCTTTCATCCCTAACCCTAACCCTTCCGAAAGTCGGAGAAGCTCAAGGATGGTACCGATCGATGCGCGCTACCCCATTTAGTGGGGGTAGAGCCTACTTGCAAGTCTCTCCGACCTTCACAAAAAAAGTTATTCAAGAATATCTCTTTCTCCTATGTGCTTTCATCCCTAACCCTAACCCTAACCCTTCCGAAAGTCGGAGAAGCTCAAGGATGGTACCGATCGATGCGCGCAACCCCATTTAGTGGGGGTAGAGCCTACTTGCAAGTCTTTCCGACCTTCACAAAAAAAGTTATTCAAGAATATCTCCTCAGATTTGGGGGAATTTCGTCGGTCGACCTCTTCCGAAGGTCGTACAAGCTCGGGGATGGTACCAATCGATCCGCAGGACCCAAATTAGTACAGATGCAACCACTTTCCAAGTCTCTCCGACCTTCACAAAAAAAGTTATTCAAGAATATCTCTTTCTCCTATGTGCTTTCATCCCTAACCCTAACCCTAACCCTTCCGAAAGTCGGAGAAGCTCAAGGATGGTACCGATCGATGCGCGCAACCCCATTTAGTGGGGGTAGAGCCTACTTGCAAGTCTCTCCGACCTTCACAAAAAAAGTTATTCAAGAATATCTCCTCAGATTTGGGGGAATTTCGTCGGTCGACCTCTTCCGAAGGTCGTACAAGCTCGGGGATGGTACCAATCGATCCGCAGGACCCAAATTAGTCCAGATGCAACCACTTTCCAAGTCTCTCCGACCTTCACAAAAAAAGTTATTCAAGAATATCTCTTTCTCCTATGTGCTTTCATCCCTAACCCTAACCCTAACCCTTCCGAAAGTCGGAGAAGCTCAAGGATGGTACCGATCGATGCGCGCTACCCCATTTAGTGGGGGTAGAGCCTACTTGCAAGTCTCTCCGACCTTCACAAAAAAAGTTATTCAAGAATATCTCTTTCTCCTATGTGCTTTCATCCCTAACCCTAACCCTAACCCTTCCGAAAGTCGGAGAAGCTCAAGGATGGTACCGATCGATGCGCGCAACCCCATTTAGTGGGGGTAGAGCCTACTTGCAAGTCTCTCCGACCTTCACAAAAAAAGTTATTCAAGAATATCTCCTCAGATTTGGGGGAATTTCGTCGGTCGACCTCTTCCGAAGGTCGTACAAGCTCGGGGATGGTACCAATCGATCCGCAGGACCCAAATTAGTCCAGATGCAACCACTTTCCAAGTCTCTCCGACCTTCACAAAAAACGTTATTCAAGAATATCTCTTTCTCCTATGTGCTTTCATCCCTAACCCTAACCCTAACCCTTCCGAAAGTCGGAGAAGCTCAAAGATGGTACCGATCGATGCGCGCTACCCCATTTAGTGGGGGTAGAGCCTACTTGCAAGTCTCTCCGACCTTCACAAAAAAAGTTATTCAAGAATATCTCTTTCTCCTATGTGCTTTCATCCCTAACCCTAACCCTAACCCTTCCGAAAGTCGGAGAAGCTCAAGGATGGTACCGATCGATGCGCGCTACCCCATTTAGTGGGGGTAGAGCCTACTTGCAAGTCTTTCCGACCTTCACAAAAAAAGTTATTCAAGAATATCTCCTCAGATTTGGGGGAATTTCGTCGGTCGACCTCTTCCGAAGGTCGTACAAGCTCGGGGATGGTACCAATCGATCCGCAGGACCCAAATTAGTCCAGATGCAACCACTTTCCAAGTCTCTCCGACCTTCACAAAAAAAGTTATTCAAGAATATCTCTTTCTCCTATGTGCTTTCATCCCTAACCCTAACCCTAACCCTTCCGAAAGTCGGAGAAGCTCAAGGATGGTACCGATCGATGCGCGCAACCCCATTTAGTGGGGGTAGAGCCTACTTGCAAGTCTCTCCGACCTTCACAAAAAAAGTTATTCAAGAATATCTCTTTCTCCTATGTGCTTTCATCCCTAACCCTAACCCTAACCCTTCCGAAAGTCGGAGAAGCTCAAGGATGGTACCGATCGATGCGCGCAACCCCATTTAGTGGGGGTAGAGCCTACTTGCAAGTCTCTCCGACCTTCACAAAAAAAGTTATTCAAGAATATCTCCTCAGATTTGGGGGAATTTCGTCGGTCGACCTCTTCCGAAGGTCGTACAAGCTCGGGGATGGTACCAATCGATCCGCAGGACCCAAATTAGTACAGATGCAACCACTTTCCAAGTCTCTCCGACCTTCACAAAAAAAGTTATTCAAGAATATCTCTTTCTCCTATGTGCTTTCATCCCTAACCCTAACCCTAACCCTTCCGAAAGTCGGAGAAGCTCAAGGATGGTACCGATCGATGCGCGCAACCCCATTTAGTGGGGGTAGAGCCTACTTGCAAGTCTCTCCGACCTTCACAAAAAAAGTTATTCAAGAATATCTCCTCAGATTTGGGGGAATTTCGTCGGTCGACCTCTTCCGAAGGTCGTACAAGCTCGGGGATGGTACCAATCGATCCGCAGGACCCAAATTAGTCCAGATGCAACCACTTTCCAAGTCTCTCCGACCTTCACAAAAAAAGTTATTCAAGAATATCTCTTTCTCCTATGTGCTTTCATCCCTAACCCTAACCCTAACCCTTCCGAAAGTCGGAGAAGCTCAAGGATGGTACCGATCGATGCGCGCTACCCCATTTAGTGGGGGTAGAGCCTACTTGCAAGTCTCTCCGACCTTCACAAAAAAAGTTATTCAAGAATATCTCTTTCTCCTATGTGCTTTCATCCCTAACCCTAACCCTAACCCTTCCGAAAGTCGGAGAAGCTCAAGGATGGTACCGATCGATGCGCGCAACCCCATTTAGTGGGGGTAGAGCCTACTTGCAAGTCTCTCCGACCTTCACAAAAAAAGTTATTCAAGAATATCTCCTCAGATTTGGGGGAATTTCGTCGGTCGACCTCTTCCGAAGGTCGTACAAGCTCGGGGATGGTACCAATCGATCCGCAGGACCCAAATTAGTCCAGATGCAACCACTTTCCAAGTCTCTCCGACCTTCACAAAAAACGTTATTCAAGAATATCTCTTTCTCCTATGTGCTTTCATCCCTAACCCTAACCCTAACCCTTCCGAAAGTCGGAGAAGCTCAAAGATGGTACCGATCGATGCGCGCTACCCCATTTAGTGGGGGTAGAGCCTACTTGCAAGTCTCTCCGACCTTCACAAAAAAAGTTATTCAAGAATATCTCTTTCTCCTATGTGCTTTCATCCCTAACCCTAACCCTAACCCTTCCGAAAGTCGGAGAAGCTCAAGGATGGTACCGATCGATGCGCGCTACCCCATTTAGTGGGGGTAGAGCCTACTTGCAAGTCTTTCCGACCTTCACAAAAAAAGTTATTCAAGAATATCTCCTCAGATTTGGGGGAATTTCGTCGGTCGACCTCTTCCGAAGGTCGTACAAGCTCGGGGATGGTACCAATCGATCCGCAGGACCCAAATTAGTCCAGATGCAACCACTTTCCAAGTCTCTCCGACCTTCACAAAAAAAGTTATTCAAGAATATCTCTTTCTCCTATGTGCTTTCATCCCTAACCCTAACCCTAACCCTTCCGAAAGTCGGAGAAGCTCAAGGATGGTACCGATCGATGCGCGCAACCCCATTTAGTGGGGGTAGAGCCTACTTGCAAGTCTCTCCGACCTTCACAAAAAAAGTTATTCAAGAATATCTCTTTCTCCTATGTGCTTTCATCCCTAACCCTAACCCTAACCCTTCCGAAAGTCGGAGAAGCTCAAGGATGGTACCGATCGATGCGCGCAACCCCATTTAGTGGGGGTAGAGCCTACTTGCAAGTCTCTCCGACCTTCACAAAAAAAGTTATTCAAGAATATCTCCTCAGATTTGGGGGAATTTCGTCGGTCGACCTCTTCCGAAGGTCGTACAAGCTCGGGGATGGTACCAATCGATCCGCAGGACCCAAATTAGTACAGATGCAACCACTTTCCAAGTCTCTCCGACCTTCACAAAAAAAGTTATTCAAGAATATCTCTTTCTCCTATGTGCTTTCATCCCTAACCCTAACCCTAACCCTTCCGAAAGTCGGAAAAGCTCAAGGATGGTACCGATCGATGCGCGCAACCCCATTTAGTGGGGGTAGAGCCTACTTGCAAGTCTCTCCGACCTTCACAAAAAAAGTTATTCAAGAATATCTCCTCAGATTTGGGGGAATTTCGTCGGTCGACCTCTTCCGAAGGTCGTACAAGCTCGGGGATGGTACCAATCGATCCGCAGGACCCAAATTAGTCCAGATGCAACCACTTTCCAAGTCTCTCTGACCTTCACAAAAAAAGTTATTCAAGAATATCTCTTTCTCCTATGTGCTTTCATCCCTAACCCTAACCCTAACCCTTCCGAAAGTCGGAGAAGCTCAAGGATGGTACCGATCGATGCGCGCTACCCCATTTAGTGGGGGTAGAGCCTACTTGCAAGTCTCTCCGACCTTCACAAAAAAAGTTATTCAAGAATATCTCTTTCTCCTATGTGCTTTCATCCCTAACCCTAACCCTAACCCTTCCGAAAGTCGGAGAAGCTCAAGGATGGTACCGATCGATGTGCGCAACCCCATTTAGTGGGGGTAGAGCCTACTTGCAAGTCTCTCCGACCTTCACAAAAAAAGTTATTCAAGAATATCTCCTCAGATTTGGGGGAATTTCGTCGGTCGACCTCTTCCGAAGGTCGTACAAGCTCGGGGATGGTACCAATCGATCCGCAGGACCCAAATTAGTCCAGATGCAACCACTTTCCAAGTCTCTCCGACCTTCACAAAAAACGTTATTCAAGAATATCTCTTTCTCCTATGTGCTTTCATCCCTAACCCTAACCCTAACCCTTCCGAAAGTCGGAGAAGCTCAAGGATGGTACCGATCGATGCGCGCTACCCCATTTAGTGGGGGTAGAGCCTACTTGCAAGTCTCTCCGACCTTCACAAAAAAAGTTATTCAAGAATATCTCTTTCTCCTATGTGCTTTCATCCCTAACCCTAACCCTAACCCTTCCGAAAGTCGGAGAAGCTCAAGGATGGTACCGATCGATGCGCGCTACCCCATTTAGTGGGGGTAGAGCCTACTTGCAAGTCTCTCCGACCTTCACAAAAAAAGTTATTCAAGAATATCTCCTCAGATTTGGGGGAATTTCGTCGGTCGACCTCTTCCGAAGGTCGTACAAGCTCGGGGATGGTACCAATCGATCTGCAGGACCCAAATTAGTCCAGATGCAACCACTTTTCAAGTCTCTCCGACCTTCACAAAAAAAGTTATTCAAGAATATCTCTTTCTCCTATGTGCTTTCATCCCTAACCCTAATCCTAACCCTTCCGAAAGTCGGAGAAGCTCAGGGATGGTACCGATCGATGCGCGCAACCCCATTTAGTGGGGGTAGAGCCTACTTGCAAGTCTCTCCGACCTTCACAAAAAAAGTTATTCAAGAATATCTCCTCAGATTTGGGGGAATTTCGTCGGTCGACCTCTTCCGAAGGTCGTACAAGCTCGGGGATGGTACCAATCGATCCGCAGGACCCAAATTAGTCCAGATGCAACCACTTTCCAAGTCTCTCCGACCTTCACAAAAAAAGTTATTCAAGAATATCTCTTTCTCCTATGTGCTTTCATCCCTAACCCTAACCCTAACCCTTCCGAAAGTCGGAGAAGCTCAAAGATGGTACCGATCGATGCGCGCTACCCCATTTAGTGGGGGTAGAGCCTACTTGCAAGTCTCTCCGACCTTCACAAAAAAAGTTATTCAAGAATATCTCTTTCTCCTATGTGCTTTCATCCCTAACCCTAACCCTAACCCTTCCGAAAGTCGGAGAAGCTCAAGGATGGTACCGATCGATGCGCGCAACCCCATTTAGTGGGGGTAGAGCCTACTTGCAAGTCTCTCCGACCTTCACAAAAAAAGTTATTCAAGAATATCTCCTCAGATTTGGGGGAATTTCGTCGGTCGACCTCTTCCGAAGGTCGTACAAGCTCGGGGATGGTACCAATCGATCCGCAGGACCCAAATTAGTCCAGATGCAACCACTTTCCAAGTCTCTCCGACCTTCACAAAAAACGTTATTCAAGAATATCTCTTTCTCCTATGTGCTTTCATCCCTAACCCTAACCCTAACCCTTCCGAAAGTCGGAGAAGCTCAAGGATGGTACCGATCGATGCGCGCTACCCCATTTAGTGGGGGTAGAGCCTACTTGCAAGTCTCTCCGACCTTCACAAAAAACGTTATTCAAGAATATCTCTTTCTCCTATGTGCTTTCATCCCTAACCCTAACCCTAACCCTTCCGAAAGTCGGAGAAGCTCAAGGATGGTACCGATCGATGCGCGCTACCCCATTTAGTGGGGGTAGAGCCTACTTGCAAGTCTCTCCGACCTTCACAAAAAAAGTTATTCAAGAATATCTCCTCAGATTTGGGGGAATTTCGTCGGTCGACCTCTTCCGAAGGTCGTACAAGCTCGGGGATGGTACCAATCGATCCGCAGGACCCAAATTAGTCCAGATGCAACCACTTTCCAAGTCTCTTCGACCTTCACAAAAAAAGTTATTCAAGAATATCTCTTTCTCCTATGTGCTTTCATCCCTAACCCTAACCCTAACCCTTCCGAAAGTCGGAGAAGCTCAAGGATGGTACCGATCGATGCGCGCTACCCCATTTAGTGGGGGTAGAGCCTACTTGCAAGTCTCTCCGACCTTCACAAAAAAAGTTATTCAAGAATATCTCCTCAGATTTGGGGGAATTTCGTCGGTCGACCTCTTCCGAAGGTCGTACAAGCTCGGGGATGGTACCAATCGATCCGCAGGACCCAAATTAGTCCAGATGCAACCACTTTCCAAGTCTCTCCGACCTTCACAAAAAAAGTTATTCAAGAATATGTCTTTCTCCTATGTGCTTTCATCCCTAACCCTAACCCTAACCCTTCCGAAAGTCGGAGAAGCTCAAGGATGGTACCGATCGATGCGCGCAACCCCATTTAGTGGGGGTAGAGCCTACTTGCAAGTCTCTCCGACCTTCACAAAAAAAGTTATTCAAGAATATCTCCTCAGATTTGGGGGAATTTCGTCGGTCGACCTCTTCCGAAGGTCGTACAAGCTCGGGGATGGTACCAATCGATCCGCAGGACCCAAATTAGTCCAGATGCAACCACTTTCCAAGTCTCTCCGACCTTCACAAAAAACGTTATTCAAGAATATCTCTTTCTCCTATGTGCTTTCATCCCTAACCCTAACCCTAACCCTTCCGAAAGTCGGAGAAGCTCAAAGATGGTACCGATCGATGCGCGCTACCCCATTTAGTGGGGGTAGAGCCTACTTGCAAGTCTCTCCGACCTTCACAAAAAAAGTTATTCAAGAATATCTCTTTCTCCTATGTGCTTTCATCCCTAACCCTAACCCTAACCCTTCCGAAAGTCGGAGAAGCTCAAGGATGGTACCGATCGATGCGCGCTACCCCATTTAGTGGGGGTAGAGCCTACTTGCAAGTCTTTCCGACCTTCACAAAAAAGGTTATTCAAGAATATCTCCTCAGATTTGGGGGAATTTCGTCGGTCGACCTCTTCCGAAGGTCGTACAAGCTCGGGGATGGTACCAATCGATCCGCAGGACCCAAATTAGTCCAGATGCAACCACTTTCCAAGTCTCTCCGACCTTCACAAAAAAAGTTATTCAAGAATATCTCTTTCTCCTATGTGCTTTCATCCCTAACCCTAACCCTAACCCTTCCGAAAGTCGGAGAAGCTCAAGGATGGTACCGATCGATGCGCGCAACCCCATTTAGTGGGGGTAGAGCCTACTTGCAAGTCTCTCCGACCTTCACAAAAAAAGCTATTCAAGAATATCTCCTCAGATTTGGGGGAATTTCGTCGGTCGACCTCTTCCGAAGGTCGTACAAGCTCGGGGATGGTACCAATCGATCCGCAGGACCCAAATTAGTCCAGATGCAACCACTTTTCAAGTCTCTCCGACCTTCACAAAAAAAGTTATTCAAGAATATCTCTTTCTCCTATGTGCTTTCATCCCTAACCCTAACCCTAACCCTTCCGAAAGTCGGAGAAGCTCAAGGATGGTACCGATCGATGCGCGCTACCCCATTTAGTGGGGGTAGAGCCTACTTGCAAGTCTCTCCGACCTTCACAAAAAAAGTTATTCAAGAATATCTCTTTCTCCTATGTGCTTTCATCCCTAACCCTAACCCTAACCCTTCCGAAAGTCGGAGAAGCTCAAGGATGGTACCGATCGATGCGCGCAACCCCATTTAGTGGGGGTAGAGCCTACTTGCAAGTCTCTCCGACCTTCACAAAAAAAGTTATTCAAGAATATCTCCTCAGATTTGGGGGAATTTCGTCGGTCGACCTCTTCCGAAGGTCGTACAAGCTCGGGGATGGTACCAATCGATCCGCAGGACCCAAATTAGTACAGATGCAACCACTTTCCAAGTCTCTCCGACCTTCACAAAAAAAGTTATTCAAGAATATCTCTTTCTCCTATGTGCTTTCATCCCTAACCCTAACCCTAACCCTTCCGAAAGTCGGAGAAGCTCAAGGATGGTACCGATCGATGCGCGCAACCCCATTTAGTGGGGGTAGAGCCTACTTGCAAGTCTCTCCGACCTTCACAAAAAAAGTTATTCAAGAATATCTCCTCAGATTTGGGGGAATTTCGTCGGTCGACCTCTTCCGAAGGTCGTACAAGCTCGGGGATGGTACCAATCGATCCGCAGGACCCAAATTAGTCCAGATGCAACCACTTTCCAAGTCTCTCTGACCTTCACAAAAAAAGTTATTCAAGAATATCTCTTTCTCCTATGTGCTTTCATCCCTAACCCTAACCCTAACCCTTCCGAAAGTCGGAGAAGCTCAAGGATGGTACCGATCGATGCGCGCTACCCCATTTAGTGGGGGTAGAGCCTACTTGCAAGTCTCTCCGACCTTCACAAAAAAAGTTATTCAAGAATATCTCTTTCTCCTATGTGCTTTCATCCCTAACCCTAACCCTAACCCTTCCGAAAGTCGGAGAAGCTCAAGGATGGTACCGATCGATGTGCGCAACCCCATTTAGTGGGGGTAGAGCCTACTTGCAAGTCTCTCCGACCTTCACAAAAAAAGTTATTCAAGAATATCTCCTCAGATTTGGGGGAATTTCGTCGGTCGACCTCTTCCGAAGGTCGTACAAGCTCGGGGATGGTACCAATCGATCCGCAGGACCCAAATTAGTCCAGATGCAACCACTTTCCAAGTCTCTCCGACCTTCACAAAAAACGTTATTCAAGAATATCTCTTTCTCCTATGTGCTTTCATCCCTAACCCTAACCCTAACCCTTCCGAAAGTCGGAGAAGCTCAAGGATGGTACCGATCGATGCGCGCTACCCCATTTAGTGGGGGTAGAGCCTACTTGCAAGTCTCTCCGACCTTCACAAAAAAAGTTATTCAAGAATATCTCTTTCTCCTATGTGCTTTCATCCCTAACCCTAACCCTAACCCTTCCGAAAGTCGGAGAAGCTCAAGGATGGTACCGATCGATGCGCGCTACCCCATTTAGTGGGGGTAGAGCCTACTTGCAAGTCTCTCCGACCTTCACAAAAAAAGTTATTCAAGAATATCTCCTCAGATTTGGGGGAATTTCGTCGGTCGACCTCTTCCGAAGGTCGTACAAGCTCGGGGATGGTACCAATCGATCTGCAGGACCCAAATTAGTCCAGATGCAACCACTTTTCAAGTCTCTCCGACCTTCACAAAAAAAGTTATTCAAGAATATCTCTTTCTCCTATGTGCTTTCATCCCTAACCCTAACCCTAACCCTTCCGAAAGTCGGAGAAGCTCAGGGATGGTACCGATCGATGCGCGCAACCCCATTTAGTGGGGGTAGAGCCTACTTGCAAGTCTCTCCGACCTTCACAAAAAAAGTTATTCAAGAATATCTCCTCAGATTTGGGGGAATTTCGTCGGTCGACCTCTTCCGAAGGTCGTACAAGCTCGGGGATGGTACCAATCGATCCGCAGGACCCAAATTAGTCCAGATGCAACCACTTTCCAAGTCTCTCCGACCTTCACAAAAAAAGTTATTCAAGAATATCTCTTTCTCCTATGTGCTTTCATCCCTAACCCTAACCCTAACCCTTCCGAAAGTCGGAGAAGCTCAAAGATGGTACCGATCGATGCGCGCTACCCCATTTAGTGGGGGTAGAGCCTACTTGCAAGTCTCTCCGACCTTCACAAAAAAAGTTATTCAAGAATATCTCTTTCTCCTATGTGCTTTCATCCCTAACCCTAACCCTAACCCTTCCGAAAGTCGGAGAAGCTCAAGGATGGTACCGATCGATGCGCGCAACCCCATTTAGTGGGGGTAGAGCCTACTTGCAAGTCTCTCCGACCTTCACAAAAAAAGTTATTCAAGAATATCTCCTCAGATTTGGGGGAATTTCGTCGGTCGACCTCTTCCGAAGGTCGTACAAGCTCGGGGATGGTACCAATCGATCCGCAGGACCCAAATTAGTCCAGATGCAACCACTTTCCAAGTCTCTCCGACCTTCACAAAAAACGTTATTCAAGAATATCTCTTTCTCCTATGTGCTTTCATCCCTAACCCTAACCCTAACCCTTCCGAAAGTCGGAGAAGCTCAAGGATGGTACCGATCGATGCGCGCTACCCCATTTAGTGGGGGTAGAGCCTACTTGCAAGTCTCTCCGACCTTCACAAAAAACGTTATTCAAGAATATCTCTTTCTCCTATGTGCTTTCATCCCTAACCCTAACCCTAACCCTTCCGAAAGTCGGAGAAGCTCAAGGATGGTACCGATCGATGCGCGCTACCCCATTTAGTGGGGGTAGAGCCTACTTGCAAGTCTCTCCGACCTTCACAAAAAAAGTTATTCAAGAATATCTCCTCAGATTTGGGGGAATTTCGTCGGTCGACCTCTTCCGAAGGTCGTACAAGCTCGGGGATGGTACCAATCGATCCGCAGGACCCAAATTAGTCCAGATGCAACCACTTTCCAAGTCTCTTCGACCTTCACAAAAAAAGTTATTCAAGAATATCTCTTTCTCCTATGTGCTTTCATCCCTAACCCTAACCCTAACCCTTCCGAAAGTCGGAGAAGCTCAAGGATGGTACCGATCGATGCGCGCTACCCCATTTAGTGGGGGTAGAGCCTACTTGCAAGTCTCTCCGACCTTCACAAAAAAAGTTATTCAAGAATATCTCCTCAGATTTGGGGGAATTTCGTCGGTCGACCTCTTCCGAAGGTCGTACAAGCTCGGGGATGGTACCAATCGATCCGCAGGACCCAAATTAGTCCAGATGCAACCACTTTCCAAGTCTCTCCGACCTTCACAAAAAAAGTTATTCAAGAATATGTCTTTCTCCTATGTGCTTTCATCCCTAACCCTAACCCTAACCCTTCCGAAAGTCGGAGAAGCTCAAGGATGGTACCGATCGATGCGCGCAACCCCATTTAGTGGGGGTAGAGCCTACTTGCAAGTCTCTCCGACCTTCACAAAAAAAGTTATTCAAGAATATCTCTTTCTCCTATGTGCTTTCATCCCTAACCCTAACCCTAACCCTTCCGAAAGTCGGAGAAGCTCAAGGATGGTACCGATCGATGCGCGCTACCCCATTTAGTGGGGGTAGAGCCTACTTGCAAGTCTTTCCGACCTTCACAAAAAAAGTTATTCAAGAATATCTCCTCAGATTTGGGGGAATTTCGTCGGTCGACCTCTTCCGAAGGTCGTACAAGCTCGGGGATGGTACCAATCGATCCGCAGGACCCAAATTAGTCCAGATGCAACCACTTTCCAAGTCTCTCCGACCTTCACAAAAAAAGTTATTCAAGAATATCTCTTTCTCCTATGTGCTTTCATCCCTAACCCTAACCCTAACCCTTCCGAAAGTCGGAGAAGCTCAAGGATGGTACCGATCGATGCGCGCAACCCCATTTAGTGGGGGTAGAGCCTACTTGCAAGTCTCTCCGACCTTCACAAAAAAAGTTATTCAAGAATATCTCTTTCTCCTATGTGCTTTCATCCCTAACCCTAACCCTAACCCTTCCGAAAGTCGGAGAAGCTCAAGGATGGTACCGATCGATGCGCGCAACCCCATTTAGTGGGGGTAGAGCCTACTTGCAAGTCTCTCCGACCTTCACAAAAAAAGTTATTCAAGAATATCTCCTCAGATTTGGGGGAATTTCGTCGGTCGACCTCTTCCGAAGGTCGTACAAGCTCGGGGATGGTACCAATCGATCCGCAGGACCCAAATTAGTACAGATGCAACCACTTTCCAAGTCTCTCCGACCTTCACAAAAAAAGTTATTCAAGAATATCTCTTTCTCCTATGTGCTTTCATCCCTAACCCTAACCCTAACCCTTCCGAAAGTCGGAGAAGCTCAAGGATGGTACCGATCGATGCGCGCAACCCCATTTAGTGGGGGTAGAGCCTACTTGCAAGTCTCTCCGACCTTCACAAAAAAAGTTATTCAAGAATATCTCCTCAGATTTGGGGGAATTTCGTCGGTCGACCTCTTCCGAAGGTCGTACAAGCTCGGGGATGGTACCAATCGATCCGCAGGACCCAAATTAGTCCAGATGCAACCACTTTCCAAGTCTCTCCGACCTTCACAAAAAAAGTTATTCAAGAATATCTCTTTCTCCTATGTGCTTTCATCCCTAACCCTAACCCTAACCCTTCCGAAAGTCGGAGAAGCTCAAGGATGGTACCGATCGATGCGCGCTACCCCATTTAGTGGGGGTAGAGCCTACTTGCAAGTCTCTCCGACCTTCACAAAAAAAGTTATTCAAGAATATCTCTTTCTCCTATGTGCTTTCATCCCTAACCCTAACCCTAACCCTTCCGAAAGTCGGAGAAGCTCAAGGATGGTACCGATCGATGCGCGCAACCCCATTTAGTGGGGGTAGAGCCTACTTGCAAGTCTCTCCGACCTTCACAAAAAAAGTTATTCAAGAATATCTCCTCAGATTTGGGGGAATTTCGTCGGTCGACCTCTTCCGAAGGTCGTACAAGCTCGGGGATGGTACCAATCGATCCGCAGGACCCAAATTAGTCCAGATGCAACCACTTTCCAAGTCTCTCCGACCTTCACAAAAAACGTTATTCAAGAATATCTCTTTCTCCTATGTGCTTTCATCCCTAACCCTAACCCTAACCCTTCCGAAAGTCGGAGAAGCTCAAAGATGGTACCGATCGATGCGCGCTACCCCATTTAGTGGGGGTAGAGCCTACTTGCAAGTCTCTCCGACCTTCACAAAAAAAGTTATTCAAGAATATCTCTTTCTCCTATGTGCTTTCATCCCTAACCCTAACCCTAACCCTTCCGAAAGTCGGAGAAGCTCAAGGATGGTACCGATCGATGCGCGCTACCCCATTTAGTGGGGGTAGAGCCTACTTGCAAGTCTTTCCGACCTTCACAAAAAAAGTTATTCAAGAATATCTCCTCAGATTTGGGGGAATTTCGTCGGTCGACCTCTTCCGAAGGTCGTACAAGCTCGGGGATGGTACCAATCGATCCGCAGGACCCAAATTAGTCCAGATGCAACCACTTTCCAAGTCTCTCCGACCTTCACAAAAAAAGTTATTCAAGAATATCTCTTTCTCCTATGTGCTTTCATCCCTAACCCTAACCCTAACCCTTCCGAAAGTCGGAGAAGCTCAAGGATGGTACCGATCGATGCGCGCAACCCCATTTAGTGGGGGTAGAGCCTACTTGCAAGTCTCTCCGACCTTCACAAAAAAAGTTATTCAAGAATATCTCTTTCTCCTATGTGCTTTCATCCCTAACCCTAACCCTAACCCTTCCGAAAGTCGGAGAAGCTCAAGGATGGTACCGATCGATGCGCGCAACCCCATTTAGTGGGGGTAGAGCCTACTTGCAAGTCTCTCCGACCTTCACAAAAAAAGTTATTCAAGAATATCTCCTCAGATTTGGGGGAATTTCGTCGGTCGACCTCTTCCGAAGGTCGTACAAGCTCGGGGATGGTACCAATCGATCCGCAGGACCCAAATTAGTACAGATGCAACCACTTTCCAAGTCTCTCCGACCTTCACAAAAAAAGTTATTCAAGAATATCTCTTTCTCCTATGTGCTTTCATCCCTAACCCTAACCCTAACCCTTCCGAAAGTCGGAAAAGCTCAAGGATGGTACCGATCGATGCGCGCAACCCCATTTAGTGGGGGTAGAGCCTACTTGCAAGTCTCTCCGACCTTCACAAAAAAAGTTATTCAAGAATATCTCCTCAGATTTGGGGGAATTTCGTCGGTCGACCTCTTCCGAAGGTCGTACAAGCTCGGGGATGGTACCAATCGATCCGCAGGACCCAAATTAGTCCAGATGCAACCACTTTCCAAGTCTCTCTGACCTTCACAAAAAAAGTTATTCAAGAATATCTCTTTCTCCTATGTGCTTTCATCCCTAACCCTAACCCTAACCCTTCCGAAAGTCGGAGAAGCTCAAGGATGGTACCGATCGATGCGCGCTACCCCATTTAGTGGGGGTAGAGCCTACTTGCAAGTCTCTCCGACCTTCACAAAAAAAGTTATTCAAGAATATCTCTTTCTCCTATGTGCTTTCATCCCTAACCCTAACCCTAACCCTTCCGAAAGTCGGAGAAGCTCAAGGATGGTACCGATCGATGTGCGCAACCCCATTTAGTGGGGGTAGAGCCTACTTGCAAGTCTCTCCGACCTTCACAAAAAAAGTTATTCAAGAATATCTCCTCAGATTTGGGGGAATTTCGTCGGTCGACCTCTTCCGAAGGTCGTACAAGCTCGGGGATGGTACCAATCGATCCGCAGGACCCAAATTAGTCCAGATGCAACCACTTTCCAAGTCTCTCCGACCTTCACAAAAAACGTTATTCAAGAATATCTCTTTCTCCTATGTGCTTTCATCCCTAACCCTAACCCTAACCCTTCCGAAAGTCGGAGAAGCTCAAGGATGGTACCGATCGATGCGCGCTACCCCATTTAGTGGGGGTAGAGCCTACTTGCAAGTCTCTCCGACCTTCACAAAAAAAGTTATTCAAGAATATCTCTTTCTCCTATGTGCTTTCATCCCTAACCCTAACCCTAACCCTTCCGAAAGTCGGAGAAGCTCAAGGATGGTACCGATCGATGCGCGCTACCCCATTTAGTGGGGGTAGAGCCTACTTGCAAGTCTCTCCGACCTTCACAAAAAAAGTTATTCAAGAATATCTCCTCAGATTTGGGGGAATTTCGTCGGTCGACCTCTTCCGAAGGTCGTACAAGCTCGGGGATGGTACCAATCGATCTGCAGGACCCAAATTAGTCCAGATGCAACCACTTTTCAAGTCTCTCCGACCTTCACAAAAAAAGTTATTCAAGAATATCTCTTTCTCCTATGTGCTTTCATCCCTAACCCTAATCCTAACCCTTCCGAAAGTCGGAGAAGCTCAGGGATGGTACCGATCGATGCGCGCAACCCCATTTAGTGGGGGTAGAGCCTACTTGCAAGTCTCTCCGACCTTCACAAAAAAAGTTATTCAAGAATATCTCCTCAGATTTGGGGGAATTTCGTCGGTCGACCTCTTCCGAAGGTCGTACAAGCTCGGGGATGGTACCAATCGATCCGCAGGACCCAAATTAGTCCAGATGCAACCACTTTCCAAGTCTCTCCGACCTTCACAAAAAAAGTTATTCAAGAATATCTCTTTCTCCTATGTGCTTTCATCCCTAACCCTAACCCTAACCCTTCCGAAAGTCGGAGAAGCTCAAAGATGGTACCGATCGATGCGCGCTACCCCATTTAGTGGGGGTAGAGCCTACTTGCAAGTCTCTCCGACCTTCACAAAAAAAGTTATTCAAGAATATCTCTTTCTCCTATGTGCTTTCATCCCTAACCCTAACCCTAACCCTTCCGAAAGTCGGAGAAGCTCAAGGATGGTACCGATCGATGCGCGCAACCCCATTTAGTGGGGGTAGAGCCTACTTGCAAGTCTCTCCGACCTTCACAAAAAAAGTTATTCAAGAATATCTCCTCAGATTTGGGGGAATTTCGTCGGTCGACCTCTTCCGAAGGTCGTACAAGCTCGGGGATGGTACCAATCGATCCGCAGGACCCAAATTAGTCCAGATGCAACCACTTTCCAAGTCTCTCCGACCTTCACAAAAAACGTTATTCAAGAATATCTCTTTCTCCTATGTGCTTTCATCCCTAACCCTAACCCTAACCCTTCCGAAAGTCGGAGAAGCTCAAGGATGGTACCGATCGATGCGCGCTACCCCATTTAGTGGGGGTAGAGCCTACTTGCAAGTCTCTCCGACCTTCACAAAAAACGTTATTCAAGAATATCTCTTTCTCCTATGTGCTTTCATCCCTAACCCTAACCCTAACCCTTCCGAAAGTCGGAGAAGCTCAAGGATGGTACCGATCGATGCGCGCTACCCCATTTAGTGGGGGTAGAGCCTACTTGCAAGTCTCTCCGACCTTCACAAAAAAAGTTATTCAAGAATATCTCCTCAGATTTGGGGGAATTTCGTCGGTCGACCTCTTCCGAAGGTCGTACAAGCTCGGGGATGGTACCAATCGATCCGCAGGACCCAAATTAGTCCAGATGCAACCACTTTCCAAGTCTCTTCGACCTTCACAAAAAAAGTTATTCAAGAATATCTCTTTCTCCTATGTGCTTTCATCCCTAACCCTAACCCTAACCCTTCCGAAAGTCGGAGAAGCTCAAGGATGGTACCGATCGATGCGCGCTACCCCATTTAGTGGGGGTAGAGCCTACTTGCAAGTCTCTCCGACCTTCACAAAAAAAGTTATTCAAGAATATCTCCTCAGATTTGGGGGAATTTCGTCGGTCGACCTCTTCCGAAGGTCGTACAAGCTCGGGGATGGTACCAATCGATCCGCAGGACCCAAATTAGTCCAGATGCAACCACTTTCCAAGTCTCTCCGACCTTCACAAAAAAAGTTATTCAAGAATATGTCTTTCTCCTATGTGCTTTCATCCCTAACCCTAACCCTAACCCTTCCGAAAGTCGGAGAAGCTCAAGGATGGTACCGATCGATGCGCGCAACCCCATTTAGTGGGGGTAGAGCCTACTTGCAAGTCTCTCCGACCTTCACAAAAAAAGTTATTCAAGAATATCTCCTCAGATTTGGGGGAATTTCGTCGGTCGACCTCTTCCGAAGGTCGTACAAGCTCGGGGATGGTACCAATCGATCCGCAGGACCCAAATTAGTCCAGATGCAACCACTTTCCAAGTCTCTCCGACCTTCACAAAAAACGTTATTCAAGAATATCTCTTTCTCCTATGTGCTTTCATCCCTAACCCTAACCCTAACCCTTCCGAAAGTCGGAGAAGCTCAAAGATGGTACCGATCGATGCGCGCTACCCCATTTAGTGGGGGTAGAGCCTACTTGCAAGTCTCTCCGACCTTCACAAAAAAAGTTATTCAAGAATATCTCTTTCTCCTATGTGCTTTCATCCCTAACCCTAACCCTAACCCTTCCGAAAGTCGGAGAAGCTCAAGGATGGTACCGATCGATGCGCGCTACCCCATTTAGTGGGGGTAGAGCCTACTTGCAAGTCTTTCCGACCTTCACAAAAAAGGTTATTCAAGAATATCTCCTCAGATTTGGGGGAATTTCGTCGGTCGACCTCTTCCGAAGGTCGTACAAGCTCGGGGATGGTACCAATCGATCCGCAGGACCCAAATTAGTCCAGATGCAACCACTTTCCAAGTCTCTCCGACCTTCACAAAAAAAGTTATTCAAGAATATCTCTTTCTCCTATGTGCTTTCATCCCTAACCCTAACCCTAACCCTTCCGAAAGTCGGAGAAGCTCAAGGATGGTACCGATCGATGCGCGCAACCCCATTTAGTGGGGGTAGAGCCTACTTGCAAGTCTCTCCGACCTTCACAAAAAAAGCTATTCAAGAATATCTCCTCAGATTTGGGGGAATTTCGTCGGTCGACCTCTTCCGAAGGTCGTACAAGCTCGGGGATGGTACCAATCGATCCGCAGGACCCAAATTAGTCCAGATGCAACCACTTTTCAAGTCTCTCCGACCTTCACAAAAAAAGTTATTCAAGAATATCTCTTTCTCCTATGTGCTTTCATCCCTAACCCTAACCCTAACCCTTCCGAAAGTCGGAGAAGCTCAAGGATGGTACCGATCGATGCGCGCTACCCCATTTAGTGGGGGTAGAGCCTACTTGCAAGTCTCTCCGACCTTCACAAAAAAAGTTATTCAAGAATATCTCTTTCTCCTATGTGCTTTCATCCCTAACCCTAACCCTAACCCTTCCGAAAGTCGGAGAAGCTCAAGGATGGTACCGATCGATGCGCGCAACCCCATTTAGTGGGGGTAGAGCCTACTTGCAAGTCTCTCCGACCTTCACAAAAAAAGTTATTCAAGAATATCTCCTCAGATTTGGGGGAATTTCGTCGGTCGACCTCTTCCGAAGGTCGTACAAGCTCGGGGATGGTACCAATCGATCCGCAGGACCCAAATTAGTACAGATGCAACCACTTTCCAAGTCTCTCCGACCTTCACAAAAAAAGTTATTCAAGAATATCTCTTTCTCCTATGTGCTTTCATCCCTAACCCTAACCCTAACCCTTCCGAAAGTCGGAGAAGCTCAAGGATGGTACCGATCGATGCGCGCAACCCCATTTAGTGGGGGTAGAGCCTACTTGCAAGTCTCTCCGACCTTCACAAAAAAAGTTATTCAAGAATATCTCCTCAGATTTGGGGGAATTTCGTCGGTCGACCTCTTCCGAAGGTCGTACAAGCTCGGGGATGGTACCAATCGATCCGCAGGACCCAAATTAGTCCAGATGCAACCACTTTCCAAGTCTCTCTGACCTTCACAAAAAAAGTTATTCAAGAATATCTCTTTCTCCTATGTGCTTTCATCCCTAACCCTAACCCTAACCCTTCCGAAAGTCGGAGAAGCTCAAGGATGGTACCGATCGATGCGCGCTACCCCATTTAGTGGGGGTAGAGCCTACTTGCAAGTCTCTCCGACCTTCACAAAAAAAGTTATTCAAGAATATCTCTTTCTCCTATGTGCTTTCATCCCTAACCCTAACCCTAACCCTTCCGAAAGTCGGAGAAGCTCAAGGATGGTACCGATCGATGTGCGCAACCCCATTTAGTGGGGGTAGAGCCTACTTGCAAGTCTCTCCGACCTTCACAAAAAAAGTTATTCAAGAATATCTCCTCAGATTTGGGGGAATTTCGTCGGTCGACCTCTTCCGAAGGTCGTACAAGCTCGGGGATGGTACCAATCGATCCGCAGGACCCAAATTAGTCCAGATGCAACCACTTTCCAAGTCTCTCCGACCTTCACAAAAAACGTTATTCAAGAATATCTCTTTCTCCTATGTGCTTTCATCCCTAACCCTAACCCTAACCCTTCCGAAAGTCGGAGAAGCTCAAGGATGGTACCGATCGATGCGCGCTACCCCATTTAGTGGGGGTAGAGCCTACTTGCAAGTCTCTCCGACCTTCACAAAAAAAGTTATTCAAGAATATCTCTTTCTCCTATGTGCTTTCATCCCTAACCCTAACCCTAACCCTTCCGAAAGTCGGAGAAGCTCAAGGATGGTACCGATCGATGCGCGCTACCCCATTTAGTGGGGGTAGAGCCTACTTGCAAGTCTCTCCGACCTTCACAAAAAAAGTTATTCAAGAATATCTCCTCAGATTTGGGGGAATTTCGTCGGTCGACCTCTTCCGAAGGTCGTACAAGCTCGGGGATGGTACCAATCGATCTGCAGGACCCAAATTAGTCCAGATGCAACCACTTTTCAAGTCTCTCCGACCTTCACAAAAAAAGTTATTCAAGAATATCTCTTTCTCCTATGTGCTTTCATCCCTAACCCTAACCCTAACCCTTCCGAAAGTCGGAGAAGCTCAGGGATGGTACCGATCGATGCGCGCAACCCCATTTAGTGGGGGTAGAGCCTACTTGCAAGTCTCTCCGACCTTCACAAAAAAAGTTATTCAAGAATATCTCCTCAGATTTGGGGGAATTTCGTCGGTCGACCTCTTCCGAAGGTCGTACAAGCTCGGGGATGGTACCAATCGATCCGCAGGACCCAAATTAGTCCAGATGCAACCACTTTCCAAGTCTCTCCGACCTTCACAAAAAAAGTTATTCAAGAATATCTCTTTCTCCTATGTGCTTTCATCCCTAACCCTAACCCTAACCCTTCCGAAAGTCGGAGAAGCTCAAAGATGGTACCGATCGATGCGCGCTACCCCATTTAGTGGGGGTAGAGCCTACTTGCAAGTCTCTCCGACCTTCACAAAAAAAGTTATTCAAGAATATCTCTTTCTCCTATGTGCTTTCATCCCTAACCCTAACCCTAACCCTTCCGAAAGTCGGAGAAGCTCAAGGATGGTACCGATCGATGCGCGCAACCCCATTTAGTGGGGGTAGAGCCTACTTGCAAGTCTCTCCGACCTTCACAAAAAAAGTTATTCAAGAATATCTCCTCAGATTTGGGGGAATTTCGTCGGTCGACCTCTTCCGAAGGTCGTACAAGCTCGGGGATGGTACCAATCGATCCGCAGGACCCAAATTAGTCCAGATGCAACCACTTTCCAAGTCTCTCCGACCTTCACAAAAAACGTTATTCAAGAATATCTCTTTCTCCTATGTGCTTTCATCCCTAACCCTAACCCTAACCCTTCCGAAAGTCGGAGAAGCTCAAGGATGGTACCGATCGATGCGCGCTACCCCATTTAGTGGGGGTAGAGCCTACTTGCAAGTCTCTCCGACCTTCACAAAAAACGTTATTCAAGAATATCTCTTTCTCCTATGTGCTTTCATCCCTAACCCTAACCCTAACCCTTCCGAAAGTCGGAGAAGCTCAAGGATGGTACCGATCGATGCGCGCTACCCCATTTAGTGGGGGTAGAGCCTACTTGCAAGTCTCTCCGACCTTCACAAAAAAAGTTATTCAAGAATATCTCCTCAGATTTGGGGGAATTTCGTCGGTCGACCTCTTCCGAAGGTCGTACAAGCTCGGGGATGGTACCAATCGATCCGCAGGACCCAAATTAGTCCAGATGCAACCACTTTCCAAGTCTCTTCGACCTTCACAAAAAAAGTTATTCAAGAATATCTCTTTCTCCTATGTGCTTTCATCCCTAACCCTAACCCTAACCCTTCCGAAAGTCGGAGAAGCTCAAGGATGGTACCGATCGATGCGCGCTACCCCATTTAGTGGGGGTAGAGCCTACTTGCAAGTCTCTCCGACCTTCACAAAAAAAGTTATTCAAGAATATCTCCTCAGATTTGGGGGAATTTCGTCGGTCGACCTCTTCCGAAGGTCGTACAAGCTCGGGGATGGTACCAATCGATCCGCAGGACCCAAATTAGTCCAGATGCAACCACTTTCCAAGTCTCTCCGACCTTCACAAAAAAAGTTATTCAAGAATATGTCTTTCTCCTATGTGCTTTCATCCCTAACCCTAACCCTAACCCTTCCGAAAGTCGGAGAAGCTCAAGGATGGTACCGATCGATGCGCGCAACCCCATTTAGTGGGGGTAGAGCCTACTTGCAAGTCTCTCCGACCTTCACAAAAAAAGTTATTCAAGAATATCTCCTCAGATTTGGGGGAATTTCGTCGGTCGACCTCTTCCGAAGGTCGTACAAGCTCGGAGATGGTACCAATCGATCCGCAGGACCCAAATTAGTCCAGATGCAACCACTTTTCAAGTCTCTCCGACCTTCACAAAAAAAGTTATTCAAGAATATCTCTTTCTCCTATGTGCTTTCATCCCTAACCCTAACCCTAACCCTTCCGAAAGTCGGAGAAGCTCAAGGATGGTACCGATCGATGCGCGCTACCCCATTTAGTGGGGGTAGAGCCTACTTGCAAGTCTCTCCGACCTTCACAAAAAAAGTTATTCAAGAATATCTCTTTCTCCTATGTGCTTTCATCCCTAACCCTAACCCTAACCCTTCCGAAAGTCGGAGAAGCTCAAGGATGGTACCGATCGATGCGCGCAACCCCATTTAGTGGGGGTAGAGCCTACTTGCAAGTCTCTCCGACCTTCACAAAAAAAGTTATTCAAGAATATCTCCTCAGATTTGGGGGAATTTCGTCGGTCGACCTCTTCCGAAGGTCGTACAAGCTCGGGGATGGTACCAATCGATCCGCAGGACCCAAATTAGTACAGATGCAACCACTTTCCAAGTCTCTCCGACCTTCACAAAAAAAGTTATTCAAGAATATCTCTTTCTCCTATGTGCTTTCATCCCTAACCCTAACCCTAACCCTTCCGAAAGTCGGAGAAGCTCAAGGATGGTACCGATCGATGCGCGCAACCCCATTTAGTGGGGGTAGAGCCTACTTGCAAGTCTCTCCGACCTTCACAAAAAAAGTTATTCAAGAATATCTCCTCAGATTTGGGGGAATTTCGTCGGTCGACCTCTTCCGAAGGTCGTACAAGCTCGGGGATGGTACCAATCGATCCGCAGGACCCAAATCAGTCCAGATGCAACCACTTTCCAAGTCTCTCCGACCTTCACAAAAAAAGTTATTCAAGAATATCTCTTTCTCCTATGTGCTTTCATCCCTAACCCTAACCCTAACCCTTCCGAAAGTCGGAGAAGCTCAAGGATGGTACCGATCGATGCGCGCTACCCCATTTAGTGGGGGTAGAGCCTACTTGCAAGTCTCTCCGACCTTCACAAAAAAAGTTATTCAAGAATATCTCTTTCTCCTATGTGCTTTCATCCCTAACCCTAACCCTAACCCTTCCGAAAGTCGGAGAAGCTCAAAGATGGTACCGATCGATGCGCGCAACCCCATTTAGTGGGGGTAGAGCCTACTTGCAAGTCTCTCCGACCTTCACAAAAAAAGTTATTCAAGAATATCTCCTCAGATTTGGGGGAATTTCGTCGGTCGACCTCTTCCGAAGGTCGTACAAGCTCGGGGATGGTACCAATCGATCCGCAGGACCCAAATTAGTCCAGATGCAACCACTTTCCAAGTCTCTCCGACCTTCACAAAAAACGTTATTCAAGAATATCTCTTTCTCCTATGTGCTTTCATCCCTAACCCTAACCCTAACCCTTCCGAAAGTCGGAGAAGCTCAAGGATGGTACCGATCGATGCGCGCTACCCCATTTAGTGGGGGTAGAGCCTACTTGCAAGTCTCTCCGACCTTCACAAAAAAAGTTATTCAAGAATATCTCTTTCTCCTATGTGCTTTCATCCCTAACCCTAACCCTAACCCTTCCGAAAGTCGGAGAAGCTCAAGGATGGTACCGATCGATGCGCGCTACCCCATTTAGTGGGGGTAGAGCCTACTTGCAAGTCTCTCCGACCTTCACAAAAAACGTTATTCAAGAATATCTCTTTCTCCTATGTGCTTTCATCCCTAACCCTAACCCTAACCCTTCCGAAAGTCGGAGAAGCTCAAGGATGGTACCGATCGATGCGCGCTACCCCATTTAGTGGGGGTAGAGCCTACTTGCAAGTCTCTCCGACCTTCACAAAAAAAGTTATTCAAGAATATCTCCTCAGATTTGGGGGAATTTCGTCGGTCGACCTCTTCCGAAGGTCGTACAAGCTCGGGGATGGTACCAATCGATCCGCAGGACCCAAATTAGTCCAGATGCAACCACTTTCCAAGTCTCTCCGACCTTCACAAAAAAAGTTATTCAAGAATATCTCTTTCTCCTATGTGCTTTCATCCCTAACCCTAACCCTAACCCTTCCGAAAGTCGGAGAAGCTCAAGGATGGTACCGATCGATGCGCGCAACCCCATTTAGTGGGGGTAGAGCCTACTTGCAAGTCTCTCCGACCTTCACAAAAAAAGTTATTCAAGAATATCTCCTCAGATTTGGGGGAATTTCGTCGGTCGACCTCTTCCGAAGGTCGTACAAGCTCGGGGATGGTACCAATCGATCCGCAGGACCCAAATTAGTCCAGATGCAACCACTTTTCAAGTCTCTCCGACCTTCACAAAAAAAGTTATTCAAGAATATCTCTTTCTCCTATGTGCTTTCATCCCTAACCCTAACCCTTACGAAAGTCGGAGAAGCTCAAGGATGGTACCGATCGATGCGCGCTACCCCATTTAGTGGGGGTAGAGCCTACTTGCAAGTCTCTCCGACCTTCACAAAAAAAGTTATTCAAGAATATCTCTTTCTCCTATGTGCTTTCATCCCTAACCCTAACCCTAACCCTTCCGAAAGTCGGAGAAGCTCAAGGATGGTACCGATCGATGCGCGCAACCCCATTTAGTGGGGGTAGAGCCTACTTGCAAGTCTTTCCGACCTTCACAAAAAAAGTTATTCAAGAATATCTCCTCAGATTTGGGGGAATTTCGTCGGTCGACCTCTTCCGAAGGTCGTACAAGCTCGGGGATGGTACCAATCGATCCGCAGGACCCAAATTAGTACAGATGCAACCACTTTCCAAGTCTCTCCGACCTTCACAAAAAAAGTTATTCAAGAATATCTCTTTCTCCTATGTGCTTTCATCCCTAACCCTAACCCTAACCCTTCCGAAAGTCGGAGAAGCTCAAGGATGGTACCGATCGATGCGCGCAACCCCATTTAGTGGGGGTAGAGCCTACTTGCAAGTCTCTCCGACCTTCACAAAAAAAGTTATTCAAGAATATCTCCTCAGATTTGGGGGAATTTCGTCGGTCGACCTCTTCCGAAGGTCGTACAAGCTCGGGGATGGTACCAATCGATCCGCAGGACCCAAATTAGTACAGATGCAACCACTTTCCAAGTCTCTCCGACCTTCACAAAAAAAGTTATTCAAGAATATCTCTTTCTCCTATGTGCTTTCATCCCTAACCCTAACCCTAACCCTTCCGAAAGTCGGAGAAGCTCAAGGATGGTACCGATCGATGCGCGCTACCCCATTTAGTGGGGGTAGAGCCTACTTGCAAGTCTCTCCGACCTTCACAAAAAAAGTTATTCAAGAATATCTCTTTCTCCTATGTGCTTTCATCCCTAACCCTAACCCTAACCCTTCCGAAAGTCGGAGAAGCTCAAGGATGGTACCGATCGATGCGCGCAACCCCATTTAGTGGGGGTAGAGCCTACTTGCAAGTCTCTCCGACCTTCACAAAAAAAGTTATTCAAGAATATCTCCTCAGATTTGGGGGAATTTCGTCGGTCGACCTCTTCCGAAGGTCGTACAAGCTCGGGGATGGTACCAATCGATCCGCAGGACCCAAATTAGTCCAGATGCAACCACTTTCCAAGTCTCTCCGACCTTCACAAAAAACGTTATTCAAGAATATCTCTTTCTCCTATGTGCTTTCATCCCTAACCCTAACCCTAACCCTTCCGAAAGTCGGAGAAGCTCAAAGATGGTACCGATCGATGCGCGCTACCCCATTTAGTGGGGGTAGAGCCTACTTGCAAGTCTCTCCGACCTTCACAAAAAAAGTTATTCAAGAATATCTCTTTCTCCTATGTGCTTTCATCCCTAACCCTAACCCTAACCCTTCCGAAAGTCGGAGAAGCTCAAGGATGGTACCGATCGATGCGCGCTACCCCATTTAGTGGGGGTAGAGCCTACTTGCAAGTCTCTCCGACCTTCACAAAAAAAGTTATTCAAGAATATCTCCTCAGATTTGGGGGAATTTCGTCGGTCGACCTCTTCCGAAGGTCGTACAAGCTCGGGGATGGTACCAATCGATCCGCAGGACCCAAATTAGTCCAGATGCAACCACTTTCCAAGTCTCTCCGACCTTCACAAAAAAAGTTATTCAAGAATATCTCTTTCTCCTATGTGCTTTCATCCCTAACCCTAACCCTAACCCTTCCGAAAGTCGGAGAAGCTCAAGGATGGTACCGATCGATGCGCGCAACCCCATTTAGTGGGGGTAGAGCCTACTTGCAAGTCTCTCCGACCTTCACAAAAAAAGTTATTCAAGAATATCTCCTCAGATTTGGGGGAATTTCGTCGGTCGACCTCTTCCGAAGGTCGTACAAGCTCGGGGATGGTACCAATCGATCCGCAGGACCCAAATTAGTCCAGATGCAACCACTTTCCAAGTCTCTCCGACCTTCACAAAAAAAGTTATTCAAGAATATCTCTTTCTCCTATGTGCTTTCATCCCTAACCCTAACCCTAACCCTTCCGAAAGTCGGAGAAGCTCAAAGATGGTACCGATCGATGCGCGCTACCCCATTTAGTGGGGGTAGAGCCTACTTGCAAGTCTCTCCGACCTTCACAAAAAAAGTTATTCAAGAATATCTCTTTCTCCTATGTGCTTTCATCCCTAACCCTAACCCTAACCCTTCCGAAAGTCGGAGAAGCTCAAGGATGGTACCGATCGATGCGCGCAACCCCATTTAGTGGGGGTAGAGCCTACTTGCAAGTCTCTCCGACCTTCACAAAAAAAGTTATTCAAGAATATCTCCTCAGATTTGGGGGAATTTCGTCGGTCGACCTCTTCCGAAGGTCGTACAAGCTCGGGGATGGTACCAATCGATCCGCAGGACCCAAATTAGTCCAGATGCAACCACTTTCCAAGTCTCTCCGACCTTCACAAAAAACGTTATTCAAGAATATCTCTTTCTCCTATGTGCTTTCATCCCTAACCCTAACCCTAACCCTTCCGAAAGTCGGAGAAGCTCAAGGATGGTACCGATCGATGCGCGCTACCCCATTTAGTGGGGGTAGAGCCTACTTGCAAGTCTCTCCGACCTTCACAAAAAACGTTATTCAAGAATATCTCTTTCTCCTATGTGCTTTCATCCCTAACCCTAACCCTAACCCTTCCGAAAGTCGGAGAAGCTCAAAGATGGTACCGATCGATGCGCGCTACCCCATTTAGTGGGGGTAGAGCCTACTTGCAAGTCTCTCCGACCTTCACAAAAAAAGTTATTCAAGAATATCTCCTCAGATTTGGGGGAATTTCGTCGGTCGACCTCTTCCGAAGGTCGTACAAGCTCGGGGATGGTACCAATCGATCCGCAGGACCCAAATTAGTCCAGATGCAACCACTTTCCAAGTCTCTTCGACCTTCACAAAAAAAGTTATTCAAGAATATCTCTTTCTCCTATGTGCTTTCATCCCTAACCCTAACCCTAACCCTTCCGAAAGTCGGAGAAGCTCAAGGATGGTACCGATCGATGCGCGCTACCCCATTTAGTGGGGGTAGAGCCTACTTGCAAGTCTCTCCGACCTTCACAAAAAAAGTTATTCAAGAATATCTCCTCAGATTTGGGGGAATTTCGTCGGTCGACCTCTTCCGAAGGTCGTACAAGCTCGGGGATGGTACCAATCGATCCGCAGGACCCAAATTAGTCCAGATGCAACCACTTTCCAAGTCTCTCCGACCTTCACAAAAAAAGTTATTCAAGAATATCTCTTTCTCCTATGTGCTTTCATCCCTAACCCTAACCCTAACCCTTCCGAAAGTCGGAGAAGCTCAAGGATGGTACAGATCGATGCGCGCAACCCCATTTAGTGGGGGTAGAGCCTACTTGCAAGTCTCTCCGACCTTCACAAAAAAAGTTATTCAAGAATATCTCCTCAGATTTGGGGGAATTTCGTCGGTCGACCTCTTCCGAAGGTCGTACAAGCTCGGGGATGGTACCAATCGATCCGCAGGACCCAAATTAGTCCAGATGCAACCACTTTCCAAGTCTCTCCGACCTTCACAAAAAAAGTTATTCAAGAATATCTCTTTCTCCTATGTGCTTTCATCCCTAACCCTAACCCTAACCCTTCCGAAAGTCGGAGAAGCTCAAAGATGGTACCGATCGATGCGCGCTACCCCATTTAGTGGGGGTAGAGCCTACTTGCAAGTCTCTCCGACCTTCACAAAAAAAGTTATTCAAGAATATCTCTTTCTCCTATGTGCTTTCATCCCTAACCCTAACCCTAACCCTTCCGAAAGTCGGAGAAGCTCAAGGATGGTACTGATCGATGCGCGCAACCCCATTTAGTGGGGGTAGAGCCTACTTGCAAGTCTCTCCGACCTTCACAAAAAAAGTTATTCAAGAATATCTCCTCAGATTTGGGGGAATTTCGTCGGTCGACCTCTTCCGAAGGTCGTACAAGCTCGGGGATGGTACCAATCGATCCGCAGGACCCAAATTAGTCCAGATGCAACCACTTTCCAAGTCTCTCCGACCTTCACAAAAAACGTTATTCAAGAATATCTCTTTCTCCTATGTGCTTTCATCCCTAACCCTAACCCTAACCCTTCCGAAAGTCGGAGAAGCTCAAGGATGGTACCGATCGATGCGCGCTACCCCATTTAGTGGGGGTAGAGCCTACTTGCAAGTCTCTCCGACCTTCACAAAAAACGTTATTCAAGAATATCTCTTTCTCCTATGTGCTTTCATCCCTAACCCTAACCCTAACCCTTCCGAAAGTCGGAGAAGCTCAAAGATGGTACCGATCGATGCGCGCTACCCCATTTAGTGGGGGTAGAGCCTACTTGCAAGTCTCTCCGACCTTCACAAAAAAAGTTATTCAAGAATATCTCCTCAGATTTGGGGGAATTTCGTCGGTCGACCTCTTCCGAAGGTCGTACAAGCTCGGGGATGGTACCAATCGATCCGCAGGATCCAAATTAGTCCAGATGCAACCACTTTCCAAGTCTCTTCGACCTTCACAAAAAAAGTTATTCAAGAATATCTCTTTCTCCTATGTGCTTTCATCCCTAACCCTAACCCTAACCCTTCCGAAAGTCGGAGAAGCTCAAGGATGGTACCGATCGATGCGCGCTACCCCATTTAGTGGGGGTAGAGCCTACTTGCAAGTCTCTCCGACCTTCACAAAAAAAGTTATTCAAGAATATCTCCTCAGATTTGGGGGAATTTCGTCGGTCGACCTCTTCCGAAGGTTGTACAAGCTCGGGGATGGTACCAATCGATCCGCAGGACCCAAATTAGTCCAGATGCAACCACTTTCCAAGTCTCTCCGACCTTCACAAAAAAAGTTATTCAAGAATATCTCTTTCTCCTATGTGCTTTCATCCCTAACCCTAACCCTAACCCTTCCGAAAGTCGGAGAAGCTCAAGGATGGTACCGATCGATGCGCGCAACCCCATTTAGTGGGGGTAGAGCCTACTTGCAAGTCTCTCCGACCTTCACAAAAAAAGTTATTCAAGAATATCTCCTCAGATTTGGGGGAATTTCGTCGGTCGACCTCTTCCGAAGGTCGTACAAGCTCGGGGATGGTACCAATCGATCCGCAGGACCCAAATTAGTCCAGATGCAACCACTTTTCAAGTCTCTCCGACCTTCACAAAAAAAGTTATTCAAGAATATCTCTTTCTCCTATGTGCTTTCATCCCTAACCCTAACCCTAACCCTTCCGAAAGTCGGAGAAGCTCAAGGATGGTACCGATCGATGCGCGCTACCCCATTTAGTGGGGGTAGAGCCTACTTGCAAGTCTCTCCGACCTTCACAAAAAAAGTTATTCAAGAATATCTCTTTCTCCTATGTGCTTTCATCCCTAACCCTAACCCTAACCCTTCCGAAAGTCGGAGAAGCTCAAGGATGGTACCGATCGATGCGCGCAACCCCATTTAGTGGGGGTAGAGCCTACTTGCAAGTCTCTCCGACCTTCACAAAAAAAGTTATTCAAGAATATCTCCTCAGATTTGGGGGAATTTCGTCGGTCGACCTCTTCCGAAGGTCGTACAAGCTCGGGGATGGTACCAATCGATCCGCAGGACCCAAATTAGTACAGATGCAACCACTTTCCAAGTCTCTCCGACCTTCACAAAAAAAGTTATTCAAGAATATCTCTTTCTCCTATGTGCTTTCATCCCTAACCCTAACCCTAACCCTTCCGAAAGTCGGAGAAGCTCAAGGATGGTACCGATCGATGCGCGCAACCCCATTTAGTGGGGGTAGAGCCTACTTGCAAGTCTCTCCGACCTTCACAAAAAAAGTTATTCAAGAATATCTCCTCAGATTTGGGGGAATTTCGTCGGTCGACCTCTTCCGAAGGTCGTACAAGCTCGGGGATGGTACCAATCGATCCGCAGGACCCAAATTAGTCCAGATGCAACCACTTTCCAAGTCTCTCCGACCTTCACAAAAAAGGTTATTCAAGAATATCTCTTTCTCCTATGTGCTTTCATCCCTAACCCTAACCCTAACCCTTCCGAAAGTCGGAGAAGCTCAAGGATGGTACCGATCGATGCGCGCTACCCCATTTAGTGGGGGTAGAGCCTACTTGCAAGTCTCTCCGACCTTCACAAAAAAAGTTATTCAAGAATATCTCTTTCTCCTATGTGCTTTCATCCCTAACCCTAACCCTAACCCTTCCGAAAGTCGGAGAAGCTCAAGGATGGTACCGATCGATGCGCGCAACCCCATTTAGTGGGGGTAGAGCCTACTTGCAAGTCTCTCCGACCTTCACAAAAAAAGTTATTCAAGAATATCTCCTCAGATTTGGGGGAATTTCGTCGGTCGACCTCTTCCGAAGGTCGTACAAGCTCGGGGATGGTACCAATCGATCCGCAGGACCCAAATTAGTCCAGATGCAACCACTTTCCAAGTCTCTCCGACCTTCACAAAAAACGTTATTCAAGAATATCTCTTTCTCCTATGTGCTTTCATCCCTAACCCTAACCCTAACCCTTCCGAAAGTCGGAGAAGCTCAAGGATGGTACCGATCGATGCGCGCTACCCCATTTAGTGGGGGTAGAGCCTACTTGCAAGTCTCTCCGACCTTCACAAAAAAAGTTATTCAAGAATATCTCTTTCTCCTATGTGCTTTCATCCCTAACCCTAACCCTAACCCTTCCGAAAGTCGGAGAAGCTCAAGGATGGTACCGATCGATGCGCGCTACCCCATTTAGTGGGGGTAGAGCCTACTTGCAAGTCTCTCCGACCTTCACAAAAAAAGTTATTCAAGAATATCTCCTCAGATTTGGGGGAATTTCGTCGGTCGACCTCTTCCGAAGGTCGTACAAGCTCGGGGATGGTACCAATCGATCCGCAGGACCCAAATTAGTCCAGATGCAACCACTTTCCAAGTCTCTCCGACCTTCACAAAAAAAGTTAATCAAGAATATCTCTTTCTCCTATGTGCTTTCATCCCTAACCCTAACCCTAACCCTTCCGAAAGTCGGAGAAGCTCAAGGATGGTACCGATCGATGCGCGCAACCCCATTTAGTGGGGGTAGAGCCTACTTGCAAGTCTCTCCGACCTTCACAAAAAAAGTTATTCAAGAATATCTCCTCAGATTTGGGGGAATTTCGTCGGTCGACCTCTTCCGAAGGTCGTACAAGCTCGGGGATGGTACCAATCGATCCGCAGGACCCAAATTAGTCCAGATGCAACCACTTTCCAAGTCTCTCCGACCTTCACAAAAAAAGTTATTCAAGAATATCTCTTTCTCCTATGTGCTTTCATCCCTAACCCTAACCCTTCCGAAAGTCGGAGAAGCTCAAAGATGGTACCGATCGATGCGCGCTACCCCATTTAGTGGGGGTAGAGCCTACTTGCAAGTCTCTCCGACCTTCACAAAAAAAGTTATTCAAGAATATCTCCTCAGATTTGGGGGAATTTCGTCGGTCGACCTCTTCCGAAGGTCGTACAAGCTCGGGGATGGTACCAATCGATCCGCAGGACCCAAATTAGTCCAGATGCAACCACTTTCCAAGTCTCTCCGACCTTCACAAAAAACGTTATTCAAGAATATCTCTTTCTCCTATGTGCTTTCATCCCTAACCCTAACCCTAACCCTTCCGAAAGTCGGAGAAGCTCAAGGATGGTACCGATCGATGCGCGCTACCCCATTTAGTGGGGGTAGAGCCTACTTGCAAGTCTCTCCGACCTTCACAAAAAAAGTTATTCAAGAATATCTCTTTCTCCTATGTGCTTTCATCCCTAACCCTAACCCTAACCCTTCCGAAAGTCGGAGAAGCTCAAGGATGGTACCGATCGATGCGCGCTACCCCATTTAGTGGGGGTAGAGCCTACTTGCAAGTCTCTCCGACCTTCACAAAAAAAGTTATTCAAGAATATCTCCTCAGATTTGGGGGAATTTCGTCGGTCGACCTCTTCCGAAGGTCGTACAAGCTCGGGGATGGTACCAATCGATCCGCAGGACCCAAATTAGTCCAGATGCAACCACTTTCCAAGTCTCTCCGACCTTCACAAAAAAAGTTATTCAAGAATATGTCTTTCTCCTATGTGCTTTCATCCCTAACCCTAACCCTAACCCTTCCGAAAGTCGGAGAAGCTCAAGGATGGTACCGATCGATGCGCGCAACCCCATTTAGTGGGGGTAGAGCCTACTTGCAAGTCTCTCCGACCTTCACAAAAAAAGTTATTCAAGAATATCTCCTCAGATTTGGGGGAATTTCGTCGGTCGACCTCTTCCGAAGGTCGTACAAGCTCGGGGATGGTACCAATCGATCCGCAGGACCCAAATTAGTCCAGATGCAACCACTTTCCAAGTCTCTCCGACCTTCACAAAAAACGTTATTCAAGAATATCTCTTTCTCCTATGTGCTTTCATCCCTAACCCTAACCCTAACCCTTCCGAAAGTCGGAGAAGCTCAAGGATGGTACCGATCGATGCGCGCTACCCCATTTAGTGGGGGTAGAGCCTACTTGCAAGTCTCTCCGACCTTCACAAAAAACGTTATTCAAGAATATCTCTTTCTCCTATGTGCTTTCATCCCTAACCCTAACCCTAACCCTTCCGAAAGTCGGAGAAGCTCAAAGATGGTACCGATCGATGCGCGCTACCCCATTTAGTGGGGGTAGAGCCTACTTGCAAGTCTCTCCGACCTTCACAAAAAAAGTTATTCAAGAATATCTCCTCAGATTTGGGGGAATTTCGTCGGTCGACCTCTTCCGAAGGTCGTACAAGCTCGGGGATGGTACCAATCGATCCGCAGGACCCAAATTAGTCCAGATGCAACCACTTTCCAAGTCTCTTCGACCTTCACAAAAAAAGTTATTCAAGAATATCTCTTTCTCCTATGTGCTTTCATCCCTAACCCTAACCCTAACCCTTCCGAAAGTCGGAGAAGCTCAAGGATGGTACCGATCGATGCGCGCTACCCCATTTAGTGGGGGTAGAGCCTACTTGCAAGTCTCTCCGACCTTCACAAAAAAAGTTATTCAAGAATATCTCCTCAGATTTGGGGGAATTTCGTCGGTCGACCTCTTCCGAAGGTCGTACAAGCTCGGGGATGGTACCAATCGATCCGCAGGACCCAAATTAGTCCAGATGCAACCACTTTCCAAGTCTCTCCGACCTTCACAAAAAAAGTTATTCAAGAATATCTCTTTCTCCTATGTGCTTTCATCCCTAACCCTAACCCTAACCCTTCCGAAAGTCGGAGAAGCTCAAGGATGGTACCGATCGATGCGCGCAACCCCATTTAGTGGGGGTAGAGCCTACTTGCAAGTCTCTCCGACCTTCACAAAAAAAGTTATTCAAGAATATCTCCTCAGATTTGGGGGAATTTCGTCGGTCGACCTCTTCCGAAGGTCGTACAAGCTCGGGGATGGTACCAATCGATCCGCAGGACCCAAATTAGTCCAGATGCAACCACTTTTCAAGTCTCTCCGACCTTCACAAAAAAAGTTATTCAAGAATATCTCTTTCTCCTATGTGCTTTCATCCCTAACCCTAACCCTAACCCTTCCGAAAGTCGGAGAAGCTCAAGGATGGTACCGATCGATGCGCGCTACCCCATTTAGTGGGGGTAGAGCCTACTTGCAAGTCTCTCCGACCTTCACAAAAAACGTTATTCAAGAATATCTCTTTCTCCTATGTGCTTTCATCCCTAACCCTAACCCTAACCCTTCCGAAAGTCGGAGAAGCTCAAAGATGGTACCGATCGATGCGCGCTACCCCATTTAGTGGGGGTAGAGCCTACTTGCAAGTCTCTCCGACCTTCACAAAAAAAGTTATTCAAGAATATCTCCTCAGATTTGGGGGAATTTCGTCGGTCGACCTCTTCCGAAGGTCGTACAAGCTCGGGGATGGTACCAATCGATCTGCAGGATCCAAATTAGTACAGATGCAACCACTTTCCAAGTCTCTTCGACCTTCACAAAAAAAGTTATTCAAGAATATCTCTTTCTCCTATGTGCTTTCATCCCTAACCCTAACCCTAACCCTTCCGAAAGTCGGAGAAGCTCAAGGATGGTACCGATCGATGCGCGCTACCCCATTTAGTGGGGGTAGAGCCTACTTGCAAGTCTCTCCGACCTTCACAAAAAAAGTTATTCAAGAATATCTCCTCAGATTTGGGGGAATTTCGTCGGTCGACCTCTTCCGAAGGTTGTACAAGCTCGGGGATGGTACCAATCGATCTGCAGGACCCAAATTAGTCCAGATGCAACCACTTTCCAAGTCTCTCCGACCTTCACAAAAAAAGTTATTCAAGAATATCTCTTTCTCCTATGTGCTTTCATCCCTAACCCTAACCCTAACCCTTCCGAAAGTCGGAGAAGCTCAAGGATGGTACCGATCGATGCGCGCAACCCCATTTAGTGGGGGTAGAGCCTACTTGCAAGTCTCTCCGACCTTCACAAAAAAAGTTATTCAAGAATATCTCCTCAGATTTGGGGGAATTTCGTCGGTCGACCTCTTCCGAAGGTCGTACAAGCTCGGGGATGGTACCAATCGATCCGCAGGACCCAAATTAGTCCAGATGCAACCACTTTTCAAGTCTCTCCGACCTTCACAAAAAAAGTTATTCAAGAATATCTCTTTCTCCTATGTGCTTTCATCCCTAACCCTAACCCTAACCCTTCCGAAAGTCGGAGAAGCTCAAGGATGGTACCGATCGATGCGCGCTACCCCATTTAGTGGGGGTAGAGCCTACTTGCAAGTCTCTCCGACCTTCACAAAAAAAGTTATTCAAGAATATCTCTTTCTCCTATGTGCTTTCATCCCTAACCCTAACCCTAACCCTTCCGAAAGTCGGAGAAGCTCAAGGATGGTACCGATCGATGCGCGCAACCCCATTTAGTGGGGGTAGAGCCTACTTGCAAGTCTCTCCGACCTTCACAAAAAAAGTTATTCAAGAATATCTCCTCAGATTTGGGGGAATTTCGTCGGTCGACCTCTTCCGAAGGTCGTACAAGCTCGGGGATGGTACCAATCGATCCGCAGGACCCAAATTAGTACAGATGCAACCACTTTCCAAGTCTCTCCGACCTTCACAAAAAAAGTTATTCAAGAATATCTCTTTCTCCTATGTGCTTTCATCCCTAACCCTAACCCTTCCGAAAGTCGGAGAAGCTCAAGGATGGTACCGATCGATGCGCGCAACCCCATTTAGTGGGGGTAGAGCCTACTTGCAAGTCTCTCCGACCTTCACAAAAAAAGTTATTCAAGAATATCTCCTCAGATTTGGGGGAATTTCGTCGGTCGACCTCTTCCGAAGGTCGTACAAGCTCGGGGATGGTACCAATCGATCCGCAGGACCCAAATTAGTCCAGATGCAACCACTTTCCAAGTCTCTCCGACCTTCACAAAAAAGGTTATTCAAGAATATCTCTTTCTCCTATGTGCTTTCATCCCTAACCCTAACCCTAACCCTTCCGAAAGTCGGAGAAGCTCAAGGATGGTACCGATCGATGCGCGCTACCCCATTTAGTGGGGGTAGAGCCTACTTGCAAGTCTCTCCGACCTTCACAAAAAAAGTTATTCAAGAATATCTCTTTCTCCTATGTGCTTTCATCCCTAACCCTAACCCTAACCCTTCCGAAAGTCGGAGAAGCTCAAGGATGGTACCGATCGATGCGCGCAACCCCATTTAGTGGGGGTAGAGCCTACTTGCAAGTCTCTCCGACCTTCACAAAAAAAGTTATTCAAGAATATCTCCTCAGATTTGGGGGAATTTCGTCGGTCGACCTCTTCCGAAGGTCGTACAAGCTCGGGGATGGTACCAATCGATCCGCAGGACCCAAATTAGTCCAGATGCAACCACTTTCCAAGTCTCTCCGACCTTCACAAAAAACGTTATTCAAGAATATCTCTTTCTCCTATGTGCTTTCATCCCTAACCCTAACCCTAACCCTTCCGAAAGTCGGAGAAGCTCAAGGATGGTACCGATCGATGCGCGCTACCCCATTTAGTGGGGGTAGAGCCTACTTGCAAGTCTCTCCGACCTTCACAAAAAAAGTTATTCAAGAATATCTCTTTCTCCTATGTGCTTTCATCCCTAACCCTAACCCTAACCCTTCCGAAAGTCGGAGAAGCTCAAGGATGGTACCGATCGATGCGCGCTACCCCATTTAGTGGGGGTAGAGCCTACTTGCAAGTCTCTCCGACCTTCACAAAAAAAGTTATTCAAGAATATCTCCTCAGATTTGGGGGAATTTCGTCGGTCGACCTCTTCCGAAGGTCGTACAAGCTCGGGGATGGTACCAATCGATCCGCAGGACCCAAATTAGTCCAGATGCAACCACTTTCCAAGTCTCTCCGACCTTCACAAAAAACGTTATTCAAGAATATCTCTTTCTCCTATGTGCTTTCATCCCTAACCCTAACCCTAACCCTTCCGAAAGTCGGAGAAGCTCAAGGATGGTACCGATCGATGCGCGCTACCCCATTTAGTGGGGGTAGAGCCTACTTGCAAGTCTCTCCGACCTTCACAAAAAAAGTTATTCAAGAATATCTCTTTCTCCTATGTGCTTTCATCCCTAACCCTAACCCTAACCCTTCCGAAAGTCGGAGAAGCTCAAGGATGGTACCGATCGATGCGCGCTACCCCATTTAGTGGGGGTAGAGCCTACTTGCAAGTCTCTCCGACCTTCACAAAAAAAGTTATTCAAGAATATCTCCTCAGATTTGGGGGAATTTCGTCGGTCGACCTCTTCCGAAGGTCGTACAAGCTCGGGGATGGTACCAATCGATCCGCAGGACCCAAATTAGTCCAGATGCAACCACTTTCCAAGTCTCTCCGACCTTCACAAAAAAAGTTAATCAAGAATATCTCTTTCTCCTATGTGCTTTCATCCCTAACCCTAACCCTAACCCTTCCGAAAGTCGGAGAAGCTCAAGGATGGTACCGATCGATGCGCGCAACCCCATTTAGTGGGGGTAGAGCCTACTTGCAAGTCTCTCCGACCTTCACAAAAAAAGTTATTCAAGAATATCTCCTCAGATTTGGGGGAATTTCGTCGGTCGACCTCTTCCGAAGGTCGTACAAGCTCGGGGATGGTACCAATCGATCCGCAGGACCCAAATTAGTCCAGATGCAACCACTTTCCAAGTCTCTCCGACCTTCACAAAAAAAGTTATTCAAGAATATCTCTTTCTCCTATGTGCTTTCATCCCTAACCCTAACCCTAACCCTTCCGAAAGTCGGAGAAGCTCAAAGATGGTACCGATCGATGCGCGCTACCCCATTTAGTGGGGGTAGAGCCTACTTGCAAGTCTCTCCGACCTTCACAAAAAAAGTTATTCAAGAATATCTCCTCAGATTTGGGGGAATTTCGTCGGTCGACCTCTTCCGAAGGTCGTACAAGCTCGGGGATGGTACCAATCGATCCGCAGGACCCAAATTAGTCCAGATGCAACCACTTTCCAAGTCTCTCCGACCTTCACAAAAAACGTTATTCAAGAATATCTCTTTCTCCTATGTGCTTTCATCCCTAACCCTAACCCTAACCCTTCCGAAAGTCGGAGAAGCTCAAGGATGGTACCGATCGATGCGCGCTACCCCATTTAGTGGGGGTAGAGCCTACTTGCAAGTCTCTCCGACCTTCACAAAAAAAGTTATTCAAGAATATCTCTTTCTCCTATGTGCTTTCATCCCTAACCCTAACCCTAACCCTTCCGAAAGTCGGAGAAGCTCAAGGATGGTACCGATCGATGCGCGCTACCCCATTTAGTGGGGGTAGAGCCTACTTGCAAGTCTCTCCGACCTTCACAAAAAAAGTTATTCAAGAATATCTCCTCAGATTTGGGGGAATTTCGTCGGTCGACCTCTTCCGAAGGTCGTACAAGCTCGGGGATGGTACCAATCGATCCGCAGGACCCAAATTAGTCCAGATGCAACCACTTTCCAAGTCTCTCCGACCTTCACAAAAAAAGTTATTCAAGAATATCTCTTTCTCCTATGTGCTTTCATCCCTAACCCTAACCCTAACCCTTCCGAAAGTCGGAGAAGCTCAAGGATGGTACCGATCGATGCGCGCAACCCCATTTAGTGGGGGTAGAGCCTACTTGCAAGTCTCTCCGACCTTCACAAAAAAAGTTATTCAAGAATATCTCCTCAGATTTGGGGGAATTTCGTCGGTCGACCTCTTCCGAAGGTCGTACAAGCTCGGGGATGGTACCAATCGATCCGCAGGACCCAAATTAGTCCAGATGCAACCACTTTCCAAGTCTCTCCGACCTTCACAAAAAACGTTATTCAAGAATATCTCTTTCTCCTATGTGCTTTCATCCCTAACCCTAACCCTAACCCTTCCGAAAGTCGGAGAAGCTCAAGGATGGTACCGATCGATGCGCGCTACCCCATTTAGTGGGGGTAGAGCCTACTTGCAAGTCTCTCCGACCTTCACAAAAAACGTTATTCAAGAATATCTCTTTCTCCTATGTGCTTTCATCCCTAACCCTAACCCTAACCCTTCCGAAAGTCGGAGAAGCTCAAAGATGGTACCGATCGATGCGCGCTACCCCATTTAGTGGGGGTAGAGCCTACTTGCAAGTCTCTCCGACCTTCACAAAAAAAGTTATTCAAGAATATCTCCTCAGATTTGGGGGAATTTCGTCGGTCGACCTCTTCCGAAGGTCGTACAAGCTCGGGGATGGTACCAATCGATCCGCAGGACCCAAATTAGTCCAGATGCAACCACTTTCCAAGTCTCTTCGACCTTCACAAAAAACGTTATTCAAGAATATCTCTTTCTCCTATGTGCTTTCATCCCTAACCCTAACCCTAACCCTTCCGAAAGTCGGAGAAGCTCAAGGATGGTACCGATCGATGCGCGCTACCCCATTTAGTGGGGGTAGAGCCTACTTGCAAGTCTCTCCGACCTTCACAAAAAAAGTTATTCAAGAATATCTCCTCAGATTTGGGGGAATTTCGTCGGTCGACCTCTTCCGAAGGTCGTACAAGCTCGGGGATGGTACCAATCGATCCGCAGGACCCAAATTAGTCCAGATGCAACCACTTTCCAAGTCTCTCCGACCTTCACAAAAAACGTTATTCAAGAATATCTCTTTCTCCTATGTGCTTTCATCCCTAACCCTAACCCTAACCCTTCCGAAAGTCGGAGAAGCTCAAGGATGGTACCGATCGATGCGCGCTACCCCATTTAGTGGGGGTAGAGCCTACTTGCAAGTCTCTCCGACCTTCACAAAAAAAGTTATTCAAGAATATCTCTTTCTCCTATGTGCTTTCATCCCTAACCCTAACCCTAACCCTTCCGAAAGTCGGAGAAGCTCAAGGATGGTACCGATCGATGCGCGCTACCCCATTTAGTGGGGGTAGAGCCTACTTGCAAGTCTCTCCGACCTTCACAAAAAAAGTTATTCAAGAATATCTCCTCAGATTTGGGGGAATTTCGTCGGTCGACCTCTTCCGAAGGTCGTACAAGCTCGGGGATGGTACCAATCGATCCGCAGGACCCAAATTAGTCCAGATGCAACCACTTTCCAAGTCTCTCCGACCTTCACAAAAAACGTTATTCAAGAATATCTCTTTCTCCTATGTGCTTTCATCCCTAACCCTAACCCTAACCCTTCCGAAAGTCGGAGAAGCTCAAGGATGGTACCGATCGATGCGCGCTACCCCATTTAGTGGGGGTAGAGCCTACTTGCAAGTCTCTCCGACCTTCACAAAAAAAGTTATTCAAGAATATCTCTTTCTCCTATGTGCTTTCATCCCTAACCCTAACCCTAACCCTTCCGAAAGTCGGAGAAGCTCAAGGATGGTACCGATCGATGCGCGCTACCCCATTTAGTGGGGGTAGAGCCTACTTGCAAGTCTCTCCGACCTTCACAAAAAAAGTTATTCAAGAATATCTCCTCAGATTTGGGGGAATTTCGTCGGTCGACCTCTTCCGAAGGTCGTACAAGCTCGGGGATGGTACCAATCGATCCGCAGGACCCAAATTAGTCCAGATGCAACCACTTTCCAAGTCTCTCCGACCTTCACAAAAAAAGTTATTCAAGAATATCTCTTTCTCCTATGTGCTTTCATCCCTAACCCTAACCCTAACCCTTCCGAAAGTCGGAGAAGCTCAAAGATGGTACCGATCGATGCGCGCTACCCCATTTAGTGGGGGTAGAGCCTACTTGCAAGTCTCTCCGACCTTCACAAAAAAAGTTATTCAAGAATATCTCCTCAGATTTGGGGGAATTTCGTCGGTCGACCTCTTCCGAAGGTCGTACAAGCTCGGGGATGGTACCAATCGATCCGCAGGACCCAAATTAGTCCAGATGCAACCACTTTCCAAGTCTCTCCGACCTTCACAAAAAACGTTATTCAAGAATATCTCTTTCTCCTATGTGCTTTCATCCCTAACCCTAACCCTAACCCTTCCGAAAGTCGGAGAAGCTCAAGGATGGTACCGATCGATGCGCGCTACCCCATTTAGTGGGGGTAGAGCCTACTTGCAAGTCTCTCCGACCTTCACAAAAAAAGTTATTCAAGAATATCTCTTTCTCCTATGTGCTTTCATCCCTAACCCTAACCCTAACCCTTCCGAAAGTCGGAGAAGCTCAAGGATGGTACCGATCGATGCGCGCTACCCCATTTAGTGGGGGTAGAGCCTACTTGCAAGTCTCTCCGACCTTCACAAAAAAAGTTATTCAAGAATATCTCCTCAGATTTGGGGGAATTTCGTCGGTCGACCTCTTCCGAAGGTCGTACAAGCTCGGGGATGGTACCAATCGATCCGCAGGACCCAAATTAGTCCAGATGCAACCACTTTCCAAGTCTCTCCGACCTTCACAAAAAAAGTTATTCAAGAATATCTCTTTCTCCTATGTGCTTTCATCCCTAACCCTAACCCTAACCCTTCCGAAAGTCGGAGAAGCTCAAGGATGGTACCGATCGATGCGCGCAACCCCATTTAGTGGGGGTAGAGCCTACTTGCAAGTCTCTCCGACCTTCACAAAAAAAGTTATTCAAGAATATCTCCTCAGATTTGGGGGAATTTCGTCGGTCGACCTCTTCCGAAGGTCGTACAAGCTCGGGGATGGTACCAATCGATCCGCAGGACCCAAATTAGTCCAGATGCAACCACTTTCCAAGTCTCTCCGACCTTCACAAAAAACGTTATTCAAGAATATCTCTTTCTCCTATGTGCTTTCATCCCTAACCCTAACCCTAACCCTTCCGAAAGTCGGAGAAGCTCAAGGATGGTACCGATCGATGCGCGCTACCCCATTTAGTGGGGGTAGAGCCTACTTGCAAGTCTCTCCGACCTTCACAAAAAACGTTATTCAAGAATATCTCTTTCTCCTATGTGCTTTCATCCCTAACCCTAACCCTAACCCTTCCGAAAGTCGGAGAAGCTCAAAGATGGTACCGATCGATGCGCGCTACCCCATTTAGTGGGGGTAGAGCCTACTTGCAAGTCTCTCCGACCTTCACAAAAAAAGTTATTCAAGAATATCTCCTCAGATTTGGGGGAATTTCGTCGGTCGACCTCTTCCGAAGGTCGTACAAGCTCGGGGATGGTACCAATCGATCCGCAGGACCCAAATTAGTCCAGATGCAACCACTTTCCAAGTCTCTTCGACCTTCACAAAAAAAGTTATTCAAGAATATCTCTTTCTCCTATGTGCTTTCATCCCTAACCCTAACCCTAACCCTTCCGAAAGTCGGAGAAGCTCAAGGATGGTACCGATCGATGCGCGCTACCCCATTTAGTGGGGGTAGAGCCTACTTGCAAGTCTCTCCGACCTTCACAAAAAAAGTTATTCAAGAATATCTCCTCAGATTTGGGGGAATTTCGTCGGTCGACCTCTTCCGAAGGTCGTACAAGCTCGGGGATGGTACCAATCGATCCGCAGGACCCAAATTAGTCCAGATGCAACCACTTTCCAAGTCTCTCCGACCTTCACAAAAAACGTTATTCAAGAATATCTCTTTCTCCTATGTGCTTTCATCCCTAACCCTAACCCTAACCCTTCCGAAAGTCGGAGAAGCTCAAGGATGGTACCGATCGATGCGCGCTACCCCATTTAGTGGGGGTAGAGCCTACTTGCAAGTCTCTCCGACCTTCACAAAAAAAGTTATTCAAGAATATCTCTTTCTCCTATGTGCTTTCATCCCTAACCCTAACCCTAACCCTTCCGAAAGTCGGAGAAGCTCAAGGATGGTACCGATCGATGCGCGCTACCCCATTTAGTGGGGGTAGAGCCTACTTGCAAGTCTCTCCGACCTTCACAAAAAAAGTTATTCAAGAATATCTCCTCAGATTTGGGGGAATTTCGTCGGTCGACCTCTTCCGAAGGTCGTACAAGCTCGGGGATGGTACCAATCGATCCGCAGGACCCAAATTAGTCCAGATGCAACCACTTTCCAAGTCTCTCCGACCTTCACAAAAAACGTTATTCAAGAATATCTCTTTCTCCTATGTGCTTTCATCCCTAACCCTAACCCTAACCCTTCCGAAAGTCGGAGAAGCTCAAGGATGGTACCGATCGATGCGCGCTACCCCATTTAGTGGGGGTAGAGCCTACTTGCAAGTCTCTCCGACCTTCACAAAAAAAGTTATTCAAGAATATCTCTTTCTCCTATGTGCTTTCATCCCTAACCCTAACCCTAACCCTTCCGAAAGTCGGAGAAGCTCAAGGATGGTACCGATCGATGCGCGCTACCCCATTTAGTGGGGGTAGAGCCTACTTGCAAGTCTCTCCGACCTTCACAAAAAAAGTTATTCAAGAATATCTCCTCAGATTTGGGGGAATTTCGTCGGTCGACCTCTTCCGAAGGTCGTACAAGCTCGGGGATGGTACCAATCGATCCGCAGGACCCAAATTAGTCCAGATGCAACCACTTTCCAAGTCTCTCCGACCTTCACAAAAAAAGTTAATCAAGAATATCTCTTTCTCCTATGTGCTTTCATCCCTAACCCTAACCCTAACCCTTCCGAAAGTCGGAGAAGCTCAAGGATGGTACCGATCGATGCGCGCAACCCCATTTAGTGGGGGTAGAGCCTACTTGCAAGTCTCTCCGACCTTCACAAAAAAAGTTATTCAAGAATATCTCCTCAGATTTGGGGGAATTTCGTCGGTCGACCTCTTCCGAAGGTCGTACAAGCTCGGGGATGGTACCAATCGATCCGCAGGACCCAAATTAGTCCAGATGCAACCACTTTCCAAGTCTCTCCGACCTTCACAAAAAAAGTTATTCAAGAATATCTCTTTCTCCTATGTGCTTTCATCCCTAACCCTAACCCTAACCCTTCCGAAAGTCGGAGAAGCTCAAAGATGGTACCGATCGATGCGCGCTACCCCATTTAGTGGGGGTAGAGCCTACTTGCAAGTCTCTCCGACCTTCACAAAAAAAGTTATTCAAGAATATCTCCTCAGATTTGGGGGAATTTCGTCGGTCGACCTCTTCCGAAGGTCGTACAAGCTCGGGGATGGTACCAATCGATCCGCAGGACCCAAATTAGTCCAGATGCAACCACTTTCCAAGTCTCTCCGACCTTCACAAAAAACGTTATTCAAGAATATCTCTTTCTCCTATGTGCTTTCATCCCTAACCCTAACCCTAACCCTTCCGAAAGTCGGAGAAGCTCAAAGATGGTACCGATCGATGCGCGCTACCCCATTTAGTGGGGGTAGAGCCTACTTGCAAGTCTCTCCGACCTTCACAAAAAAAGTTATTCAAGAATATCTCCTCAGATTTGGGGGAATTTCGTCGGTCGACCTCTTCCGAAGGTCGTACAAGCTCGGGGATGGTACCAATCGATCCGCAGGACCCAAATTAGTCCAGATGCAACCACTTTCCAAGTCTCTCCGACCTTCACAAAAAACGTTATTCAAGAATATCTCTTTCTCCTATGTGCTTTCATCCCTAACCCTAACCCTAACCCTTCCGAAAGTCGGAGAAGCTCAAGGATGGTACCGATCGATGCGCGCTACCCCATTTAGTGGGGGTAGAGCCTACTTGCAAGTCTCTCCGACCTTCACAAAAAAAGTTATTCAAGAATATCTCTTTCTCCTATGTGCTTTCATCCCTAACCCTAACCCTAACCCTTCCGAAAGTCGGAGAAGCTCAAGGATGGTACCGATCGATGCGCGCTACCCCATTTAGTGGGGGTAGAGCCTACTTGCAAGTCTCTCCGACCTTCACAAAAAAAGTTATTCAAGAATATCTCCTCAGATTTGGGGGAATTTCGTCGGTCGACCTCTTCCGAAGGTCGTACAAGCTCGGGGATGGTACCAATCGATCCGCAGGACCCAAATTAGTCCAGATGCAACCACTTTCCAAGTCTCTCCGACCTTCACAAAAAAAGTTATTCAAGAATATCTCTTTCTCCTATGTGCTTTCATCCCTAACCCTAACCCTAACCCTTCCGAAAGTCGGAGAAGCTCAAGGATGGTACCGATCGATGCGCGCTACCCCATTTAGTGGGGGTAGAGCCTACTTGCAAGTCTCTCCGACCTTCACAAAAAAAGTTATTCAAGAATATCTCCTCAGATTTGGGGGAATTTCGTCGGTCGACCTCTTCCGAAGGTCGTACAAGCTCGGGGATGGTACCAATCGATCCGCAGGACCCAAATTAGTCCAGATGCAACCACTTTCCAAGTCTCTCCGACCTTCACAAAAAACGTTATTCAAGAATATCTCTTTCTCCTATGTGCTTTCATCCCTAACCCTAACCCTAACCCTTCCGAAAGTCGGAGAAGCTCAAGGATGGTACCGATCGATGCGCGCTACCCCATTTAGTGGGGGTAGAGCCTACTTGCAAGTCTCTCCGACCTTCACAAAAAAAGTTATTCAAGAATATCTCTTTCTCCTATGTGCTTTCATCCCTAACCCTAACCCTAACCCTTCCGAAAGTCGGAGAAGCTCAAGGATGGTACCGATCGATGCGCGCTACCCCATTTAGTGGGGGTAGAGCCTACTTGCAAGTCTCTCCGACCTTCACAAAAAAAGTTATTCAAGAATATCTCCTCAGATTTGGGGGAATTTCGTCGGTCGACCTCTTCCGAAGGTCGTACAAGCTCGGGGATGGTACCAATCGATCCGCAGGACCCAAATTAGTCCAGATGCAACCACTTTCCAAGTCTCTCCGACCTTCACAAAAAACGTTATTCAAGAATATCTCTTTCTCCTATGTGCTTTCATCCCTAACCCTAACCCTAACCCTTCCGAAAGTCGGAGAAGCTCAAGGATGGTACCGATCGATGCGCGCTACCCCATTTAGTGGGGGTAGAGCCTACTTGCAAGTCTCTCCGACCTTCACAAAAAAAGTTATTCAAGAATATCTCTTTCTCCTATGTGCTTTCATCCCTAACCCTAACCCTAACCCTTCCGAAAGTCGGAGAAGCTCAAGGATGGTACCGATCGATGCGCGCTACCCCATTTAGTGGGGGTAGAGCCTACTTGCAAGTCTCTCCGACCTTCACAAAAAAAGTTATTCAAGAATATCTCCTCAGATTTGGGGGAATTTCGTCGGTCGACCTCTTCCGAAGGTCGTACAAGCTCGGGGATGGTACCAATCGATCCGCAGGACCCAAATTAGTCCAGATGCAACCACTTTCCAAGTCTCTCCGACCTTCACAAAAAAAGTTAATCAAGAATATCTCTTTCTCCTATGTGCTTTCATCCCTAACCCTAACCCTAACCCTTCCGAAAGTCGGAGAAGCTCAAGGATGGTACCGATCGATGCGCGCAACCCCATTTAGTGGGGGTAGAGCCTACTTGCAAGTCTCTCCGACCTTCACAAAAAAAGTTATTCAAGAATATCTCCTCAGATTTGGGGGAATTTCGTCGGTCGACCTCTTCCGAAGGTCGTACAAGCTCGGGGATGGTACCAATCGATCCGCAGGACCCAAATTAGTCCAGATGCAACCACTTTCCAAGTCTCTCCGACCTTCACAAAAAAAGTTATTCAAGAATATCTCTTTCTCCTATGTGCTTTCATCCCTAACCCTAACCCTAACCCTTCCGAAAGTCGGAGAAGCTCAAAGATGGTACCGATCGATGCGCGCTACCCCATTTAGTGGGGGTAGAGCCTACTTGCAAGTCTCTCCGACCTTCACAAAAAAAGTTATTCAAGAATATCTCCTCAGATTTGGGGGAATTTCGTCGGTCGACCTCTTCCGAAGGTCGTACAAGCTCGGGGATGGTACCAATCGATCCGCAGGACCCAAATTAGTCCAGATGCAACCACTTTCCAAGTCTCTCCGACCTTCACAAAAAACGTTATTCAAGAATATCTCTTTCTCCTATGTGCTTTCATCCCTAACCCTAACCCTAACCCTTCCGAAAGTCGGAGAAGCTCAAAGATGGTACCGATCGATGCGCGCTACCCCATTTAGTGGGGGTAGAGCCTACTTGCAAGTCTCTCCGACCTTCACAAAAAAAGTTATTCAAGAATATCTCCTCAGATTTGGGGGAATTTCGTCGGTCGACCTCTTCCGAAGGTCGTACAAGCTCGGGGATGGTACCAATCGATCCGCAGGACCCAAATTAGTCCAGATGCAACCACTTTCCAAGTCTCTCCGACCTTCACAAAAAACGTTATTCAAGAATATCTCTTTCTCCTATGTGCTTTCATCCCTAACCCTAACCCTAACCCTTCCGAAAGTCGGAGAAGCTCAAGGATGGTACCGATCGATGCGCGCTACCCCATTTAGTGGGGGTAGAGCCTACTTGCAAGTCTCTCCGACCTTCACAAAAAAAGTTATTCAAGAATATCTCTTTCTCCTATGTGCTTTCATCCCTAACCCTAACCCTAACCCTTCCGAAAGTCGGAGAAGCTCAAGGATGGTACCGATCGATGCGCGCTACCCCATTTAGTGGGGGTAGAGCCTACTTGCAAGTCTCTCCGACCTTCACAAAAAAAGTTATTCAAGAATATCTCCTCAGATTTGGGGGAATTTCGTCGGTCGACCTCTTCCGAAGGTCGTACAAGCTCGGGGATGGTACCAATCGATCCGCAGGACCCAAATTAGTCCAGATGCAACCACTTTCCAAGTCTCTCCGACCTTCACAAAAAAAGTTATTCAAGAATATCTCTTTCTCCTATGTGCTTTCATCCCTAACCCTAACCCTAACCCTTCCGAAAGTCGGAGAAGCTCAAGGATGGTACCGATCGATGCGCGCAACCCCATTTAGTGGGGGTAGAGCCTACTTGCAAGTCTCTCCGACCTTCACAAAAAAAGTTATTCAAGAATATCTCCTCAGATTTGGGGGAATTTCGTCGGTCGACCTCTTCCGAAGGTCGTACAAGCTCGGGGATGGTACCAATCGATCCGCAGGACCCAAATTAGTCCAGATGCAACCACTTTCCAAGTCTCTCCGACCTTCACAAAAAACGTTATTCAAGAATATCTCTTTCTCCTATGTGCTTTCATCCCTAACCCTAACCCTAACCCTTCCGAAAGTCGGAGAAGCTCAAGGATGGTACCGATCGATGCGCGCTACCCCATTTAGTGGGGGTAGAGCCTACTTGCAAGTCTCTCCGACCTTCACAAAAAACGTTATTCAAGAATATCTCTTTCTCCTATGTGCTTTCATCCCTAACCCTAACCCT